>NC_057935.1:67654224-68004224 GCF_018555375.3 Anguilla rostrata | reverse complement strand
AGACACGTGCACACAGACACATACACACATACATAGACAGACACACACACATATGTACATAGACAGACACACACACACACAGACACACTCATGGAGCAAAGCTAATAAAGGAACTACTCCCTAAATAAATAAATAAATATATAAACCTTGTCTAAAAAAAAAAAAAAGGCAATGTAAATTAAGCATTACAGCAGGAGTAAAGGGAATCTATGAAACTATGAAGCAATTTAATGTACTATCCAATTATTGCACATACAATTGTTGCTTAACAAAAATTATTATTTGCACTCATTAAATATGCATTGAGTTTATATGAGTGTTGGTCCCTTTACTTACATTTTTCTAATGTAAAAAAATGATATAATTCATTCACTGTGATTTCAGCACAGCGACTGTTTGAACAATGTTTGATTTTTATCTGGCATAACATTATGAATTTGCCCTGGCTGCTGGCTGTACAATGGGCCCTGGTGTCCACTGGCTGGATGATTTATGTAACTGGTGGCAAATGTCTTGCAGAAAATATCTGGCTTTTATTTTGTCCAAGAGCATAACATTGATGCTGAAGCATACAGCTCTGTTTCAGGATCTTGCTGTTGCCTGAAGAACACCCCACTGTCATTTCAAAACATACTGCAGCTGCAGCCAATAGACCTTCTTCATGTTCTGCTTCTGATCCTAAAGCACAACAGCAAGAGTGCTCTTCAACTTTATGTTACTAAACAAAGAAATACAGTTTATCTTAACATAAGGAATGTGGAAGGAAAATAAGAGCCATGAAGTAATATGTGTATATGTATTTGTACAGCACGGAATTGCATGATAAAATCTGGTAATCTGATCAGCCTCACAGAGGGATACTCTAGATGAGATCATGTTAAAATATGGAAACATGCGTTGCACGTATTGCTGAGTATTTGAAATTTCATATTATGTGCAGACGCGTGGTCTAGCAACATATGGCTGGGTGCTACAAAAGGCCTTCATGACTGTGAACCTCACCGAACATCTGTGCTTCCAGCCAAGAATGAACAGGGGAATTTTCATTTATACACACTTTCATAATACACGCTCACTCTCTCTTTCTTTTTTCTTTCTTTCTCTCTCTCTCTCTCTATATATGTGTGTGTGTGTGTGTGTGTGTATATATATATACACACACACACACACACATTCTAAATTGTCCATAGGTATAAATGGCAAGTGAATGGTGCGTGTGCCCTGTGATAGATTGGCAACCTGTCCAGGGTGTATTCCAGCCTCTCACCCAATGCATGCTGGGATATATATATATAGAGAGAGGGAGACAGTTTATGCATGTATGTTTTTTACTAGCTATTTTATTCCACTGTGGTCGCCCTCACGAACATTTACAGACTGGTACACACGAGTCTCTCTGCATCTTGCAGGGGCTCTTCCAGCTCTGTTGTTTCACCTGTCATTTATTTCACAAGCTGCACCTAAAGAGAACAGCCCAGGCATGAAGCATGTCTCTTTTTAAGGTTGGCTAGCTCCGTGTACACTACCCGAAACATCACCGCTGCCTGCTGTTCCCAAGCCCCATTGCACCAGGAAGCTCAAATCTCAATACGCAGACACAAGTGAAAATCACAAACGCAGTTATACATTACAGTAAATAACTTTTCTAAGTTTTTTTTTTTTTACTGTAATGTATCACTATGTCTACTAGAAATATTAGTAGCATGGTGATTTTATTTCCACAAAATATGCGGGCCTCAATGTATACGAGCTAACATATGCAAATACAATGGATGGTCGCACATGTTACAATGCTTTGAGAACACAGTACCATGGGTGCTCTGAGGGTGACAGCTTATATATTATATACAGTATACACTTCCTGCCATTGTCCCATCCGGTGATCCAGGATTGGATGAGCCAACCAAAATCTTCAAGAAGCCACTACAACCCTTGTCTTTTTCTCGCTCTCTTGCTCTTGCTCTCGCTCTCACTCTCTCTCTCTCTCTGTCTCATATAAGCACACACACACACATAAAGGATGCATTATCAACACATTAGAATATAGCCGTCATTTCCCAGCAGTTTTTCCTGACAGAACCTCCACCTGTCATTCCTGCACATCACATTTCTGTAATGACCTGTGAGCTGCTGGGAGTGACAGTGCAGATCTCAAATATCCATTTCAGTTCAAACCACACTGCAAGTGTCTGTGGAAATGCGTATGAGGCCCGCACATCTGTCTCCAGTTCACCAAGCTATGGATTGTAATTGATGTAAAAGGCAAAAGTTTTGTGCATTTAAAAACCATAACTGAACTGCCTTCCGAGCCTGGATGTACAGGAACCAAAACTTACATAAATTTCAAATATGAGTACAGGTGGTTCAGAATGGTAAGCGAAAAGATGGTTTAAAGCACTGCCTTTAAAACTCCCCTCATTTCTCTAGACAATAGCCTGTGCAGTACTATTTATATCGGGAGATGATGTAATCCACATGCAGGTGTTCTAGTCTACAGTCTCTACAGACCACACAGGCGCTGATCCCCTCTTCAAAGCTGTGACCTTCTGGCACAGAGCCACGATCTAACGGTTAAAATACGATTCTCAAGAAGATATGACTTTAAAATGCATGTTACATAACTACACAATATGCACCTATAGAATTACAGTAGCCTATCTCTGAGTTAGCACTTATATAGTATAATCAGTACCATCTATTGCCAAAAATGGAAAAAAAAAAACAACAAAAAAAAAAAAAAACTTCCATCTTTTAAAAAAATGCAATGCATTCCAAATGAATGATGCTATGCTTTCTCTGTAATGCTGTTCTATCTATTATAGCCTTCCCTCTATTTAATGTGGTGCTTTTGCTGTAATGCTGAAATTTGCCTTACGGTTGGGGGGGAAGAGCATCCACAGGCCCTCATTAAAAATGGCTCCTTTCTGTATGGGCAGGAGGAAGGGGAAAGGACAACACTGGTGTTTTTGAGAGATCTCGACATACTGCAGCCATTCGTTTCAAAAGTAGCACCTGCCCGATATAGCAATGTTTTTATTCCATGCGTCATACTGGGTGAGAATGCATCCTTCAACGCCATCAGTGCCACCCAGAATCTCCCGAATCAAAGTGCAAAGCTCCGTTCAAATTTTAAATCTGACTGCATTCCGGGACAGCGTGCGTAAACTGGAGCATTTCTTTCCCGCTCCAGGTGCTTCTGTCCACTGCACCTGTTCGAAAATGACGGATATACGGGGAGAACCCCCCTCCCGGCGGGACGGGAATGAATAGCTCGTTGTGGCGCGAGCATTTGCGCGAGAACACCGAGACAAACTTTCTCAATTTGCATAAAACGAAGAGTCCGTGACCCCCAAACGCCTTCTGCGAGAGCGCGCATACAGACGGGCACACACTGGATCACATTCCACAGCCCACAGACCACACATCTCGTGGCCTGTGTTAAAGCAGTTATCCACGGTATCCACGCTGCGATATTCCAGTAATGCCCCTCCGCCTGTAACCCGAACTGTCTGTCAGCGCAGTGCGCGAGCTGTTCGGGATGTTTGGGCATCGCGAGACCTCTTCGTTATTAAAATGTATGTGGCGACTGTTTGAGACGCACATGTGAGTACATTTGAATTTACACAATTCATCTCCCACTTGGTATTTCACATATCACGCTAGTTATATACAAAATAATAAATAACCTACTTCAGGTATCTGGATCGGTATCTGGCTCAATTATTGCTTAAGATCTTAATGTTATACTGTTTAATCTCTACATTTATTAACTTATAAAAGGGTCATTCTAAAAACTAATTTGTGCTCCAGCTGTGGTCTATCTCCCTAAAAAACAGCCCAGATGTGCAGGAGCTCCCAACCCACCTCTTCCTGTTGCCACGGAAGCAAGCGGCAGATGTGAAGGTGCGTCACCCTGTCAGAAAAGTTTTCACTCCCTCGCTTCGCGCTTCTTTCATGCCCACCGCTACATGGAATACTACGCACGCGTATGATACGCATTTTTGAAGTCGTCAGCAGTCGTTTTTGTTAAACACCCTGTCAAGCTTAAGGTCCAAACAAAGTTCGATGTCCTTTACTGTGGAAAAAATAAAAATTAAATTAAATTAAAGTTAGAGTGAGGCAGTAGTAAGGCACGTAAATTGAAATGGCTTTGTTGTTAACTGCCAGTTTCTTCTTCAGTTAGTGTATTTAAAAATATTTATACCAATATTTAAATAATAGCATTTTCTATTCTATACTGTTTATACATGCATACACATACACGCACACAAACATGCACAAACACACACACAAACACACACACACACTCAGCTCAACTAAAACATATTGAATTATTGTGAGCCACGTCATGACACCCATAAAGAACATGTTCATGCCTAGCTACAAGAATGTACAAGAGTGACCGTTGACACTACAGTATGATGGCATCATTTTGAGATGCTCAGGAAATTCATACTAAAATGGCCTGGGGTTATATAACTGTCATCCTGCCGCTGGACTCTTCTGCTAAACTGCCTACAGGTTCCTGACCATTCTCACAATTACATGACATTACAGGCATTTAGCAGGCGCTCTTATCCAGAGCGACTCACACAACTTTTTACACAGCATTTACGTTGCGTCCATTCATGCAGTTGGATGTATACTGAAGCCATGCAGGTTAAGCACCTTGCTCAAGGGTACAATCGAACCTGTGACCTTCAGGTTACGAGACCAGCTCCTTACCCTCTATACTACACTGCCGCCCATTCTCAGTCATATTTGAGCTTGAGTTTTCGTGGAGGGGGGGGGGGTGGGGCTATGCTGAGGACCCACCATTTCAGCCCAGCACTCTGTCCTGCTCCAATGCATATTAATGTGTGTGTGTGGGGGGGGGGGGGGTTCAGGTTATTTACCCTCCTGGGCTGGGGGCCGAGGATGACACAAGGCAGTAAATCACTTGGCAGCAGGATGGATCGGTGCCATAGCGGATTATCCTGAGGACTCCAGCCCCACATGACCGTGCAAAACAAAGAGCGGGACTCTGACCAAAAAAAAAAAAACCCCTCATCCACGCTCGCTCACTCTGTCTACAGTACGTACTGTACCGTGCTCTCTCTCTCGCACGTGCAGAACACGAACAAGCTCATTTCACGAACACAAACGCCACATAAACACATATACTGAATCTCGTCTGTGTAAGAGAAATGTACTGTATACATCTTCACACCGGAATGTAGACATGCATGAAATTTTTACTAATGTAAGAGTGGTTTAGAAACTGCACTTACAGGACCTTTTTTAGTCTACTATTTTAACTGAGTCAAGCTCAAGAAATGCAGCCAATCTAATGAAATTTCAATTCTAAGTAAGATGTTTTTTACTTTGTTTTTTCATTTGAATCTCTCTCTCCTGTTTGTTATCTTTATTCTAGTGTAATGAATTGACAATGATGTTCTAACAAAGGGGCATCAAAGTAAAAGTCTCTCTCTCTCTCTCTCTCTCTCTCTGTGCATGTGTGTGTGTATGTGTTCAAAATTTTAATTCAAGATAGCAATACATTGTGAACATTTCACTCTGTTGTAACTTTATAAACATAACGCATTTGCATATTCTTTTTGATGTTTGCTATGATTTGTAACAGTCTTCAAGAAAACATTGCCTGAAAAGCCTTGTTCCTGAGCTCAAAATAAGAACAGCTGATAGAGTTCAAGCATTATATTCATACCACCATATTTATTCAATAAAGCACTGGCTTCAGAAATTTTATATAATAACTTTGTCATTCTTGTTCTGAAAACTTAGATGAACTGTTAAAGTAAAAAAAAAGGTAGTTTTCTGCTTTGCAAACAAACAAATCCAGTCATTTAATTTGATTTGCACATCACACTGTTTTTTCTTTTTTTCTTTTTTGTGGATTTGTGTTTTCACACCTTTTGGTAAGACAAATAAAATTTTGAACTGCAGGCTTATTCAATAAATACTTAAAATAAAAAGAACCCAACACAGCCAATACTACACCACAGCTAATTACAGCCTTATAACTTCACAATATGGCTTCATTTAAAAATAAAAGTGCAGCATGCAATGTTTACAAATATTATTACTGTAACATGAACCAGAGAGAGGGGACCTTTGAATTGAAGTCAGACACTCAAAGCCACGATAAAGCTTCTGCCCGTACTTCAACATCATCATCGGTTTATGAGAATAAATTGTCCTTAATGAAAGACACCAAGGACGCCTGTTACACCAGAGTGGATTGAATGTAAGGCTAATTTATGTACTTGCCAATCAAAAACAACATCCCGCCCCCTGTTGGCAGTTTCAGTTCACACTGAAGCCAACGGCTCCTAATAAATAATGCACCCTGTGTATGATGAGTGATCAGTGGGTGTTTAAAAGCTACTGAACAGCAGAAGGCAGAAGGCCGACAGATGATCGCGCATTTGTACCATAGCGCGCCGTTCAGTCACCCGACGGTGCAGCCAGCGGATTTGACGCGTAGAATAAACAAGCCGCTCATCTCCACTATGTAATTTGCGCTTAACTGCTATGATTTTTTATGGCCTTTTGCCTGAAGCCGCCGGGTCTTCAGCCGCATCGTGGGATGTTCTTCATGAATGCTAGCTTTGTTCCGTTATACCTCACGGATAGAGCGGCACAATTGACCGGCCATAAAACGGAATCAGTCATCCTCACGGTTTATCACGGTGACAGAAAGCGCATAATGTCTGAGTGAACTCATTTTTTAACATCCCCTCCACTGACAACCGTGCTGGAAAATCAGGGAGCCCACACAACGGCTGATCCGCTGGGGTGCTCTATCCCCAAATTCCTAAGCCTTTAACCCCTTACCTTGTGACGAGGAATATGAAGACAGTCGCTCTCCGTAAGACACCGTTATACTTCTGAAACTTGAAAAGCATAGGAAAAAAGCATTTTAGTCATTATTATTATTATTATTATTACTTACTTACAATACCACAGTATTTGGTGATACAATACTTCATATCAGCCTCCATAAACCGTCACTACTAGGCATCAGAGTAAGATATGATGCCATTCCTTATTCTGCTGATCCTACGCACACTCACATGCACACTCACACACACACACACACACACACACACTAATCCGATATAATACTAATCACTCAAGCAATCTAAAGAAGGCATCTTCCCCAACATTTCAAGGAAAGCAAAGACAGGATAGACTTGCATGCACACATACATGCACGTACGCACACACACACACACTTAATCACACAGTAATCTTAATACAAATTCTTCCTGACAGCATGTGTATGTATGCGTGTGTGAGTTTATATATGTGTGTGTATGTGTGTGTGTGTGTGGGGGGGGGGGTGGATGGGGGATGAGGAGCAGGTTGGTCCTGCTGAGGGATTCACATGGAGGAGGAGGAGGAGGAGGGGGGGGGCTTAATAAAAAGAGGGGTAGGGGGTTGAAATGAGACTACACTTTAACTGCCATGTCCCCTCCATGTTACATCCTAACAGGATTAGAGCTCACTTAGCCCCTGTATTAGCATAGCTTAGCCCCATTCTCGGTCACTTTAAGTTTCCGCCAAGCTTTGATCAGCCTAGCATGAGTGTGCTCAGTGTTTCGGTTAGGGCAGGGCACACAGGGGGTGTACACCAAAGTGTTATCCACCCCGCACCCCCCCCCCCCATCCCCTGCCAAAATGCAGCCTCCTCCAATCACCCCCCCCCCCCCCCCCCCAAAATAAATGCTTCTTTTAACAGCCACTCTGCAATGATACATGATACTCAGACGCTACAGGCTGTAACTCAAACTGTGGGGGACTGTGGTTTTAATGTATTTTAATGTATTTTCTAGTAGGGTTTCTGGTGGCAATATGGATTCTTGCTCCATGGAGTCCAACATTGATTCTCTAAGTTTTATAGCCAAGCCCCTAAATATCCAGAGTGACCTCGTTTATTGCTTTCATTTGCATGCAAATTAAGGCAGTGCCATTGCTGAAATGCAGGCCAAGCAGAAAAAAAAGGATGGAAAAAAAAAAGCTCCATCACTCTAGGGGTTCTTCTGTTTTAAACACTCGCCCTGTGCATTTGCTAAGTGACCAGGTGTGGGAGTGTTCATTTCGCCTTGTTACTTTTAATGGATCTATTGCTTTCTCTTTCATGTCCATATCTGTCCACCTCGAGGAGCTGACAGACAGCCAAGAGACATCCAAGTACATGTACAGTAATACTACTCAATCAGCCCTGTGCTCACTTTAGCATCATTAGCTTCATTTGTTTTACAGTAGGTCCATGACTTTCCTCAGAAACCCCAAATACACAGTTTTCGGTTTCTTCGCCAGCCAAATTTCAAGCACAATTGAAAAAATTCCACGGCCTTTTTCCCCAAAGAACCCGCTGCTTGTTTGATGATAGAAACTTTTGAATTTTTCCAGCATGCCACAGACCCCAGAGTTTAGTGTGAACATATGTGACGTGGTGTGGTTTTGCTTAGGAAGCTGCAGTGTGGCACCAGTCAGAGAACTTGACCAGAAGATCTACTTCCAAGGGAAGAGCATACCATTATAATTAAACCTTTACTGGCTGGTTTGCCTTCGAAACCAAATATCAGGTGTTTTTTGTTTATCATTTCATTCATATATTTACTATAAGCTGGACAAGCTGCACTTGCTGAGTTACCATTTTAGAACTATCACCCCACACAAATGCGCAAAATGGCATGCAAGCATACAAATTTGGGATGTGCTTTAAGACGTGATGGTGGAAAATGTTAAGGTGTCCGTCACAGCGATTGCCATGACGTCAGAAAATGCAGACCGGATACAGTGCGAGAGCAGCTCATGTAAATTAAAGGGCACCGGATTTTCTACGTCAAATTGTATTTATTGCAGTTTTCTTTCTGTAAATTCATCTTGGCCCATTGCCGAGTGCGTACCAAACACTGGGTTGTGGGTTCAGAAATATTTAGATCAATCAGCAATAGATTATGGGGTCGAATGCAAAATCTATCGTGCGTTCAGTTACCAGTAGTGATTGCTGCACCAGTCCAGTTAAGAACATTCTAATCACATATTTGTGATCTTGCACCTTAAAGGGTTATATAATTATTCATTTTAAAACAATGTAAAATAACAATTATGAAACGGTATACTTCAATTCATGTTGCGCATATTTTCTGACAATTCTAGCTTCTTGCGATGTCGAACTGTCATTATTTGTGAGCCTGATTATTTTAATGGAAATAATGCAACGGTATCGGGTAGGCCTTTGAAACAGGACGTTTCAGCGACCTGAAACTTACTTTCAGTGGCATTTTTTAAAAACGTTTCCTAGTTCGTGGTGAAGGTCCAGTACGGGTTACACTGTTAAAACAATTGTTCCAGTCTGATAAACAAAACAAAAAAATCATATTTGGGATAAGCTATAGCCTATGATCGAAAGTATGTGTATTTTTAATCCCATGTTGGGAGTTCCAACAAAACTGTGCTGAACCAAATGCAAGTAGCAGAGGAAGATATGATTCCGGCATGATAAACTGTCTGTTTATCGTCTGAACAGCAACAGCGCTTCAAAGGCGTGATTGATGGTGGAAAACTTCGCGATGCGCCGTTTCATTTGGGCGCCTTGATTAATTCCAGAACGTCTACCTGCGAATTAGGTAGACACCGGTTCTGCTACGTCTCTTTAGTAGCCTACTGCGACAATTACTTAGTGTTGCAGTTATGTTCTTTAACCATCAACAGACTACTTAAACATGCTAGGATAATAATTTTAATGTTTCCTTTTTATGTCTGTATTCCGAGTTTAGTAGACCTTCGTATTTAATTGAGCATAAAGAATCAAAGAGAATCAAACAGTAAGTTCTAAACAACCCAACTATAGGAGCTTAATGGGACACTCAATTTCCTCAATATAAAATAGAATTTTTAATTTCACTTTTCCCAGATTTATGTTTCATTTCTTCATTTAAATCGTAATATTATGGCAGAACGCAGTGCGCAAAAATGTACCTTTGCGTAACTCGTTTTGGATTCGCGTTATAATGCATCTTATAATTATTTTTAAATATGTAGAATAAAACGACGTGATAAAGATCCATAAAAGTAAATAGTGGCTTTTTTCGAACTGAATTTCAGTTACCCAAACCATGCACTGTAACCATGCACTTCTAACTAATACATTTAATTAGTTAAAATATATAATTTATATATTTGCATTAAAACAATAGTTATAGCATTTCGTATATGATAGGTAGCACCTGAAAGTGGGTGAAGTTTTTCTTCATTCCGGTCTTTAGGAAGGTCTGAATGCGCTTGTGTTTCTGTATGGTATGATCTGACTATAAAATACGTAAAAATGCCAAGATTATCTTTCTTCTTGCCAGTAGTATTTATAGTTCAAACCCGGGATCTTTTAAATCAATAACCTTGTTATTTTTTCACGTGTAAGAAATTAAGTATAGGCAAATTTATGTTTTTTTAAATCATTATTGTATTTCTATACCAACCGATCATCTTAGCTGTGTAAAGTGTGCGAGGGATAATAGGCCTACGTTTATCTTAGTGGCATAAACAAGATTAATAAGAGAGCTAGAGACAGAGATAAACAAAGAGATGATGTATAAGTGACTCCACCAAAGTCAAGAAGTGTATGTTAGCATAAAAATGTAACATCTTTGTGTGTGTCTGTGAGTACATTGTGTAAATAGACTCTACACAGTAAATGATTAATGTTAAGTCCAGGAGGTACTAAATAATGTTTCATAAATACGCTATGTAAACGCAAGATTTCATTCGGCATCTGTTAAAAAGCGGTAGCTGCAACTAATAGCCTCACCTTGATGCGTTTGCGTCTTTGCCATACAAAGTAATAGCCTAAGTCATAATGATCTACGTTAACTTCTATTAACTTCAAGAAAAGTGTTAAAACTCCAGTTTGAAAGTTCTGACAGAGTCATTTGACTTGAAGGGAAGTCAATTTAAGGTCTCGTTTAATTACAGGGCAGTCACACAAAACCACATCTTGCTAGGACACTAATGATCCGACTGCTACCAGGGGCACCGCGTGTCAGAACCAAAAACATATAACAGTTCAAGAACACAGCTTGGGGTGGGGATGTCGGGTCACATCGGCCATAAGGGCTCTGTTCTCGCCAAAATACACTTCTTACAGATTAGAGATATGCCAAAATGAACGAACGAATACATTACGTTTCGTAATTTCACTAATGTCGTAGGCTACTCACTGCGGCTAGGTGGAGATAAACACGTGTTTCCCTGGGCTCACGAATTGCTTCCCTTTTTCACGTATCACACTTGGTTTTCTGACGTGATATTCCATCAACACCTGTATAAAAGCATTCACTTGCCTAGTGAATATACAGATAAGTTTAATACGCGAAATTTTGTCCACAATTAAAAATACATCCTTGCATGCTGATGACCCATGGGGAGAATTGCAGAAAAACTCTAAAATTCTAACGCGTTTTCATCCGGGTAATTGCATCATTCGTGATAAAATAGCCTCCTATTACTTGGTCGTACAGATTTCTTTAAAAGCTCCTAATAGTTGGCAATTTAAAAAACGAATTAATTTGGAATGCTGGTCAATAATATACCACAGAAACCGTTATTGAAATTACTAATTTTGCTTAATTCTCGAAACAAACACACTTATTTTACGCTGGTGTAAACCTATTGCAGTAGCCTACTCACTACGCAAAAATATCAAGCACAACGATAACAAAGCAGTCGAAGGCAATACACGTAATTGTCAAAAAATGTCCCGAAAGAGAAAAATGTATAAGCAAAATAAAAAAAGACCAAAATACCACACATATAAGATAACCCCAAGAAAAAAAGACTGGCTTTAAAAAATTTTTAGAATAATCGTTTAATTTGGCCACGTTTTGTACCAGGTAGGTACGTCGTTAAAAAATGTTTAAAGGGTCATCAAATAAAATAAAAAGTTAAATTATCCAAAGTACTGTGAAACCTTCATATATGCTTACATTAGGCGGATGTAAAGGCCACGCGGAATGGTGTACCCGTAATTATTTCAGGTTTTCATGTCTCTTGATTTATCTATGATGAAGTCTAGCCTACAACAACCTCAGCATTCGGTTTTAATTGTCCTTAAATTTAAACTGAGTTCACAATGTTAGATAATAATCCTATAATCCTATGGATTAAAAGATGTATGTATATTTCTATTATTATTATTATTAGTAGTAGTAGTAGTAGTAGTAGTATATAAGGTTATAATTGTGTGAAACAATGGGCACAAATTGTTTATAGAAAGCACACAGAATATGAACAGAATAAATAGACGTCTAATTACGATGGCATCAACAAAAAATTATAATAATCGTTTTTAAATAATAATAATAATAATAATAATAATAATAATAATAATAATAATGTGAACACAGTGCTGCAGGAAAGCCAGTAAGAATGAAGGAATTTTGCAATAGCTGATCTTTGCACAGACCGTCAGCATGACCTTGAGTTGTGCCATTTGACCTTTGCATCTCCACCCACAGACTTGTTCCCCCACCCATGCTCCGCTTGTCTCGCCCAATACCCTGGCTGTACTTCCTCTGTTGTGCCTGAATATATCAGTGGGTTGTTAAGGAATATATATTGGCATTTCAACCTTGAACGCTGCCACCATGGAGCTGATGTTATTTATTTTATAGAGGCCACTGTATATGTGTGCGTGCGTGTGCGTATGCGTAAAAGAGAGAGAGAGAGAGAGAGAGAGAGAGAGATGAGAGAAGAGAGAAAGAAAGAGAGAGAGAGATGAAGAGAGAGAGAGAGAGAGAGAGATGAAAGAGAGAGAGAGAGAGAGAGAGATAGACAAAGAGAGAAAGAATGTAATAATATACTCAGCTAACATCGTTGGAAGTTAAATCTGGTTTATGGTTCCTTTTCTGTGCCACTATAACGTTCATGTGATCTTCCAGCGCTGTCAATTTTAGGCCGACAGAAAAGCCAACCCAGACATCAGGATGGGCTAAACGGGTTTAATTTAAATTACGACCGAAAGGAATTTAAGCCAGAGGAACGAAATGAATCGTGTGCATTATACACTTTTATTTCAGTCCACATTTTTTTTCTGAACATATTAAAATCTTTGGCTTCAAGCGGCGAATCAAGAACGAAATCTGTAAAATTGGTTGAATGCAGTTTGAATTCGGGAGACAAAAATGAACTGTTGAAAAAAAATCGTGATGATTCAGAGATGTACAAAAACAGTGATCAGCTTCATAAAGAAAACAAATATTTCCCAGCAAGTATTATTCGGTACAGGTACACCCTTCTGATATTTAACCACCTGAAATTAAATATCTACAATTATATATATATATATATATATATATATATATATATACGCTATGTAGTAGACAGAGGTCTGATTTGGATAGCCCTCTGTCTAGATTTATGGTTTACTTCACAATTTGGCTATAATAATAATAATAATAATAATAATAATAATATAATAATAATAATCATTCCCCAGAAGTATGCTATCTATGGCACGTGAGAGGAAAAAAAGAGAGTCGGTTCAGTCGCTGTCCACCTTGTCTTCCTGAACGGTGGTGGTGGAATGGTTGTACAGTCCTTGCGCCATGAGCTGCAGCGCGAGGGCGTTCTTGATGCCGTTGGCCTTTTTTATTTTCGCCCTCTTATTTTGGAACCATATTTTTATTTGCGATTCGTTGAGGTTGAGTTCCTGGGCCAGAGTCTGTCTCCTTTGCTCCGTGATATAGCGATTGGCCTGAAACTCCGTTTTAAGTCTTTGCAGCTGTTCGGCCGTGAACGCTGTTCTCGGGCGCTTGTCTTCCTTCTCGTCTTTTTTCTTTTTCAACTTTCGTGTTCTTGGGCCTATAGAGCACAGACAACAAATAAAACGAATGCAGATATAACAGCAGATCATAGACACATACACCACACGCTTGGTTACTAGGCCAAGACTGAAGGCATAAGTCTGCTTCACTCAGGGGGTTATTTTACATACAGCAGTGATTTTGCATATAGCAGCGATTGAAATCACCATTTGCCTTTTAGTCTAGCAAGGCTACGTTTAAGTTCCAGTAATTGCATTCATTGCGAGGACGTGTGATCATCGATGCGTGATTTCATTGTGTTTCTGGTATAGGCTAGTTGCAGCAGGAAAAATAGATCAGGTCTAGCTTACACGATATCTTTAACTGGTTTGTGAAATTCAGTATTTTGGCTCTGTTTTTGCATATTAAAATGCATATTACTTATTGAAGTGCACGTCTAAGGTAAAGGCAATGCAAGAATAAAAACCATAAAATAAAACAAAGACAGGCAATCATTGTTCAATATGATCGGTATGACGTTCGACTGGAATACTAAATATCCTGAATTTTAAGTGTATTGTTGTGCCATTATTACAACAGATATCAGTCAGTTCTGGAGAAAATGCTAATCTACGAACAACTCATACCATAATAAACTGGTCTTCAGAAAACAGGTATCCTAAATATAGCAAGATTATACACTGTATGCGTTGTACATTGAAAAACCATAAATATTCTCATAAACTTAAATAAGTGTGAAATCAGGGCGCCTTCAGTTTATTTAAGTGTACATTTCAGGCGCATTTTATTTATTTATTTATTTTTAAATTGAAAAACAGGCTATAAAGCCTTGCATGTACACCGTAGGAGGAGAGCAACACAACATCAAAATCAAAACAATTGGTTTGAACAATTTATTTCATAAATGGTGGGTATCGATATAGATAATAGATATCAGTTAAATATCATACACTTTGCATGTCTCGCCTTTATTGTTGCAGTAAAGTATGCGAGTGCTAACTCAAGTAGCCGACTACAAATATTATAGATTCAAAATAATTATAAATCGACAACATAATTATTCTTTATCTTTGGAATTGTTGCTCTTGATATAAGCTATGGCACAGCTGATTTAAAACGTCATTATAGTCGGCCTAGATATCTGTGTTTATGATTATTTCAGTTTCGATGGCTCTCTAGTCTAATTTTGGAGGCAAACTTCTACGTCAAACACCTTTTGATTTTTATCTTTAACCTTTTTTTTTTACAGTGTTGTTTATTTTATTATTTTATTCTTTCCTAAAATTGAGAGGACCATAGTATTGTACATCTGCAGTGGTATCTATTTTTCTGCATTCCGTGTATAATTGAATTTTTTTATAATTGCAATTTTTAATCAATATGATCACGCAGGCAGCAGTATGCAATAATTGCTCATATTAAACGTTGCAGTGGGTACCTTAAATTCTCATTCACAATACGACAGAGAATGCTGAAAACGACTAATACTGCCTAAAAGAAATTAGCTATTTTTCATAGTCCTGTATCGTCACAGAGGAATCTGTATGACTCGGTTGATTGCTCGGTTCCATGCAGACGGAGGCAGCAGGTTTATTTACATATTTGTCTCTATAAAAAACATTCCTTGTTTCGGTTACCCGTCTGCGCAGCATCAGCATCAGTCGCGTGCCTCTTCTAGTTTTATACAGTAGGCCATTAACATATCAGATGATGTTTCTATGGAACTATACTATACCATGTCAGGTACAATGAAAGGAAGATATGTAAAATAGGAATTGGTGGTCTATACAAGCTTTCCTGAGTGTGTTATAATTCTACACCAAAATAAAGGTAATCGCACAGGCTCATTGGAACGAAAAGACAAAGAAATGTACATTGACGACGTAGAAACATACGGTAATAAAACAGTTTTGCGAATATATTCCCTATATTGCTTTAAAAGGCTATTAGTCCTAAAAAGCCTATTATAAAAGCTACAATTAAATTAGTATTGTCGGGGAGCACTAAGGTTTATAGTTCCACCCTGATTTGAAACCGAAGACGCCGTTGGTGTGGAGACCGGTCGCTCAGTCGGTCAATCAATGGATTTTTCTCTCATCAGCTTTCCATCACCATCTATGTCCGCGTGCAGACGTCTCTTGCAACGACTACAACGGATCTTTGCATAGGCCTATTTATAACTTTCAGAAAAGTTTGCTGCAGCAAATCCTTGGGATATTCTAGCAAGTCTTTCACGCGCTCCGGCTAAAAGCAGCATAAACTATTAAGACCTAAAATTACTAAACACTGCCCGGTATCTATGAAATTGCATTACTGTTATTATTGAGATATGATTATATCCTTTACAATAAATTAATCCTTAACAATAAACTCTGACAGTTGTAACTGCTGCAGAGATGTAGGCCGAATCTGCAATAAAACTACTTTTGACAAGAAATATTTCACACTTTGGACTGGATTTATAACTTCTGAATAAACACTAAAAGCAAGCAATTTCTAATAGTTTCAAACGACACTGACTCAACAATTTACGACACCAAATGTGCGATTCATTTAATATGATATTATATTCAATTTCAGTGTGAGTAACGCTTTTGAAACGTTGCTGACTATTTCTCCTGTTGGTCAGTGTGTGTTTCAAATAAGCATTGCTATTTGTAAAATTATTCCACTTTACTTCATTGCAATTGTTGATATTACTTCGGTTCAACTTCAAATGTATTTATTTATTTAGTTATGCTCATCATAAGCCAGGAGCCCACGTATATTTTGGATTGTAATTCCACCTAAAGATCTACGTAAATTCGGGGTCCAAGTGTCGACAAATGTAAGACGGATACTTAATTTTACACAATGAATACATACAAATATTTTTTTTAAAAATAAAAATCAGTTCTAAATCTCTAGCGCACATGCAGGTTTACGAAAACTATTAAAAGTAATAAAATACTTGCATTTACAATTTTCAAGGTAATTATAAGCATTAAAAATTATAAATATGTAACACACATTGTAAGAGCAAACAGCCGTGATATCTTGTGATATCTGAGGAAAGTACTCTCGTGCTCTCACTCTCTCCCTCTCTCTTTGCACTTGAACACTTTGATTTGGTTCTCACGTGAATCGTTTACATTTAAAAAGTATAAACGTTCTGCCTTACCGGATGACGGTCTGTCTGAGTACCGCGTGCAGTAGACCCAGGCGGGCCACAGCAGCGGCTGCGCTTCTTTATTTTTATCGGCTCCTCCTTTATTTACAACCACAATCGACGTAGTGCCCTCGTCGTACTTTGTCCCGTTAGTTCCGTTCCCTTGCTCCGGCTTCGCCGCGCTCTGTTTCGAGGACGGCGAAGACGAAGAGGAGGACGAGGAAGAAGTGCCGTCACTGCTGCCGTTTGAATCCTGGCACAATATTGTAGGATGAGACGGCCGTATTCTCAGAAGACTGACGTTATCCCTGCCCGCGGTCGGTGCCCGCTCCCTGCTCCCGCTCTCCTTCTTGCATCCGAAGTCCGGCCGCAGAATGTTATCAATAAAAAAGTTGGTGGTTCTGTGAGCTTGCTGCACTGCCTGGTGGGGCAAAATTGGCGGAGACGGCATATTGGGAGAAAGGGAGACGCTCTCTTCCTCACTCGAATCCTGGCCGTTTTGATCCTTTTGCTCTTCCATAACTGGAACCAGTTCAGCACGGGAACGTTCACTCCCACACGGAATTCCACTTGTTGGTCAATATTTGTATCCAGTTATGAAGGAAAAACAACAGTATCTTATGACATTAAATGCCGTTGCCGAATTTTACTCTCTTAATTTCTAAATGGACGGCATCGTGTGGGTTTAGGTCTCCAACTGTCATAATCTGGCCGCGTGAAAAAACTGAAAATACATTGCGCGCAGTCTCGCAGTCCCAGCCCTTCTCTAATCTACGAAGCTTCGATCTTCGGGAAATTCTCCTAAAATTGCTCAGCCTCTAACACACCTTTTTTTCCCCAGACTAACCGGAAGCACGTGAGTCTACTCACACGTGCAATGAACCAATCAGCAGCGGAGATCTCTTTTGACAGGGGTGAAGCCGTCCAATAGTGTTTTCGACTCTGTGAATAAATAATTGACAGATTTTAGCAAACCAAACAAGGGATCATGGTGACATAACATTTCTTCTGGCCAGAGTTAACGGTATACTAAACTCCTGTAAAGGACGATCATGCACAAGCAGAGCGGTTGTCATGCGGACATCTTCAGGAGCTACCCAGAATACGTTGTGCTCCGTGCACTTGTTTTTGTTTTTGCTTCGTGTAGCTTACTCTACTCGTCATGCTTGTACCTTTAGGCGGAACCACCAGCCTCTCAACCAGCACCCACCCTCCACCCCCTCTGCCCCAGCTCCCATAAGCAAAAAAAAGTAAACCATACAAGCCAAAACATAATTAAATAAATGCTCTTTATATAAATAGTTCAGGAGAAGCGATGTTATTGTTTTGACGATAGAAAATCAAAAGCAAACAAAACATGCTATTTTAATTCCCGTGCACTATAAGTGAATTTTGTTTGCATAAATGCTCCTTTCTGTGAACCGCCTGCGAGGAAATGAAAAAATTCTGTCTGAACGGTTTCACCACCCTGAAGACTCTGGAGGCATGTAGGCCTGAAATGTAGACCTATATAATATTTATATTTATATTTATGTACATAGTTATTGTTATTAGCATGAGCAGTAGTAGTAGCCTAGCAGATATATTGTATTAAGTATAAATGTCTTTATTAAAATAAATGTATTTGGAGTGTAACCGTCAAACACCAACCTTAAATCCCTCTGAATTCACTGAATCTATTTTGTAATTTTTTTGTATGCGCGCGCCTTCGAATAGATGCTCAAATATTCACTAAAAATATCTGCCTTAACAGCTGATGGTCTGTCAGAACTTCACGTGCAGTAAACCCAGGCTGAGGTTCTTAATTTTACACACACACATTTTACACATGAATTTTTGTTAAATTATTGTTTAAGGTAAGTTTAACTTTTGTCTGACATATAAACACTTTCATTTACCATATAATGCCAGGTAATAATTTGTTTATCTATCTGAAATATGTAGCCAACATTTAAAATTACAGGGACAGATTATTTAAGATGTAACCATGATGCAGCAGATTAATTTGATATTTGAAGTGATAATTTTTCCAAATGCAATTCAATGCAATTACGGTCAATATAAGCAGCAACTGTCTGCCCAAATAACGTTTACGCTCTCGCTCTCGCTCTCTCTCTCTCTCTCTCTCACACACACACACACTCACACACAATCAAGCAAACAAACAAACAAACAATGCCAATTACTAAAAAGGTGCTTATCCAGCAATGGCCCGAATCCCTGTACAGTTTATTTACATTTAAGTTGCGCGAATTGAAATCTTTATCCTAAAAGCTAGAGTGGGTACTTAATTAAATTCTAATTAGGACACTATCAATATCCTATTTAGCCGAGTAGCCATTGTTAGACGCAGTCCCTTTCAGGCGTTAAATGGGGACTTTCGAGCTTATCTTGCCTGCAAGAGACGCCTTGAGAAGAGCTGAAAAAAAGATAATTTATAGGCTTTAATTACTCTTCATTCCGCCTGATCAGCTTGGCGTTCATCACGGCAGAGGGGAATAAAATCTGGTCAAAAGCGCCGTCACTGCCGGCTGGCAAGACGCTTAATCAGAGCGAACAGGACCATATTATAGGCCGCGCAGCAAAGGACGGCCACGTAATTTTCCGAGGTGCTGATAAAGCGGGTTGAAAAATGCGATAGTCTTCAGAGACACCATTTACAGAAACGACTTTATTGACGACTTAACGTCGGTAATTCATTTTACCTTTCATGTATTGGAGCCTGGATTTGTTACAGTAATAGGATGATGAATGCTCTGGCGCGCGGTGGCTTTTATTATTGACTGGAATGCACACTCCCTCCACTAAGTGTCCCCGAAAATCATTTAAAAATCGATGTCGTAACTAACTATTAATTTTATTATGGTTAGGTTGGAATTAATAACCTCAACATTCAATTTAATTCAGTGCAGTATAAAGCCAACACATTTTGCTGTTCAAATTATGTCAAAAGAAATGTTGCTATACAAGGATGATTGTTTTTCTTGTATTGTAGTTTCACGTGAACCAGCTATCTATGCCTGAGGAATAATAAAGGATGTATAAGTGATATGGGCTCAGGGATAGTTTTGGCTAGGACAAACTACTATACCACAAAAGTAAAAGTCTAAAGGGTTGCGGAGTTAAAAGTTACTTAAAAAAATAAATAAAAGCCATTGATTAGGAGATGTATTCGAAATATGTTGGAGTTTCAGTAGAAATACTTAAAATTCAAAAACGTCTTACTTAACATTAACATTTCCAATAACTATCTGTATAAACCGACCATGTTGTGTAGTTTATGTATATTTCCCATATAAAATATAGATTTCTATTAAAAAATATTATTTTTTTCACACGCGAGCCAGCAAAACGCAAGGTTGCATATATGACCAATACAAGAAAACTGTATGGTCTATTCTTTTTAATGCTCGGTCGCAGTAGACTATAGTACATAGCTCAAATGTGGATGCTGCTTACTGTACTGTACGTGTAATTCATGTGGATTAAACTATAAGGTCAGAAAAATGACCTTTCCCCGAGACACGCATGAGTTGCCTTTCCATAATGAATTTCAACCTCCAAAATTTGAATTTTTTGACCAGACATTTTGTTGGAACTGAATACGAGTATATTTCAGAAACAAACGCAACAGTATAATTAAGAGCAAGGTCAAACCTACACGTTAGACTAACTCCCCAAAGCCTCAGTACCCAGGTATGTAAATTGCATTTGTACCCGGCAGTTTTTTATATAGCCTGGCTGCCAAACAAGCTAACACGCGGGAGGTTTGAGTCAATATGAACAGCAGTTTGTTGTAAATACCTTTAAAGTTTTAATTTCTTGTCTTGTGTTTGCTTCATATTTAACGGTTACAGCATGTTAGAATGTTCTGGAGTTTAAAAACGCTTTGCTGTTTGTACAAGTGATTCAAAACATTCACGAAGTATTGTGGTCTAGTGTGGAAGTATGAGTGCGCAAACTATTAGCTATCGTGCTATCCAGCGTTATCAAGTGTGCAACATCCATAGTAAGCTTGAAATACATACATCTGAGTTCTGGTTCATTAAGCACAAATCAATTATTTTCGACTGAATGTTCGAATCAATGACACGTCATATTATTTAAGTGACAGAATATAGAAGATTATTTAAATGCAGAAGAGATACGTTGTCAGCTACCTGGAGAAACAATCGTTTCCTTTCTATTTCCAGAAATGCTGGTAATGGCGTTTCAGGAGCTGCTCATGCGGTTGGAATGCTTGCTTCGGTTTTATGGAAACAGATGTGGATTGAACCAGTCTTTTTTGAGGTCTTAAATTCACCATAACCAGTATGGTGAAGTATAAATTAATATTTTGAAATCCTCTGGCCGTCGCGAGTCCAATAAGTACAAGCAGGTGGCTTTAAAATATAGTTTTAAACAAATGCATGATGTAACCATATAGGCTGCATACTTAACACTGCCATGTCATAAAATTGTATGTACTGTATGCATTTGTGAAGTATTGTTACATTTTGGTGTGGAGCCGGACGATTGAATTGGGAATTGTGTTATATCCTTTAATTAAATTGAATAAATAGACAGAAGTCAGGAATGTACGATTTGAGAGCCTTATTATTTGAGAGAGAGAGGCAACATTTACAGGTTGTATGTACTGTGTTCCAATTTTCCTGCACCTTTCTTCCACTAAGGGAAGATAAGACAATAATTGAAATTCAGCCTAAAAATCAGGGAACAAGGTAAATTGTTTGCCTGAATCCGGTTATTGTCTCTTTACCTGATTAACACCATTTCTGACGAAACGAAGTAGCCTCTGCTGTGTATGCCAACTGGTTGTCGTCTTGCTTCGTAACTAATGAACGTCATTAGTAGTTAGGTTATGATTTTGTTTTCTTTTTAAACCGGAAAGGCATTGAACAAAAGTCCAAATCTGTTAACCTGTGATTACACTGGCTACTGGGATTATATGTCCCATATAGAAAACCTACCCATTCAACAAATTATTCAATAGCCTATACATTTACAAATCACAGTATTTTGCTCTGTCTTAATTTGCATTTCCAGTTTTGTTTTGCTTGGTGCCTTCTGAAAGGGAAATTGGATAATGTACTACAGTTCGGTCCCTGCTTGGGTAAAAAGACTTAGAATAGTCAAATCTAATCCCTGCACATCGCCAGTCTCTCGTGCATAAAAAAGATTTTGTGTACACTTGAGGATTACTCTCTTTCAAGCATGTACACAGTAAAATGTCCAGTGTTTATTCAGCTATAACAGTGTGAATTAAACTCATAACAGATTGGTCACACGTTTCAGAGTTGAACCAAATGTTATCTGTTAAGAGTTGAATTAATACTGGACATTTTACTATGCATGCATTGAATGCTATCTGTTTTCAGAGATGATTCTTTTTACATGTAGCCAATGAAAAAATATTCTCCTCACAGATAAAACAGCGGAGTTTCACACGCGCCATTAAAGTAGCCTACAGACTTAAGAGCTTCACTCAATGGGCTACTATTGTAAAAATATTATTTTGATGAACGAGTTGAAGGAATTCCTCAGTACTTCTTGCCTAGCCAATTTTCCGCTTCGCGATGTTTTGGAGCCACACCGTGGCCGTTGAGGTCAAGGCACCGTCGATCCCGTTTGTTTAGAAATGAAATCCTTAACACACGCCGGATGGCGGGATTTATCGTTCCGTGTTTGTTTTGCGAAGTTATTTTGTGAAATATGCCAGGTGTGCCCGTTAGTGGGGGTAGCACGTCTCGACCCATGTAATTTCAGGCATCTGTTTTAAAAGAAAAGATTACAAATGAGCCCCAGAAAAAAAATATATTTTTTCTTAATTAAAATGTGTGGATTGTACCTATAGCCTGTGGTTCTCTGCTCAGATCTCTAGTTTCACATATTCTGCAAGATCCGCGACCCAACACTGACTCATACTCTTCATAACTGTAGCCTATTGTATGTTTTTTTTAAACATGTACTGAATAATATCTGTATGTATAAAATAAGTACTGTATGCATCTTGTTGAATGATAAGTTTTAAAATATGTCCTGTCGCTTTTTAGGATGTCGACTATATAGACTTTTCGGAGTAGGCTAGGCTACTTTTTCTGAATGCAAACCACGTTGTGTTCCAAAGATATCAATGGCAGACGAAGAAAATTAATGTGATTGCTTTGACCATTTTATTTCCTTGTGAAATTTACGTAAGTCCAGTATCAGTGTGTCAAACTGTTTGATAAAAAAAATGAGTATCACCCCAGTCTACTATTGATGAGTTCGTTCATTGTTTTTATGTAAATAATGTCAAATATTTATGCAATTAAATCTGACTACAAAAGTTTTTATCCGGTTAATGTCGTTTGGCAATAGCTTCTGTTTGTATTGTGTTTCCACAAAAGGCTTACCTTGTAATTTTTTTTAAGGAATCCACAATCATGCGGCCAACATGGTTGAAAATGGTAATACCGAGACATATTCCAGTGATGTAGAAATGTATTGCTCTTTCTTGCCCGTGCCTTCGCTGTGAGTCATGATCCCAGCTCAAGTCCTCTTTAACTGTAAAAATTAGCTTTTCGAAAAATACCCAGAGGTGATATGTCTCCTTATAGCTACACGTTTCCACGAAAATATAATTATCCCTAACGCCTAGAGGATCATGAGGAGAGGGAGGAGACTAGATCACGGTCCAGTGTTCAGCACCGGGGACAGCGCCAGGCGTTCGAACGACTCTCTGCAAAAATTAGCGAAGTACAATTAACTGTGGTATCGCGCTCACTGCAGGACACAAATAGTTACATAATCTTATTTAACGATGTAACTCTTAATTAACACTTAAAATTAGTAGGGAATTGATTTAGACCGACTCCTTTAAAAAGATATCTGGGTGATAAAAAGATAAGAAAGATAAAAAGAGTGGGATGAAAATATGCACAAGAAAATTGTCTGTGGAAAGTTCGTTGATTTACCTGGATTATTTGATTGCAATTTTTTAAAATGCATAATTTGTATCAACACATTTATCTTACAAAAAGTGACTAAAATGACATACCGAGTTTATATATTATTAAATGGAGTTCAATTCATCTCATCGCAGTTTCGAGAACACTTGGAAAACCTTTGGAGAGAGAGAGAAAGAGAGAGAGAGAGGTTAATACTACTATTTCAAGTGCCATGGAATCTTTAATGGCTACAGCCAGTCGGGACCTCCGTTTCATATGTAATCCAAAAGAGGGCGCCTGTAGCAGCACAATGCTCCAATATTTAATATTGGGGTACTTGAATTTTATGTTTTAGCCATGGAGAACAGCGCCTCCCAGTGGTCCACCAACACGTCTCCCAGTAGCAACATAAATATCCCAAGAGATCTCCCATGGTAAGTACTTATAGAGCTACTGCAAGTGCTAACCCAATTCAGGCCTGCTTAGATTCAGCACTGTACATGACAAGGCTACAGGACACAGGACCTCACCATCAAATCTGCTGACTTGTTTCACGTGCAATTTAAAGGAAGGAGAGAAAATGAACGGAAATGAATCTGGTCATTTCTCTGCTGCATCGGAAGTTTCATTTCTCCTTACACATACAGTTCATAGAAGTTTTGCTGTTTCGACTCTGTACTCCAGCACATTGGATCGGAAATGAAACCGTGACTATGAGGTTAAAGTGCAGGCTGTGAACTTTAATTTGAAGTTTGACAACATTTCCAGTAAGGGGACACGCCTTATAATTAGTGGCTTCAGCTATTTCGGCTACACCTATCGCTAACAGGTGCATAAAATCAAGCATACGGCCATGCAACCGCCATTGACAAATATTGCCGGTAGAATGGGTCGTACTGAAGAGTGGCACTGTCATAGGATGCCACCTTTCCAACAAGCCAGTTCATCAAATGTCTGCCCTGCTAGAGCTTCTCCAGGTCAACTGTAAGCATTGTTGTTGCGAAGTGGAAATGTATGGGAGCAACAACAGCTCAGCCGTGAAGCAGTAGGCCGCACAAGCTCACAGAACGGGACCGCCGAGTGCTGAAGCGTGTAGCGCGTAAAAAATCATCTGTCCTTAGGTTGCAACACTCACTACAGTTACAAACCACCTCTGGAAACGATGTCAGCACAAGAACTCCGACTGGCCTGCACAGAGCCCTGACCTCTACCCCATCAAACACCTTTGGGATGAATCGGAATGCCGACTGCGAGCCAAGCCTCACTAATGCTCTAAATGCTGAATGGAAGTAAATCCCCACAGCCATATTCTAAAATCTACTGGAAAGCCTTCCCAGAAGATGAGAAGGTTGTTACAGCAGCAATTGGGGGGGTGTCCAACTCCATATCAATGGCCATGGTTTTAGAATGAGACGTTCAACAAGTACATATGTGCGTGATGTTCAGGTGTCCACATACTCTGGGAAATGTAGTGTATTTGCACCCATATCGGGGGAACCTCGCAGGCATTACAGCCCTTTCACTATACTTACGGACTTGCACTGTATGCAATCTGTAAACATTGTACACACAGTACGTCGTGACCCTTTCCTCCACAGCCACTGGAAATCACCAGAAAGAAACATCTGACTTGGCAGATTTATTCTGTTTACATCGTCCTTCCTTATTTGTCTCGCAGAAATGGGGATGTTTTGTTTTGCGTAATGTTGGTTGGTTAAGAAGGCTTATCTTGGGGCACGCACGTCAGTCAGCCATGGATACGGCAGTGGATAAGCCAGATGGGAAAGCCACCATTTTCAGTCAGGACAACCCACACTACGACCTGGACATGAGACTCAACAGGGCTGATCACTTCGAGCTTGAAAGCAGCGGTAAGGGCTTGGTTCCAGTATGGACACATAGAGCGATCACATTTATGCAGTACATTGCATGGTTTTCATGTTGTATGTTGTTGCGGTTTATCTTGTTCTTTTTGTCCTTAGTGCTACCGGTAGTTTAATGGTACTGCTGTCATTATCAATGGTGGCATGTGAACAAGGGCAGTAGTGTAATATAATGGGTAAGGAACTGGTCGTGTAACCTAGTTCCCAGGTTTGTTTCCCAGGTTGCTTGTACAAAGCTATTGCCTTAATTTTAAAGCTTGAAATTCTTATATTCCATCCCTGCAACTTGACACTAAATAGTTGTTTTTTAATAGTGAAGTTTTGCTTTCTTGCATTTCTTATTGGTGCCAGATTCTTCAAAGCAACTGTCAGATCATAGCCATAGCCATATCATGCACTATTCGTAGTGTGCAACTGAGGTTCGTGGATTTGGCCTGCTGAATTGTAGCTGGTCAATATCCCACTTAATCACGTACTGACTTCCACGTTTTGAGTTTTCAAAGAGCTGAGAGAACACGTGCATGTTCAATAACGGTGTTTATTGTTTTTTCAGATTTCAAAAAGATGGAGAGGGAAAAACCAGGTGGAAGGAAGAAATGTCTTGCTTTCATAGTGATCTATCTAATCCTGCTGACAGCACTCAATTCATTCCTGCTTTACAAAGGTATAGAAAATATTCCTTGATTTCAGTCATGTACAAATTTTCTGAATAACCTAAATCTAATAGCATCAATGTTTACTGTATATTGTGTGAGGTAAAAATTACTTCAGCACAATGCATAATACTTACTTTTCAGCAACGATCATAAGTAAAATGTATGTTTGTGCAAAAACTTAAAATATGGGTGTAAAATATGTGTAAATTTGTATGTAAGATTCAGTTTAAACCTGTGTCCAGTCTATTAGCTTGTGTCCAGTGTAATTGCAATTATCAATATATTCTTTTGAAAATATGATTATGATTATGAATAGGATGACAAAGTTTGAAGTTGCTCAACAACCTCTCTGTAATTCTAATGTGTAATAACACCCTCTCTGTAATGACAACCTGTAATTATACCCTATCTGTAATTCTAAAGTGTAATTACACCCTCTCTGTAATTCTAAAGTGTAATTATATCCTCTCTGTAATTCCAATGTGTAATTATACCCTATCTGTAATTCCAATGTGTAATTACACCCTCTCTGTGATTCTAATGTGTAATAACACCCTCTCTGTGATCCTAATGTGTAATTATACCCTATCTGTAATTCTACAGTGTAATTATACCCTCTCTGTAATTCTACAGTGTAATTACACCCTCTCTGTAATTCTACAGTGTAATTACACCCACTCTGTAATTCTAAAGTGTAATTAAACCCTCTCTATAATAATAATGTGTAATTACACCCTCTCTGTAATTATAATGTGTAATTACACCCTCTCTATAATTCTAATGTGTAATTACACTGTCTCTATAGTTCCAATGTGTAACTACACCCTCTCTATAATAATAATGTGTAATTATGCACTCTGTAACTGTAATGTGTAATGGCACCCTTGCTGTAACTCTGTGTAATGACACCCTCTAGAACCCTAATGCTGGAAGCGCACTTTCCGCAGTGTTAACATTGCAGAATGAGCTCCACCGCATCGCTCACGGGTCGGCCGCAGCCGATTGGCCGTCGTCCTCCACCAATGAGTTCCTGCACGCGGGGCCCCCCCCAAACAGGGGCAAAGGCCGCCCCCCGCCGCTAAGGAACGCCAGCCTGGAGACGGCCTCCTTGCGGGAGAGCCTGGGGACCCTGGAGGCCCGGGTGGACGTCCTGTGCGGGGGGCCGGGGGGGTTGGGACAGCTGAGGGCGGAGCTGGGCGCGGTCAACGCCAGCACCGCCCTCCTGCAGAACAGACTGCTCGACCTGAACTCCAAACCAGGTGAGACGAGAGATTCCAGCCAAGCCACGATTCCGGATTGTGTGTGTGTGTGTGTGTGTGTGTGTGTGTGTGTGTGTGTGTGTACCTTTAGCAGAAAACAGTCAATGTCAGGACAGTCAGCGGCCGACAGGGTGATGTTGGACTGGTGACTGAAGCAGGATGAACAGCACTGCTTGGCTTGAATATGTTTTTGTGCCTTTTTTTAACAGGTTGTAGATGAATGTATATTCTCTTATTTTAGTACAGTACAGACTACATCTTGTGTTATTCCCAACCTGCTGTTGTTGAAATGTCAGTTGTATGCTGTGTATTTAAAGCTTTAAAGTTCCAATGGATCTCCTATACACTGGAAATCTGGATTAGGTGATGGAAAAATTTGAGGAAACCCGTTGTCTCAAATGATTTAAATTTTGACATAAGCTAAAACATAGCTGGTTAAGTAGTATGTACTTACCAGTCTAAATTGAACATAAATTTAAAAACGTATTGTGTTGAGTGATCTCTGCCTAACATAATTATTGCGTGGAATATTTCTCCTGAATATTGCAAAACACTTATTTTGATTTGGTAAATGTGAATGAATTTCTCTATAATAATTCATTAATGAGCACAATTGTTTTTTTTTAAATAATGAAAAACACCATCCAAGTTCACAGTTGGGTCATGATATTTTAAATCTAATATTGTATTGAATTTGAATGTGTCACTCATAATATGACAACTTAATAAACTTAATTAACATTGTAATAAACAAATGCTGTGTGAATGCTGCAGGTCCTCCTGGTACACCTGGACCACAGGGACCAAAGGGAGACTCTGGTACTAAGGGTGAGCTTCCACCAGTTTCAGTTGTGTCAGCAGTTGCCATGGCAAATCTGTGTGCATGAATTAACACCTGACAGAGCTGGGGGAGTTTCACACAGAAAAAATATAGGCAGCTGTAATAATTCTGCGTTTGTCTGGATCCCAGTATTTTTTTCTGATTGGAGAGAGGCTGAGCATGCAATTATATTTACACCATTATATGATGTATTATATATTCAATACATTCCCCTGCACTAAAGTGTAAGAACACAAGTATGCAATTAGAACATTTTAGTGCTGATGCAACAATCACTTCTAGTAACTGAAAGCAGTGGCGTTCTAGAACTCTAGCTGAAAATAAAATCTAAAAAAAAAAAAACATTCCAAAAAAGCCTAAACTTCAAAGGCTTAAAACATTCCTTTAAAAAGCATAGCAATTTATAAAATGCTCTTGTGTGTATATTTTTTGACCATGATTTTCAAGGTTGTCAGTTCCACGTCAATGTACAGTATGAATTTCTTTGGTTTAGCCACATTGAAATACACTCAGCTCAATTAACTATAACTCATATTTCGATAACTGCATAACCTCAAAACTATAATCACACCTCTGATGTTGCCATCTGACATCCACAGTATATGATGTGTGTTTGTTTTAATGAAGGTGTCGCAGGCTCAAAGGGTGAGCAAGGTGATCAAGGCTTACCAGGACCCCAGGGGGTAGCAGGTGCACAAGGAGAAAAGGGAGATCCAGGTGCGCATGAGTACTTCCTGCTCTCACCCAAACATTTGATCTACGTTCATCTGTGAATGTCTGAAATATAAACAATATAGCAAAGTATACATTGTCAACATATATTATTGTATTATTATTATTAGTAGTAGTAGTAATAGTAGTAGAAGTATTATAGTAATAATAATGGATTGCATTTATACAGTGGTTTTCTCACACTCAAAATGGCTGCGTCCAGATATCAATTGTATCGACTGATATTTATTGCATCAATTTTAACAATACAATCATGCATATTCGGTGAATTATTGCAGGAATAATTAAAATGCATCTTGTTTCATAACTGTAGTTTACGACATAATGCAGCTACTGTACATAAAAGTTGAAATAACAAATTGCCGTTTACAGTCCCAGTAAATTTCTGAAATGTGAATCTGAGCTGTATGTAGCGTATTCATTTCAATGCTCGCGCATACTGACCTGAAAACGTACGGGACGTTTGCTTCTGTGTTCTGATTGGTGGGGTGTCTCCGTGCAGGTGAACCCGGAGGGACGGGTCCGCGTGGCGCCGACGGGGAGAGAGGAGAGCCCGGGCCAATCGGCCCACCTGGACCGACAGGATCCGAAGGGCCACCTGGACAGACAGGTACATCACTGCAACACAGGCAGAGTGCCACACTGAGCACGTTACACTAATAATGACACACTGAGAATATTACGCTTGCAATAACACACTGAGCATGTCACACGCTATTATACTCGGTCATAATGTGACCTGCTTACTGTATGTGGTCAAGGCACAGTAGTATAATTTGCTAAGCCTAAGTATACAATAGGCTTAAAGTGCTGGCGATGTTCAGGGAGTGAATTCTGCATTCTCTCCTATGTTCCAGGTTCAAAGGGTGACCCAGGAGAACAGGGGGCACCTGGACACCCAGGTGAGTGTCCACCTGTCGCCTTTACCTCTAACCAATTATCGTACAGAGCAGCCTTACAAAACTTAAACTCAGGAGTTGGAATGATCAGATTGTGGGTGCTGGAGAGATTGGCCTTCAGGCGATGGGTCAACAGCCAGATCTTTGTGACACAGTGAGACTCTCTGCAAGGATTACTGCAATGCATTCACACGTGTGTGTGTGTGTGAGTGTGTGTGTGTGTGTGTGAGCGTGTATATGACAGAGAGTGTGTTTATGCATGTGTAGTAGAGTGCGTGTGATATTTACGTGTACTCACACGCAGTGTGTGTTCTTGTGTGAGAGAGTGTGTTTGTGTATATGTGGTAGTGTGTGTGATATTTAAACATGCAGTGTGTGTGTGTGTGTTTATGTATACAGGTGCCCTAGGTGCAAAGGGAGAGACTGGCAGTACAGGCCCCCCAGGACCGATGGGACAGGCAGGAGAGAAGGGAGACCAAGGGTTCCAGGGAATACCAGGCACTACATTTATCTCTATTTGTGTGTGTGTGTGTGTATGAGAGGGAGAGAATCCAGACTTCACCCGATATATTATTTTCTCTTTTTTTAAGGTAAAATTAGGTCAATGAGTTTGTTAGAGTCTCTTGCTTCATAACCATGTTTTGTTTTGTGTCTTGAGTCCCTTGTGCAATTAATATTTTTTTTTACATATTCTTGACACTCACCAAGGTTTCCTTATTTTGCCTATTTTTACCCATTATCTTTTCTGTTTTTGGTATTTTTTGCAGTCAGTAACAGAGGGATGAAATTATTCACAACCACCTCAGCAAGGCCTTCTCAATATCTTCAAAAATAGGAACAGTACAACAGTACAAAATTACTTGAAATTAAATTGAAATTGAAGTCATGCCAGACCCCATGTCATGCTGTATGTGCATTAGAGACCATCCCAGGCAGCCGGTCTGCCTGTTACATCACTCAGAGTTTGGTCATGCTGTATGGTCACAGGAACCTGAGAGTAAACTAAGCCTAACCATCACCTTTCATCTCTACAGGGCCTCCGGGAGAACCTGGCTCCACTGGACTAAGGGGTCCCAAGGGGGAAACTGGTATGCTGATTGTGTGTGTGTGTGTGTGTGTGTGTGTGTGTGTGTGCGTGTGTGAATGTGTGTGTGAATGTGTGTGTGAATGTGCATGTGTGTGTGTGTGTGTGCGAATGTGTGTGTGTGTGTGTGTGTGTGAATGTGTGCGTGTGTGTGTGCGTGTCGTACGTGTGATGGCGTGTGTGTGTGACTGTGTGTGTGTGTGTGTGTGTGTGTGTGTATGTGCTGATGCACAGTTGGTTGTGTATATACGCAAGGTTGAGCATTTGTGTTGATGTGCAGTTTCATATGTATTTGTGCGTGTATGTGTGTGTGCATATGTGTGTGCATGTTTGTTCGTACGTGCGTCCCTGTGTTCTCATATCTGGCCATTAGTCTGACAGAGCTGTGATATGCCCAGGAGCTCCAGGCAGATTTGGGCTGGCGGGGGTGCCAGGAGTCCCAGGGATGAAGGGGGAGAAGGGTCTGAAGGGAGACACAGGCCTTCAAGGGCAGAAAGGTGAGCGATACTCAACCCGATCTAACCGATTCTGCCCCTGGGCCATGAATTAAAAGTCTTTGAATAGCAATGTTTTTCAAAATTCCAAGTCAGTGTTCTAGAACTCCACTGCTTTCAGTTACCAGTGCTGATTGTTACATCAACATTAGAATGTTCAGCTGTGAACATTCTAAATCACATATTTGTAATATCACACCTTAAAGGGGTTAAGCTTGTTTGCCATCTCTGTTTAGGGTCACCAGGAATCCAGGGACCTACGGGTCTAAAAGGGGACATGGGACGGTCAGGTAAAGTAGCATTCCTGTCTTTGGGGCAGTGCAGCACATTTAGTTCAAGGAGCTGTGCTTGTGACTGAAAGGTTGCAAGTTTGATTCCCAGCTGTGTGGGCTCTTCCATTGAACCCCTGGAATGTGACCTGGAGTGCTTCAGTAAAGTGGATTTAATGTGACGGATGGTTTGTAAAAATGCAACCTGTCACTCTGGATGAGAATATCTGATAAATGGCTAAATGTGATCTATAAATAACGATAATAAATGTTAATGTACGTAATGCATAATATGATGTTCCAACTGCCACAATGAATTAAGTGGCTTTTGATCTGGGTCCTCCTGCCCTGATCGCACAAAGAAATATCTAACTATCTATGAACATTCAGAGGGTACTGAGTGTGGTTCATAGCCAATGATCAGAACTGACATTGACAATATTACCGAGGAGGCACGTGGTCAGGTCACGTTCCTCGATTGAGTCTAGTTTTCGTATTATAATACAATAAAATACAATAATATTTGGCTGTGTGAAAAACAGAAAGCGCTGTCCTTATAAGAGCAGCCTAAGGGATGTTACCTACGGTGCATTACTTACGATTCGTCTCATTCTAGGGTCAAAAGGGGACACAGGACGTCCAGGGGCCACAGGAAGTAAAGGAGAACGGGGTAAGGAACGAACGTAACCCTCAAACCGTTCTGTATGGTGAGATAGAATGTTTTACAGTAAAAGTCAATGACTGTGAACAGCCATGACTCAGAGTCCCCCCTGTTGTGAGATTTCACAATGACCGGGGTGGTTTTTGTTCACTGGCATTGCTTTTCCGAGCATTTTACTTCTTGATTTGGCAACCATTTAACTGCTGACTAAGCAGAGACTCTATCGGCCACAGTCAAGAGTCAGAACTAGATCCAAAAAAAAAAAAAAAAAAGCGAGGTGTTTACCCAACTGGCGATGACCTTGCATGAAATTTGAGCATGTGCAAGGGTGGTAACATGCCGCAAGCAGTTAAAAGTAGCGTCGTTTGTAGATCAATAGATGGAACAGATTACGCATTGATCATCCTCGTTTCAAGCCAAGTTCTATGGTCTTCAGTTAAAAGCTCAATAAATTTCAAAGGACAAGGGTCAAACTAGTAAGGAAGCAAACGAGGGCGATCAACCCTCAGGCTGCCATTTTGGCTCACCAGCACGCTTCCTATCTTAAAAGCTCATTAAACCTCAGTTGCCTGGATGTCCATGGTTCACCACACACCAGGCACTCCCCCCCCCCCCTTTTTGTTGAGTGAAGTGTGTCCCCTCCTCAGACCGAATGACGGTGCAGGTTTTCACTAGTGGGTTGTGGAGCGATAAGCACGCGGTGGTTTCGCATCACATTTTTTTCCAGTAAAGCGTGTGCTTGTCCGCACTCTCCAGCAATGACCGAGAAGGTTACAGAGACGAGAACAGAGTCATACCAGCTGGACATGGTAAAGAAGTAGGAAACTGGGGGGGGGGGGGGGGGAGAGAGAAGAGAATGTGCAAGTTCCTGACACAGCACATCACAGCAGAACATTCAGCTGGCTCAGAAGAGGAAGCTAAGCCAACACCACTTTCACTCAAGTTCATTTTCCTTCTGCTGTTCCACTGTACGAACATGACCAGTAATCCATGTTCCTTGCAGGAAATGAGTAGGTGTTTTCAAGCTTGAGTGGAACAATGTCACCGATAGCACTTTCAGAATCATGTGCTACGCTGGATTCTATTTTTACTGACTTTCGTTTTCCAGCGAAACTTCAGTTCTCAGTTTCAGTTCTTCTGAAGACTCCGTTGGATAAGAAACCTTGACTCACAGCTTCAGGCAGAATTGACATTCATTTTTTACCACATTCTTCTTTTTCTTTTTCTGGATTTCCTGGCGAATACGGAGCGAATGGGGCTAAGGGTAAAAACACGATGGCGAACATTTGCACTCTGTCATAGAACCGCACTGCACATTATTTTAAGCACAATCCCAACACCGCACACTGTACAATAACGTAGCCGAGTATTATGGGGCGACATAGCTCAGGAGGTAAGACCGATTGTCTGGCAGTCGGAGGGTTGCCGGTTCAAACCCCGCCCTGGGCGTGTCGAAGTGTCCTTGAGCAAGACACCTAATCCCTAACTGCTCTAAGCGCTTTGGATAAAAGCGCTATATAAATGCAGTCCATTTACCATTTACATATATCAGCTCAAGAGAACAGATGGTCTGAAAGTCAAAGAGATTATTGGTTTAAACCAGTAATGGGTCATTTCGGTTTTTGTTTCCAGCAATTACCCTGGCTAAATGAGCTAACTGGCTATACACTGGTTCACTCGTAGATCAGATCACAGTTCCACATAGGGGATACAAGGACAGTCTTCGGCTCTCATTCGTGAAAATTATCAATAATTGTATAGATGAAATGTAAAAATGTTAAAAAGGCTAATTAAGTAATCAAGGCCGGAAAGTTTGCGTGAAAACCTGAAATGAACACTGCCCTCGCTGCCCGCCCCAGGTACAAACACTCAGCACACGGGTGGGAGTTCTCATTTCAGCCTGTTCTTCGTAGGGGACAGGGGACTGCAGGGGGAACAGGGCAGGCCTGGCCCCCAGGGGCCACAGGGGGAGAAAGGATCAGCCACCCAGGCAGGTGAGTTACCTGCGCCCCCCCTCATACTCGCCCTGGATTCAACCTCGCCCTCCATGTGGAGCTCTGTGCCTGGTTCCAGGCAAAAAATCTCTCCTGTTCTGGGGGAGTTGACACCATGTCATTGATTCCTGTCAATCACGCAAGTACTGGTTACACACTGTAGAGGAGGCACGCTCAAATCAGGCCCTCGAGGCATGTGGCACTGCTGGGTTTCATTCTTCCCCTCTAACTGGAACTGATTTAAACCGGGTGAGTTGAACATCTCGCCTGTCAGTGGCATCAATAATTCAATTAACTATCAGGTAAAAAAAAAAAAAAAGAAAACCAACAGAATTATTATTATTGTTATTATTTTATTGTCCTTTTGTCTTTTAAACTGGTCTTTGTGTTTTTATTGTATTGTTTTAGGGTTTTGCCATTTCTGATTGTACAGCACCTTGGTCAGCTGTTGTTGTTTTTAAAGTGCTTTATAAATAAATTTGGATTGGTCGCTGTTTCCTTGGCTGGCCTAATTCAAACGTGAGCAGAGATAAGTGGCACAGGACAGCACCTTTAACTAGCCCAGGAGGTAAGAGCGGTTGTCTGGCAGTCGGAGGGTTGCCGGTTCAATCCCCGCCCTGGGCGTGTCGCTGAGCAAGACACCTAACCCCTAACTGCTCTGGTGAATGAGAGGCATCAATTGTAAAAGCGCTTTGGATAAAAGCGCTATATAAATGCAGTCCATTTACCATTTAACTGTTGCTCCCCTCCCCTCCCCCTCTCCACCGTATTCAGCGTCGCCGGTGGTGAGGATAGCTGGAGGGGGGTCCCGAGGCCGGGTGGAGGTTTTCCATGAGGGCCTGTGGGGGACAGTTTGCGACGACAGCTTCGACACCCTGGACGGGACGGTCATCTGTCGAATGCTGGGCTACACGCGGGCCACCAGCATTTTCACCGCTGCTGCAGGTAATCCCGCTCACCTCTCAATACATAACATAACATAACATAACATTACATCATTACATCATCGTTCATCTCATCTCAATACATAACAATAACATAACATAACATTATATTACATCATTACATCATCGTTCATTCATCCAAAGTGACCAAAATATATTTTCTTGTAGTCATTTAAAGGTGAAATCTTTTTTGTTTATACTAAATATGAAGATCATTGTTTCATGCTGACTGTGTGTTCAAACCACGATAATGTGCAACTTTTCAGACCATAACATTGCAAGTGCAAGCCGTACGCATTGTTTTGGTTGGGATGAACCAATTCCTAATGAAAGGGATATTATTTACTCTATATCTGGTCTCAAACCATGTCTAGGGTGATTTTTGAATCCACAACATTTATTTAAACTTTTTCTGTAATCGTAAGGTGTGATTGTGTGTTCCATTGCTTTTTTTCCCCCCTCTGTCCCAGTATCTTTCTCTAGGTTTTGCTTGTGTGCGCTTTACTTAGCTTTTTTTTTTTTTTTACGGTTTAACTGACACATCCTTCTGTCCGTTGCGGATCTCAGGAACAGGGAGAATCTGGTTGGATGAACTGGGGTGTACTGGCAGGGAGAGCAGTATCTTCCTGTGCCCACACAGTGGAAGCGGGGTCCACAACTGCAACCACCAGGAAGACGCAGGCGTGACATGCGTTTAACAGCCAACACAGGGTTGTTATTGCAGTCAGCCATTTTAGCGAGTAGACTGGCTGGCTGGCTGGCTGGCTGGCTGATTGACTGACTGATTGGAGACACTGGAGCCCAATAAGCTTTGAGATATGTTTTACTTTCATTTGGAAGGTGTACCAGGTGTACCATCATATAACTTGGTATATCCAAAGGCAGAAAGTGATGCATTTAAGAATCAGTGTGAAGCCATACACAATCCCCCTACCAGCAGCAATGCTGTAGGTAGCAGTCCTCCTCAGCTGGATCTTTAGTACAGCACTGTTTCTGTTTATAAAAAAAATAGCAATGATATTATAACCTTGATATTATGAGCATTACTAATAATATTGTTGTCAGGAGAGCTGCGTCATATCTGCTTGTTGCTGTTTGACACGCTCAAACGTTTCTCTGGGCACGTCTCTTTGTTTCATTTTTCACTAGGTAGTGTAAAATCTATAAATACTAAACTTTTTTTTTTTTTTTAAATGTATTTTATGTGTGACCTTGGATTAACTGGCTGCTGTCCTTGTGTCAGCAAAAACCTGGGTTTCATCTAAGTATCCTGTAAGTTTTCTGAAATAAATAAACGCTGAAAAGTATCTCATTTGTATAGTTTCTTTTTCAGTAAAAAAAAAAAAAAAAAAAAAGCTGCACGTTATTTTACTTTTATTTTTCCATTGTTAAATGCAGCGATCACTGAACCAAACCCAAGTATGCCTTACAATCATGCCAAGCATTGGCTTCTACAATGTTTTTGTTTGTTTTCCCCCACAATGTTGTGAACCACTTGGTGATAAAGACATTTAAATTAGGACAACTAAGATTACCTGAAGGACATGCGTTTTAAAATATACTTTAAATGTGATATGCTTTCAAAGAGGGTACAATAAAAGTCAAAAATCATCTAAATTGAGGTCTAATGTGCCCAATGTTTTTTGTTTTCATTTTTTTTTTTTTAAATTAATACCTGGGAACGGGCCAAATAATTATGGTTTCAACTGCACTAGTCCCTTCGAACTTCGGGAGTATGTGCAGTGAAATGGATTTTGGACTGCAATTATGATGAATGACCACTGCATGGAGACAAACACAAGATTATGGGAAAGAAACATATTCAGAACTTTCCCCATAAGAATTCACAATTAAAATAGGTAAAGCACTTCCAGGAACAATCTGTTTCAATACTGGATTCAGAGTGAAAGTCGACAAGGTTTATCATTTGGAATTACAGAAGGAAAATGGATCAATAATGAGACATTTAGTTATCAATACCTGGCCAAACTCCCTTTTTTTTTTTTTTAAATCTGAAAGCAGCATATTTATTCATTGTATAATCATGGGTCATGTGATCAGCGTGAAGACTGATGTTGAGTCTTCACGCTGATCAATGTGAATGACACGACTTCCACGCACACTGTAACCAATCGGCAGTAAGAGGGCTTAAATACTTCACCGGATTCACAGGACGCTGTTCTTAAATGTCTTTCATCGGAGGTAACTGAACAAGCCCTAGATAAAGTTGAAGACTGTTTTGAGCAGCTTGAAAATGCATTCTCACTCCTCAATACTGAAACTAAGAGGCAAAGACATTTTGAGAAAAAATGGAAAATCGTTGAACCAGTAGAGCATGTGTGTGTGCGTTGTGATGTGCGCAGAGATAGAAGTACTGGTGTATGCAGTCAAATTCCAGTCAATGACAAATTCATGTCTATTTTGGGAACTCTGGAGTCAACGTTTACCAACCGGGAACTTAGCAACTGTTTCCAGCAAGTGAAGCTTCAAGAAGATTTCAAAAGACAAAAGACAGAAGCATTTTCAAAGACATTAATCATGGTTCATACCTCAGAAATCACACATTCTTTGCACAGGAAGAACATGCGCTTCAGATTCAGCTTTATTATGACGATTTCGAAACGGCCAATCCGCTCGGATCTAAAAAGGGAATGCACAAACTTGGCTGCATTTACTTTATTTTAAGAAATTTGCCAACCAAGCTAAATTCGGTTTTGATGAACATTCATCTTGTGACGCTTTTTCATTCAGAGGACTTAAAGAAATATGGTTTTGGTCCAATCCTACAGCCTCTTGTTCATGACTTAAAAGTTTTGGAGACACAGAGAATCCAGGTGCCCTTTTCAGACACACCATTGAAGGGGTCTGTTATTCAGGTTATTGGTGATAATTTAGCAATACGCCCTTTATTTTTGGAGATCTAGTTGACTGGGACAACAGTTATTGGAACGTGATTCTACTTTTGATTCAGATCGTCAACATTGTATTCTCACCAATCATAACAGATGGTATGACTTATTACTTGAAGAACTTCATTTCAGACCATCACAAACTTCTTCAGTCGGTGTTTACAGATATGAGGCTGATCCCAAAGCATCATCTGATGATTCATTATCCCAGATGTATTAGGAAAATAGGTCTACTTATGCATATGTGGTGTATGAGGTTCAAAGGGAAACACAACTTCTTCAAGAAGTCTGTGAATAATTTTTAAAACATAACCAAAACACTGGTAAAGAAACATCAGAATCAGTTGGCTTTTCATTGGGAGAGTATGTATTTTAAAAGATTTTTTTGGCCCTGTTCAACATGTCTTAACTAGAAATCTAGAGAGCAGTGAGGTCTTGTCAAACTTTGAATGTGTCTAGTGTCTCCACTACTTCCTGGGTGAAAGACTATGGAACAGAGTACCAGATAGGAATGTTTTTTTGCACTAGTATTGAAAATGAAATGCCTATTTTCAACATTATCAATATCATAATCAAGGATGATGAAGCATTCCTTTTGACCACTAAAGTTATTATGATGTATTTCGATGATCACCTGAATGCATTCAGCATTGAGGAGGTGGATGATGTGTTCACTGTCATTTGTGTGGCTGATCTGTTATATTATAGACATTATGACATGGCAGTTTTCACCTGACAATGATGAGAGAACATATATTGTGCCCTACTGCTGTTTTCTCGGAGATGTGCATTGAATTGTCTGAAATATTGAACGTAAAAATGTATTTAATACAAAGTTTATTTTCTCTACCATTTCTGCCATTTGTCTTTTATTTAAGTTAGTGGGGGAATTTTACACCCAATGGTGTTATTGGTATTTACACCCAATAGTGTTACTATTGGTCATTTTCAACCCTGCGTTTTGTTGTCTTCACACTACACTGGTGTTGGTGTTAAAAAAAGCAGTGTTCCTTTTTAACATTTTATTTTAACACCAACACCAGTGCAGTGTGAATACAACGCTTTAAAGTGTTGTGTAGTGTTGATTTTTTTAACAATGTAGAGTGTTGGATCAACTCAAATTGGGTGTTAACTTTTTAACACTTTCAATTTTTATGTGGACGCATATAGACACTTTGTTGGTGTCAATCTAACCATCTGCTAAATTCATAGCTGTATTTGTGGGGGGAAAAAAAAGTTTTCTTTGTTCAGTGGGAACCTGCGATGAGGGATCTTTGTACCACTCTGAGGTGCTTGACTGTTTGCCTGCGGGTCGATACTGTTTGTGTTGAACGTGAAGCCGAGAGGAACAAACAGAACAGAAGGTCATGTGTCCACAAGGGAGGAGATGGGCGGGGCAGGGCACGAGGGCAAGTTGCGAAGGGGGCATTTATTTAAAGGAGAGGACAGGGGGTCTGAAATGCTTTTTGGGCTCTAGAATTTCGAGGAAGATGAAGGTGACCATTCTCTGCCTAGTCCTGCTGCAGTGTCTCTGCTGCTCTGGTGAGTGAACCGCTGTTTGACCTTTGACCTCTGACCCGGGAGAACCAGGTACATTGCTATCAAGAGATCCACGAGTGAACTGAGCGCTAAGCTAACGCAGAACACATTTTGCAGTGTGTGACTCAACCGCAATCTTTCACACTTTGCCTGAGGCGCAAAGGCAAATTGCAATACAATACAACAATGATCAGACCTCAATTATAAATGAAAGGGGCCACAGATTGGGAGAGTAATGGAGAACAATCAAAAGTTACATGATGTCAGACTTGGATGAATAGAGAAGGAAAAAATCAGTTTATCTTGCAATACACGGATAGACAGGGATCGACAATGTGAGAATGGGAACGGGTATGCACACGCTGCATACCCCCCTTATCAAGTGTTTCAGCCTCGTAAAAAGACTTAATTTCTTTATTCTTTCTCTCAAGTAGAAAATGTTAGCTTGTCATTTTTTTGCTTGACAAAACTTACCACATCACCACACTGTCACACTGCCTTACCTCAAACAGTCTCACCTCATCACCTTATTTAACAAAACACTAATGGAAATAAAACATTTTAAAATAAGACCGAAATGTTAAGATTGACTTATTTTTTTGTTTTGTTTTGGGCAGTGCATGCAGAACTGTGCTCACCTCTGCGCTTTACTCCGCCTTCACAGGGCGTCCCCGGCTTAACTTTGATTTGGCGCCCGTCGCTGAGAAGGCTGTTCGCATGGCCCTCACCCGGGTCAATGACCAGTCCGGCAGCGCCAACCTGTACGGAATTACCCACAGCTCCGTACAAAAAGTGAGACTGCCACCTCTTCAGAATGGCAATATACACACATATCATTTTCCATCGCATATTTTTTTTTTTTTTACCGTGCATCTACCTAAATGTAATCAATAGTGAAGAGCTGGGTGATTGACGTCGTACTGTGTCCGTAACTGTATACGACTATCAATGAAGTAATGTGACTACCAGCTATTTTCAATATAGGCACATAATGCACTGTTATGACAAAGACTGTGCCTTTGGCTCGATTCTTGTGGTCAGTAAAAAAAATATAACTTGTTTTCAGGTTCAACTGCAGTTTTGCCTTTCATTAGAACTGAATCTATGTAGCAGAAAACAACACTAACATGACAGTGCAAATATGACTGAGATTCCCCAAAAACAATCTCCAGATCGCTCCACCGCAGATCCTTAAATGGGAACGACTGTATGTTTAAAAAGGTCTGCATGCCCTCAAAATGAATGTAAACTGCACTTTCACCTCATATTCACACATTCACATTTCGTTTGAAAACCAATGCGCTGCGGGTACATAACCGACAAAACGAACAAAATTCTGACACGGACTGCAGAGTACAATAACACGATCACCCGAACACCTGCTTAAGTTCTCTTCTCGTCTTCCTCCAGGTCATCCCTTTCGGAATGAACATCTACGACCTGAAGCTCAAATTCGGAATCAAGGAGACGGTCTGTCCCAAAGCCTCAGAAAGCGACCCGGGGAAGTGCCAGTTCAAACAGGGATTCTTCGTGGTAAGGATCCGACCGGACCTCATAAAGACTGCCTTACACCTTTATAGGCATAGCCGTACGTCTAAAGCACCTGTGCGCCCAGTAAGGAGGACAAATTCATCTTCTTTTCTCAGTGATTTTCACACACAGGAGTTGTGTTCTTCTGTAAGCATGTTTTCATCAGTTTGTCTGATGTCTGTTAATTAGCCTGTTCATTTCTGTTGCTTGTTCAAAACTACGAAGTGTATCAATAATTCTCACAATTGACTTTTCTTTGTTTATTTTTTTTAAACAAAACTGCCACAAATATCCTGGTAACCCCACTGACCAATCCACAGGCAGCACCTGATATCTAGTTTCAACAACCACCTAAACTCATGAGTAACAATATGGACATTCCATATGAAAAATTATAACCAGTCTGGCCAAGATTACACAGACTTGATATGTGGACTGCCAGACAACTTCACTGACAAACAAACAGTGCAGAAGCACCCGTCTTTCGGGTGAAAGGACACACAAAACGGGAATCTGCAGGAAAGGCAGTGTGAGCACTATAACTTCGTACCGTTTAAGGTGAGATCACATACGTGATTAGAATGTTCTTAACTGAACCTTCTAATGCCGATGTAACATTCACTGCCGGAAATTGAAAGCAGTGGAGTTCTAGCACTCAGTAACACTGACTGAGAATTCTGAAGGGAAAAAAAAAACATTCCAAAGAACCTACTCTTCAAAGGGTCATGTGCTTCATATTATATATATATAAGTGTGTATCTATAAGAAATACGTGATTGATTTCAGAAGCCACAGGACAGAGAAGTGGCAGCAGTGTCACTGGGTTCAGTGCTTGAATAATGCAGTTGGAAGGTCACTGTCTTGGCAGTGCACTGTTGACACTGGAACCTAGGTCCCAATTTGAATAAATTCTTGGCAAAATCAGTCAGTTGAGTCATCCAGAATTTGAGTGTCCCACTTCATGCACTTGTGCCCACTTGGATTATTGAGCATTGTTAAATGTGTAATATTTTTGCTCTGATCTGAGGAATCTCAAAAAGTGCGTCAAATTATGGAACTGGTTCTTAGTTCAGCGACACATTGTACTGGTCTGCATCAAATCCAGATTATGGGATAAAGTTGTGTCAGACTGTTATTTATGTTATGTTATTACGTTATATTATTATACTTCACAACTGGCCACAATTTCACCCAAAAAGGGGGAAAGAGAGGTCATTCCTCGCCTCATTGCTCAACAGCAACGCCTCTGGTTGATGGGGCACTCGCCAACTGTCTTTGGCCTTCCTCCAGCACAGGAAGTAGACCATAGAGTGAAAAAAAGGAGCAACTCATATTTTGACTGCATTTTCCCCATAGTATTGGCCTACAGATACCACTGGGAATTTCAAATAGGCAAAAATGAAAATATGCTTATTTCAGACAAGTACATATAATATAAATTGTTGCATGGTCAACATCAGCTCTGGACGTCAAACAGCTGTTAACTTTTTAAGGTGCAAAATCACAGATGCGTGTTAACTGAGCATTCCAATGCTGATGCACAAATTGCTGCTGGTAACTGAAAGCAGTGGAGTTCTAGAACCCTGACTTAATTTTAGGGGGGGGGACAATCCAAAAACCTATTCTTCAAAGCCCCCTCCCCCCCCCGTCCGCAGCCCACAGCTTCCTGCTCCAGTCGAGTGCGGGTCAACTCAGAACTCTCTGAGCTCGTCTCCCTCACATGTAGCCGCGCCGGCAGCTCCAGCTCCAGCTCCAGCTCCGAGTCCAACAGCGGGGAGGTAAGGCACGGAGCGGGAGGGAGAGAGGGAGAGAAGAGAGGGAAGGAGAGAGGGAGGGAGAGAAGGGATGGATGGAGACAGAGAGGGAGGGAAAGGGAAGAACAATAGGAAAACAAAGAGGGATTGGGGAGTCTATCACTCTGTTGGGGGGGGGGGGGGGGGAGATTTTCATATTTAACGATGCTATTTAATACACAAAGATAAATTACTTGACCAAGACACAGACAAAAGCATGGCCACAAATTAAGTGCCTTTTTTTTACGTGCAGGTGCTTTCAAGGCTGAGTGGGACGAACAGGCAGAATAACTTCGGGATGGGAGGTGAATATATATATAAATCATTTTCCTTTCCTTCCATACATTCCAGTAGATATATTATGTGATTATCAATGGGAACAACTGTTTATGTAAAGATGTATCGTTACATATATCACACTGGTGCTGTCACAACATAAAGAAATGTCCCGTTTCCACCCGAGCAGACCCGGTGAACAGCGCCATCCGCAGGACAGTCGTGGACAACCGCCTGGATGGGAACGGCCTGGATAACTTCATGGAATAAAGAAGCAGGGTGCACGGGGGAAATTAAGCTTTAGCGCAAAATACTAAAGATAATTGCTACAATTGCAGATAAAAAAAATAGGCCTAAAAAAATAAATTAATAAAATAATTATAAGAATAATGTGAGATCTGGAAACACGGCAGTGATGACACTTGGGTATAAACAGTGCTATTACACTTGATTGTTCTTCCGGAAGCTTCTCCCCCCTCTTCTTTATTCTCATTTCTCTCCACGTGTGCATGATTGCAAAAGGTCAGAGCAGAGCCAGACTCACAGCACATACAGAAAAACGAATCAATATTAAATCATTCAAATAAAAAATAAAAAAACTTAACTCTCTCACGTTGTGATTGGCTCAGGTATCGGTGTCATCTCCACTGATTGGCCACCCGGCCGGAGCTCCACAGCCAGACAGCTGTGAGCGTTCATCTGCGATTCAAGCGCCGATTCAGGGAAGACACCAGACATCGTCCGTCGCGATACGAACTTCCCAGAGCAGCACAGCTGTGCTGGTGCCGTCACATCATCCGCTGACCCAGAAACACACACAACATCCCCACAGCCTCGTTCCACTTCCCCCACCGATCACAGCCTCCCGACCGCAAACTGTGTAAAAGCTCCCGACTCGCCAAATAGAGTAGCGGCATCCTGCTCTTCGCGACACATTTCACCCTCAGCTCACTCACGCATAAAATATCGTTACTCTGACTTTTCACACCGTGGCACACAGAACACCTTCCTTCACGTAACGACTGCACCAAAATGGCATCCAGAGATCGCATCAACCCGCAATGATTGGCTAAAACGACCAGTGACTGACCGGATAACGTTGGTCCCTATACTTTTGATTTCTTGAAACCTTACTCTCCCATAATCTTACACAAAATCGCAACCCCATATTCTCCTGCAAGTTACACGGTCAAAATGCACATTTAAAATCCTGCTACTGACTTCGGAATTTATCGCTTTGCCCCTCCCCGTGTTCATCAGGTGCTACGAAGAGTTCAGTGTTTACCAGTTTTAACTTTGCATTTGGCATCTCGAGCCGTTTCTGTTGGCCCAGATGCTGCCATTATCATTAATAAAACTAATGTATCCTAATGTGTTAGGGCTTTCCTGTGTACTTTGTGCATAGGTGCCTGAATCAGTTATAAAAAAATAAAAATAAAAAAAATAAAAACACATATTGGACCATTTTACAATACTACATTCAGAAGTGCCAGTTTAGCATTTAGCTGCATCGCGCTGCAGATAAACTAGTGATGATTCAGTCCTCGTCTCCTTCCGTTTTATCCTTAAGGTCTGATACTGCACACAGATTAATGAAGATATGCAAATTGAAGAATGCTTCTGTTCTTCTTCTGAATTAAACTTCTGTTCGCTGCTGTTGCCTCCAATTGCGTTCAGGAAAGAAAAGGTCTTCATCGAATTTGATGGTGAAAGACAGTTTAGCTCTTTACTTCTTGGTTACAGATCTGTGTGGTCTTATGAGCTTCTCCAGTCTAACTATCACTGAAAAATGGCACAGCTTTAGTACAAACAAATCTCAAATCAATGGAATCTAGCCAGGAGGGAAGGTTTCATGCATGTGATAATTCACTCCTTCCCTGGTTCCTGTCCCTGGCTAGATCAATGACTCTTCCTACATTATAATTTCTATTCACCCAGGGTTGCTTTCCAATGGCTCTCAGCACCTAAGTCATGTGGGAGAGTTTGCGTTTGAAAGGGGTACTCAACACCTAGACAGAACAGGATGGGTGTGCGGACGTAAACAGATTATAACTCTGAAACTTGAAATGAGATACATTACTAAAATACACCTGAATCTAACAGCACACACCATAACTAAGAGCCCAAGTGTTCCTGATGCCCATTATTTACCGCTTTTCAGTGCTGTAAAAGTTTCAGTACAGTACCCGAAATCTCAAGCCGGCTGCACGAGAACACGGTGGCTCCTTTCCCATTCGCCGATTCCCTCTGAAAGGCGGAGCCTCTCTCTTTGATTGGTGGAGAGCGCAGGTCACATGGTCTGCCTCCATTCGGCAGCACTGATCAGCATCCACGCGACCAGCGCAAGCAGAGCATACCGCAGGGCGTGGCTGAGGAAGTGGTCGCTACCTGCTCAAAACTTCTGAAAGGTTGGCTGGAGGCGAGCAGGTTCATCGCAATCCAGGGAAGCGAAACCAAACAGAGCATAATTAAAGAAACATGGAACGATGGTGTCATGTGTGCCAAGTGAAATTTAAATAACGGGCAATCAAAAATTCACCAAAAAAAAAAAAAAAACCATCAGCGCTCGACGAAGCATGACTTAGACATTTATATCGCGACCATCAGTTTAAATGCAAGAGACATTTTATTTTTATTTTCCAATGTATTTATATATTTCAGAGATGTTCCTGACTTTAAAGAGCTCCTTTGGCCTTTGTGATCAGATACAATATTTCAATAATTTAATGCTTACATAATTCACTTGCAGATAATTGAAAACCTTAAAACAGAATAACAATGTACGGGAATAAACAACTATCGACACTATGGCAACAGGTCAGGAGGCAAGGAAATATGTATACACATTTATATGATTCGCAAGTTACATTTCTCGGCTTTTGACCGACTTCTCGTTGTTGCCCATTCTTTTTTCGTAGTCCGAAAGTAATCCCCTCTGGATGGACACAGAGGCAGCGACCGGATAGGAAGGTCAGAGTACGGACACGCGCAGGTGCACACGCAAACGATACCGTTAACCGGGCCTGCTGCATGCCTTATCCGGCCATTAGCTCTGTGCTGATGCTGCCACAGCAGACCAGTCCTAGCACCCTTGAATGTAGAGAGAAGTCGTGATTGACTGTGAGACTGAAGAACTCCAGGTCCCATGATCCTCTCTGACTCCCAGCAGACATCAAGCCCAAGAAATGTGGGTTGCTCGCTGTGGCAGCCATTTCCTTGGTGTTTAGTAGATACAACCCACCTCAAACCGACTCCTCTCGTAGGCGATCAATCGGCTTCACCTTTCCTTTCCCTCCCCAGTACTTAAAGAGGTTGGGACCAAAGGATTCCATTAAAGACAGGAGCAGCGGTAAGTACAGAAAGATAGCATAGCAAAGGTGACCAGCATAAACAGACAGAGCAGGTCAAGCCCACATTACACACAACCCAGCAGTTTGCAAAGGTGGACTGTTAAGGGCGTTTCATTCGTTTTTGTTTTTTTTTTTCCGTTTTTTTTTAAGCTCCAAACCTTTAAAAAAGTTTTTTTTAAAAACCAAAAAAAAAAAAAAAAAAAAACCCAGAAGTCTCAAAACACAAAAGGTCATCTGAATCACGTTGTCTCTCGCATTCCAGTCGTGAAGCAATCGCATTCTTTTTAAGGTTCTCAGGGGGGTTTGGTACAATACGCAAAGTCTCCTCTTCGCGTCGAGTAAACGTCTAACACATCTGTACAGTCCTTCATAAAACGAGGAAGTCAGACAGCTGTGCGGTTGTCCGAAGGTCGCCGCCCACCACGCCCGCCGCTCCGCGGGTGTCTTTTGGGGGAGCCGCCAGAATCGGTCCCAATGGGATAGCCGCTGCGCGCAGGTCCAGGATCCTGCGTCGCTGAGCGCCTCTCAGCGCTCCCCTTCCCAAACCAGGCTCTCCTTCCCAACCCAGGCTCCCCTTCCCAAACCGCTGTCCCCATTCCCAAACCAGTCTTCCCATCCCAAACCAGGCTCTCCTTCCCAAACCGCTGTTCCCATTCTCAAACCAGTCTTCCCATCCCAAACCAGGCTCTCCTTCCCAAACCAGGCTCCCCTTCCCAAACCGCTGTTCCCATTCTCAAACCAGTCTTCCCATCCCAAACCAGGCTCTCCTTCCCAAACCAGGCTCCCCTTCCCAAACCACTGTCCCGTTCCCAAAACCTGGCTCCCCTTCCCAAAACCACTCCCTCACATGCCGTTCCTCTCACACCTCTGTTTCTGCACGCAGGCTCGCCGTCGAGACACAGCTCGACTCTCCAAGGCTTTTAAAAACTTAACTCTAAAATAAGAAAATCTTTTGCATGTATTAAATAATTTTATATATATAAAAAAAAACAAAGATAGAACTATTCACCACCGAAGTCCAATTATATCTTTCAATTCGATGATGACACATCACTTCCCCCCCCCGCCCCCCCCACCCCCAACCCCTCCCCTCCCCAAGCAGGGTCTCATGTTACATCATGTCCATAGAGTTGTCCATGCAGTACCAATATATTGCAACAAAAGTCATTCTTAGCGTCACGTTTTTGTATAATCACCTACAAGTAATACCATAAGCGGCGCAAACACACGGAGAAGCAGGTGGTGAGTTTTGTTTACGGAGTAAAGTAGTGATGATGCCGGAATCAGAGGAGCAGGATCCTGGCGAACTCCTGCTCGCGGACTGCAGCTGAGAAACCGGAAAGTTCATGAAGAAGAGAAGGAATCCCATGGGCCTGCATACTCAGCCATCGCACAAAAAGGTCCCCTTTCTCACCCCACCCCACCCCACCCCTGGTCCTCAACTACCACTCCCCAGTCAGTTTGGTGCTTTGGTCCCGTTTGGGGGGTGCCGGGGGGGGCCCCCGCCGCAGCGTTGCATAGCCTGAGATGTTCCCGGACATGTACCCCCCCTGATTCTGCGTCTCCAGCAGCAGCTCCGGCGGGGGGGGCGGCAGCGCCATGTCGTCCATGGTGGCCACGGGCTCCAGCTTGGCCGAGATGCGGGAGGAAGTGAGCGAGCCGTGCCTGGTGATGGACTTCCTCTTCAGGGTCCGGTTCAGGTCCTCCAGGAAGTTGGGCTGGACGGCCAGGTTGCCCTTGGGGGAGGTGGGGGGGGCCAGCTGCGGGCCGCCGAAGGGGGGCGGGGAGAGGGGCGGGGGCGGCGGCTCGGGGGTGGCGGTGTTGCGGCGGTGCAGCGTGGGAAGGGGCGTGGTCTTCTTCAGCGAGCCCTTGCTCCAGGTGGAGGGGGCGGAGGAATGGGCCGGGGGCTGGGGGTTGACCACGGCGACTTTGGGGGCGCCGCCGTGGGGGTCGGGGGGCAGCGGGGGAGGGGGGAGGAGCTCCGAGTCGGGCGGGGGAGGGGGGAAGTAGTCGCACTCGGACGGGGGCGAGGGGAAATCGGCGCTGGACTGCCGGTGTTGGCCCACTTTGGCCTGCAGGGCCAGCGGGAGGTTGGACAGGTTGAGCTTCCCGGGCTTGGGCGGGGCCGGGGGGCCCATGGAATCCTTGGAGGGGGACCCCGAGGAAGAGGCGGGGGAGGACCCCGAGCCCGAGCTGGGCGCGGGGGGCTGGCCGAACTTGCTGACCAGGCTCCCCACCGACTTGGACTCCTGGTAGTCCGCCGAGGAGTTGGACTTGATGCTGGAGTTCCGCTGGGGCGTCGGGGGGGGCCTCTTCCCCCCAGCGGACGAGGATGAGGGCGACTTCTTCAAGGGCGACGTCTTGGTCGGCGGGAGAGGGGGCGGCGGGGGGGTCGGGGCGGGGGGCAAGGGAGGGGGAGGGGGAGGGAAGTTGAGGGTGCTCTCCGGCGGAGGCGGGGGGAATTCGGGGACTGCTGCTGCACCTGCCCCACGGGCTGCCACTTGGGCTTGGTTTTCACCACGGGGGGGGACAGGGGGGCGTTAGGGGTCGTGGGAGACGACCCGGGGAACTGACTGGCCATCTGCTTGACCAGAGAGGGCGTGGGGGAGATGGGGTGCGTCAGGGGCAGGCCTTTAGACGGGAAGCTGTGCTGCTTGGGCAGGGTGGGCGGGGGCTGGTTTTGGGTGCTTCCTGCAGACAAGCTCTGCTGCTTCCTCAACGGGGCGGGATGAGAAGGGGGGAGGGGAGGGGGGGGAGGAGGAGGAGGAGGGGGGGGCTAGCTCCGGAGGCGGGGCAGGTGGGAGAGGGGACACGGGGACGTTGGGAGGCCCGGCCCACAGGGTTTGGGGGCAGTTTGGGGAGGGAAGCCCCCGTAGAACAGCTTAACGGGGCGGGCGGAGGGGGATGGGGGGCAGGCACTTGTTGGGGCGGGGGTGGGGGTGGAGCAGGGACCGGGGGGCGGAGGGGGCGGGGAGGTGGAGGCGGAGACTCGGCCTGGCCGTAGGGGGGGAGAAGTCGTGGGGCAGGTTGGGGAACTTCTGGGCCAGCACCTGCTGGAGGCCGTTACTGCTGAAGGGGGAGGATATTTGTTGAGGGCGGGGGGAGCGTATTTGGTCAGGGCGGGGGGCGGGGGAGGCGGCATGCCGTTGCTCTGCTGGTGGACGGTGGGCGGGGGCGGTGGCGGCGACGGCAGCGGCTGCTGGTGCTGGTGCTGGTGCTGGTGCTGGTGCGGGTGCGGGTGCGGGTGCGGGTGCTGGTGCAGCTGGTGCTGGGGGGCGGGGGGGCGTGAACCCGGGCAGGGCGGGGCTGATGGGGCTTACGGGCCCCAGCTTCAGCACGGCCATGGCCGACCCGGGGCGGGGACGGAGGCAGGGGGCGGGGGCGGGGGAGGGGGCGGGACGTTAGCTCCCGACGGCGCGCCCACGTGGGGTTTCACGGACTGCGGCGGGGGGGCAGGGGGCCCAGGGGGCGGGGCCACGGCGGGCGGCTTGTAGTGATTGGCTCCCTGGGAGGCGTTCTGCAGCCGGGCGAGGGTGCTGTATTTGGTGAACACGGTGGGCGCGGCCTGGTGGGGCGGGTTGGGAAGCGGGGGCGGGGGAGGAGGGGGCGGGGGAGGCGGAGGGGGCGGGGAGGGGGAGGGCTGGGGGGATGCGTGCGTCAGACTGCTTCGGGGGGTCTGGGGGGGGTGGCTTCCTCTGACGGACTCCACTTTGACCTGAACGGGAAGAGAAAGAACGGTTTAGCCACACGGTCCGGACCCGGGCAGAAAATGCTCGGGATGCACAAAATGCACACGCCCCTGAACAGGACAACGCCCCTGAACACGACAACGCAAACACGAGCGCTGCTTCCACAGCGCGGTTTAGTTGCCACTCTGCAGAGCATTAGGGTACATTGCATTATTTAAATGCATTATTGAAATATTTAAATTTTTCACAAATACAGGAGACTCGCACACGAATGCATAGAAAATGCAGGAGAGAGAGAGAGGGGATTTTCTGTCAATAGGATACATATTAAGGAAACCATTAAGGAAGAGAAAACGCTCGCTGAAAATAATAATAGGTGTTGCGTGTCTGTTCCTCCCGGTCTCTTTCTCTCACACACACACACACACAAAATGGCCACTGATTTCCTGCCGAAGGTCCCACAGGATGACTAAAAACACTGTAAAGCAAGGGGGAACGACTGCAGTCCATTCAGAGTCCTCATTTAAAGGCTGTTTCAGACTGTAGGTCTTAAACTCCATAAAAGCTCCAGCTTCGGCTCCAGACACAAGCTGCCACAAAACAGCCCATCCGTCATCATCGTGATAATCACTGCGTCCTACCACCGCATACTGTTTCTCCAAAGAAGAATTTTATCTGACCAACTGTCCCAAAAGAAACACAAGTTGTATATACACACACAAGTCAACCAATTTTTTCAAAAATCCGGTCAATATGCCGAATTTTACTCCAGCTTGCTAAAACAGCTAGGCGAAAAAAGTAGAGTGCGATGATTTGACCGGATCTATCGTCCAGGCTAGGGGTGTCAGGCTGAATCCCCCAGGGGGCCGCAGTGACTGAGGGGTTTTTTGTGAGTTCCCTTCAGTCGGGCCTAGAGAACACGGTGCGTGGATCGCTTAGCCCAGGGGTCTCAAACTCCAGGCCAGCAGGGCTGCAGTCACCGCTGGGTTTGGTGATTTCCTTTCGACCGGCAGCCGATTCAGGCCGTGGAAACTGGGTGTGCAGACCCTTCAGCCAATCGGTGACTTAAACTAAGCACTTAAGTGCAGGAGCACATCAAACACCAGCAGACACAGCGGCACTCCAGGATTTGAGTTTGAGAGCCCTGGTTTAGCCAATCGATGACTTCAATGAACCACCGGTGCTGAGAACAGCCCAAAACCAGCAGAAACTGCGGCCATCCAGGACTGGACTTTGACACCTGTGGTGCAAGCTCTGTGCACATTCAGAGTGACTTACAGCAGCACATTTACTCTACAGCACGGCGCTAACGAAGATAGCATAACATGCTCACAAGCTCTCATCACACCGCGTCAGTGCTCAGACTCATTCAGAGTACAAGTGCTCTCTCATGCACCCGCACACACACACTCGCACACGCACTCACACACTCGCACCTGCACACACGCACTCACACACTCACACCTGCACACACGCACTCGCACACATGCACTCACTCACTCGCACACTCACACCCGCACACACGCACTCACACACTCACACACACTCACTCGCACACTCACATTTGCACTCGCACACTCACTCACACACTCGCACACACGCACTCGCACACTCACATTCGCACTCGCACACTCACTCACACACACTCACTCGCACACACGCACTCGCACACTCACACTCGCACACTCACTCACACACTCACACACGCGCACACACATTCATCTTCATCAATCGATGGTCAATAGACATGACTGGCAGCTATTCTTTGCTCTACTGGCCTGGATGCGATGGGTGGTCTGGCCTCAGCTTACTGAGTACTGACACACACAGAGAAGGGCTCAGATAGCCTCCATCTGAGCTCTGCTCTCCAGTGCAGCATTCTGTCATCAAAAGTGCATCTAAAAGATACAAGACCTCTTTCTGTCTGGGCTATGCTCCTCTGTCTCACACACACACACAGACAAACACACACATACGCGCACAGACATACACACACACACACACAGACATACACACACGGTGCAAAATGCCTTCACACCATTCCTACCCCTGCACAGTACACACACCGTAGGGGGAATGCAAGGACCAAACTGAACACCACGCCACACTGTACCGGGTTAATCCAACACAGTGCCCAAGCAGACTCAACAAACAAAAACCAAATAAAATACACCGGTGATGTGCGCATAGACTTGGTTAAGCGAACAAAATTAAATAAATCAATCCCTCATATCGCACAGGAACCCAATATTTCCCATCGGGGGTCACAGCCAGGGGCGACACAGTAAACGTGCCACATGTGATTGGTTAGTTAGTCTTATTCGGGTTTGTGCAGATTACAGGACTCCAGTGCTACAGTGAACAGGCTGGCAAATCCCTAACCTCAATGCCCACCAGTGCACAAGGGCATGGCTTTGCGACCCTTGACCTTCGACCCCTGGGTAGACAAGGGGAGAGAGATGGGCAGAGTCAGAAGACACAGAGAGACAGTTAATTACCCAAACCCCTGACCTGCAGCACACAGACTGCTACAAAGACAACCTCGACAACAGACACTCTCTCAATCTCAGCCAATCCCAAGAGCTATAATCTCCACACACACTTGAGATGAGCCTCAACAGGTTAAGAGTCTGACACACCCTCTTTATGTTAGCATTCAGCTTACTTTCTGAGCTCTTAGTAAACAACTTTCAAACCCAGCATCCATAGCTTGTGAAAGCTGGTGTGCAGTCATCCACAACACAACCCAACACAAGCCCAGTGAACGACGGGCACACAGATCACCCCTTGTGGAACACCACTGACTGGAACAAAGAGGAAGTGACATCACAAGTGCTGAGGAAAGGACGTGACATCATAAGTGGGGGATGGGGGGAAAGGGGAAGTGTGGGTGAGAGGGTGGAGAGAGGGAGGCGGGGCGGGGCTCACCTTGGTGTTCTCCTCCATCTGCGTGCCTCTCTTCCAGGCCTCGGAGAAGATGGAGCTGACCACACTCTGCGACCGGGCGTGGCCCGAGGAGGTGGTGTCCGACACCCCGCTGTCTGATTGGGTGGAGTGGTTGGAGTGGGACTCTGTAAACACAGGCGCAGCGTGACGAGCCTGTACAGGCTGGCGCCTCCCTCTTTCTCCAAACTCGGGGGTTCCCGGGGAGGGAAACGGGTTCCTCCCAGAATCCTTCACTCACCTGGCAGGCTGGAGGAGCTGGAGCCTGATTTGATGCTGGAGCTGGAGAGGGAGGACCAATCGTAGGCGGCCTCCGTGCGCTTCATGGCCTCCTGGTAGTTCACATACAGCTGTTTCCCATACTGCGCACAGACACAGGGGACAGGGCTCGTTAAGCACAGAGCACTACAGGACACCTCCACTGACACCCCAACAACAGACTAGGACTTTATTACTATGCCTCCCTCTCGCATCCCCCAAACACACGCACATGCACAATTATGCACGCACGCACGCGTACAATCAGTGCTATGTTGGTTACCTTGGCGATGCGGATTCCGTTGACCCATTGGTGGAGAGTCCTGACATCCTCGCAGCACAAGTACTTTATGTACTGGGACTTCTTCTGGATCTGAGGATGCTGGGAACACAAAGCCATGCCATATGAAGGGAAAAAAAAAAACTTCTCACAAAGAGTTCTTCCCCATCTCACATTTACACATTGCCCTTTGCCCAGTGTGTCAGTAAAAATCAACTGCGGGGACCGCAAGACATTACAATTCCACAAGGTGGCAGCACATGACCAGAATCATTCCTCACCTCTACCGTATAAAACAAAACCCTGACCATGGCCCTGTCAATCTACACAGGATTAGTCTTCGGTGGCAAATGTGTTAACATCACAGAAACAGTCTGTGCACACTCTCAGACACCATGCTTATTCCAGACTGGTAAAACTGAGAATGAAAAGATCACGTACATACAAATCACAGGTAGCATTTCTGAAATGTTTCCAACAAATATCATTGTATTTTTCTCTGTTCTATTCCATCGGTTGACGTTTGACTGTGAGAGACTTGGCCGCAGTCTCTCTCTCTCTCTCTCTCGTTCTCTCACTCTCATTTTTGGCGGAATTTCATGGCGGTGTAAAAGAGGCCCCGCCTCCATCCTCCCGACGTACAGAGGAAGCCCCGCCCACTGACTCCATTCTCACGGAATGATCGCCACGCCTTTGTGTCATATTTTAAAGCTCTCCATTTCAAACACTATTCTTTTCTTGGGTTAAACAACAATGCAACGGCATCCTTTCACAACAGTCAACAACTGCAGTTTTCCAAGCCAATGCTAGCAAACCGCTTCTTGACATGGCTGCAGGGACACTGCTTCATGAATTTTTTCTGGCTAATTTTTATTTTTATTTACTTTTTAGCTTTCACTCCAATTTCAACAGTCAGTCAGCAGGTACACACAGACTACCCCTACCCCCCCCCCCCTATCCTGTATCAGTATCCTGTTGCAAAGTCCCCTGGGACCGTGTCCATTTCCAAATCAAATCCATTTAAATGCGATGACACCTCTGTCATTACATGAGTGCTTTCGTTTATAGCCAGAGAACATGCATTACTTTAGGATTTTTAAATGGGACCAAAATAGAAGCTTATCCAAAAAAATTTAACATTTAATCGCTTGGCTTAGTTTTTTTCCCAGTCAATTTTAATTATTTCACCATGCAACTAAAGCATTAAAAACAAAGTTATGCAATGTCAGTTGCATAATGCATTTAAAAATATATTCCCATTTCAGTAGAAATTAGATTTACAGGACTTTCAATTATGTAATATTTCACTCGAGGGGCATACCTACTCTGTACACATCTGTATACATTAATTTAGTTATTTAGTTTAGTTTACACCATTATACGGAATTAAATGTTTTACTATTTAAAAACACCAGGGTTTAGATATGAAAAATATTCATAATTTTGAGTCGCATTGAAACTAGCCCTCCTTCTTTGAAATGTAATTCACACAAATTACAAAACATTTATTGCAGCCTGGCATTTGTAACTACTTAAAAATACGACAGAAAATCGCATTCCAGCCATAAACACAGCGGTCATGTGCTAACGGCTCAGTTCGCCATGGTTACGCACATCGACACCCGCACACCACTGTTGCCTGCCGTCTCGCTTTGCAGTTCATCCCAGTTCAGTATTACAGAGGACATTGCTCAAAACTGAGGAACCCACAGAGGCAATATCCGTTGTTAGCTTTAATTATCTTTATCGTGAACTCTGTGTATACGACCGCGCTGTGGGGGAACTATGAAAAGAGCCGTTAGCTCGTTAGCCGTCAGGTCATTAGCCTAGCGGCTCCAGTAAACGACAGCTTTTTTGGCGGAGAGGAGAGGGGGCCCCTGTGCTTACCTTCAGGGCCAGGCAGTAGTCCGTGGGGGCCTTGTACTTGCTGCGGTAGTCCTGGCCGTAGTACACATTAACGTGGTCCAGCTGCAGGAAGCACACCAGGTCCCTGGAGGCCTGCAGAGGAAGGGAGAGAGACAGACAAGACACAGCAGGTCAGAAACGTGTGTGAGTGTGTATGTGTGTGAGTGCCTGTGTGTACGTGTGTGTGCGTGTGGGTGTGTGTGTGTGTGTGTGAGAGAGTGTATGCTTGCTTGTGTGTGTGCATGCTTTTCTGTGTGTGTGTGTGTGTCCATTTTTGGGGCGGAGGGGCGGCCAGAACGAGCACTAAGGTATTTATGTGTAGGGGGTGCGTGAGAGACAATAAGCATTTTCCCCACGTGACTTATTTATTTTTCCTTTTTTATTCACTCCAGGTAGACTGCCATATCAGCAGAATACAAGACAAGATTTCTGTTTACTGCTTTGTCCACAAGGTGGCAGTGTAAGCGACAAAAGTAACAGAAGCTGATGGAGGAGAGAAGACTTGGAGGAAGACAGAACGGAAGAGCGGAAACAGTCATTAATTGTTATCCACCCTTTGAAGGGCAGGTTTAAAAAAAATGTTTTTTGCAGAACTCTAAGTCAGTGTCCTAGAACTGCTGCATTCAGTCACCAGCAGTGATTGTGACATCAGCATTATAACGTTCAGTTCTAATTCAGAACATTATAATCACATACTTGTGACCTCACACCTTAAAGGGATATCACTGTGTGTTATGAATCTGTTTTACAGCGTTCAGGCCACAGAGAAACAGAACTACTGAAACTGGATCGGCAATAACACTCAGTTCTCAATAATGGCCTTGTAACCATACACTTCGTAACATGTAATACCACACCAGCTGTCTTTAATTGCCTATGAGCATGTCTGCTCATACAGAGGGCAGTGGCAGGAAGAAGACAATGGTGTCTGGGATCAGAAATAGAAGCACAGACAGAATGTTACCCATAACCCCCTGCAGTACTCAAGGGGGAGCAGCTGGTAATCTTGGTGGACACCCCTGAGATGGGACACCCCTGGGAGAGTTTTCAGTTCCACTCCAATGGGGGGAGGGGCAGGGAAAGGAGCACGTTGCTGAGAGTTAATGACCCAGGATGCACTGGGAGCAGCAAGCTGACTCGTAAGGTTTCTGTCATTATGTACATAAACAGGAAATGCCAGAGCTGGGACTCATGCCTCTGTACTCCCAGAGAGCCCTGTCCCCCCCATGGACCTCCTATGCAAGGCAAATATACACACACAGGCATGTGCGCGTGTGCGCACACACACACACACACACAGAGGCAAGCACACTGACACACGCATGCACGCGCACACACACACACACACACGCCAGCACACTGACACACACGCACACACAATCTCAAACTAGCTCTACCAATGAAACTATACAACCACAAGAAGCCAGATGATATCAAATACAGCAAGCAAATATAGCAGCATTTCCTAATAACCAAAGCATTCTCGTTGCCAATGTTTTTTTAATAAGAGCAGACTGTTGTGCATTGCTATTCACAAAACACAGCAGAAGAAGAAAGGGGCATGCCCATCTCTAAGCACTGTGGGATGGGTGGGTGGGTGGCTGGGGGTGGTGTTAATCCTGGACTGGCCTGGGCGAATAACAGGAACTTTAGCGCCATGGCGACCCGTGAAGCTGCTGGTTGGTGGAGATCACGGGGAAGGGGGGGGCGCTGGGATTACAGTGCCGATCAGCGCCTTGTGCAGATGGATTATGGGTGCGAAGATCAGGAGACCCTAATCTCACCCCACATGTTCCACACGATGCCCACAGACACGTAGTACGTCTTTCCAGGAAAATCCGGCGTTGAATGTGCCATTGTTTCAGAGTGTTGGGAAAGTGGTCATACCCTGCGCTTGAGTGATTTCATTTGACAGTACAATCAAAAGCGTACATTCTGTATGAAAACTATGGTGCAAAAAAACATAGGGTCTTTTGTCGTTAACTGTGATCTCAACGTTAAAGGGTTTAAATGCGTGTTGTGTGTGTGGTCATGTGTGTGTAAGAGAGAGAGAGACCCACCTTGGCCTTGCCCTTGGGAACAAAGTATATCCCAGAGGCCCGCAGGAGGAAGTAGCGCTTCTTCCACGACTTCTTTCCATCCTCCTTCAGCCAGAGGACTCCCTCGATCTCCGGCACAGTCACAGAGCTTCCACAGAAACACTCCTGCAGGGGAGAGCACCCTCATTACCGCCAGCGTTAATGTCCTCATTATTACCGCTACTGCATCACCAACACAGTCATCACTGTAGCAAACAATCTACCACTAACACCATCACCAACACCATCACTGTCACTGTCATCACTGTAAAAAGCAGTCTACCACTAACACCATCACCAACGCCCACACGGTCACCACTAGAGCAAGGGCTCGGCATTTAAAGATGGTACGATGTCTGAAGGCCAACGCGTTTCCGACCTGCCTGTCTACACCAGCCCGTCCGCCTGATCTTACCTCCAGCAGAGCTTCCTTGTTCCTGTCGGCCATTTCGGACGTCTCCTTCCTTCCCAGAAGGTAGTTCTGCGGGCGTGCAGGTGAAAGAGAGAGAAGAAGAGAAGGGTTATGGGGATTAAACAACACTCTGAACCTCCTAGCTTTCATTCCTGTTCACAGCTGAGTAGACCAGGTGGCTGTAGCCACAGTCACGACTTCTCTTTCCAAGGTGTCAGGAAAGTTAGGTTTGTTGCCATATGATTGGTTCTAGCAAGCATTAGCTGGCATCATCTCATAGGTCAATGGCTTGAATTTCCAGCACCAGTTGGAGACCCACTAACACAAGGTCAGGCTTCATCAAAAGGAGGAGATATTTGCTTTGTTTTTTTTGTTGTTTTTTGTTTGTTTGTTTTTTAGTAAACACATCCATAGAAGTTGGACACACTTCTCACACCTGGCCAGGTTCATTACATGGCAAAGCTGCAGCCCTGAAACGCACTATCGCAGGCGTTTGGGAAGGAGCAGCTCATCAGGCCTCCGTAGCCCCTGAAGCCTTCAGGCCAAAACAGACGGCTTTCCCGCGAAAGCGAGCGAACGGTGAACGGGACTCGACGCGGGCCCGCGTCACAGACGGCGGTAACGGACCAGACGAAAGAACAAACCGTTAAAAAGACGGTGGCGGCGGACGCCGGGGTGAACTCATCTCACGCTAATCAGCGGCGGATCGAAACGGCCGTTGTTCCCGTTGTGCGGCGTTTCACGAGAGCAGAGCGCCGCTGACGGTGTGTGTGTGTGTGTGTGTGTGTGTGCGTCTCGTGCGGCTCCGTGCGAGGGAAAGGCATCGACCGTGCAGCCTCGCCTGGACGCGGTTAAACTCGCGCGGAGAAGCGGAAACGCCGAGCCGGAGACGGTAAAAAAAACCGACGCTTCTCGCGGCTCGGCCCCGCGCGGCCGATGAATTATTCACAGGCCCGCTCTTCCCACGCAGCGCCGTGACCCACTTCTCTCTCTCTCTCTCTCTCGCTCGGCCCGCAGAACCCGCTCGGCGCGAGCAGGCGCCGGCGGCCGTCCGTACGGCTGTGCGTCCGTCTGTCTGTCTGTCTGTCTGTGGAGCCCTGGGAGAGCGTGCCCAAGCCGATTTCTGCCCATGTGTGAGGTGTGTGTGTGTGTGAGGTGTGTGTGTGAGTGTGAGGAGTGTGTGAGTGGGTTTTGTTGCTGGTTTTGTTTGTGGTCTCAAATTTGTGTGTGTACAGTATGTGGGGAGGGGCAGGGTTTTTTTTGGTGTGTGTGTATGTGCGTGTGTGTGTGTGTGTGTATGTGTGTGTGGGAGCAGGGGTTTTTTTTGGGGTGTGTGTGTGTGTGTGTGTGTGAGTCTGTGCAAGTCTGCATGCGTCTGCGTCCATGACTTATGCGTGCGAGTGAGCCATTTTCTCTGGACAATTTACTTCAACAGTGAAGCACAGCTCAGTCAGACACACACACAAAAGCAGGAATTTTCAGCTTTGGTTGTGAAAGAATTATTTCAACATTTGCAACTGCATCTGGAAGAGAGTTCCGCAATCAGGGACTGTAGCAACCGAAGGAGCTCAGTCCAGCCAATTTGAAATATGTGGGGCACCACCACTAATCCCTGCGGTACCACACGGTATGTAAGGCAAGCTCAGGGTTCTGTCATGTCATGTCCTTGAGCAGTCCTAACCCTAACTGTCTGGCGAATGAGAGGCACAATGAGCGCTGGCGTACCAGCACCTTAGCGTCGTCTGTCCGGCCGTCACGACGGAGCGTGCGCAGACCGTCGCGTGGGGTTCCTGGGGTTGAACAGGGCGTACTTCTCGATACGCTCGATGAACATCAGCTTGTTCTGGCTGTCACGGGTCCAGTTCAGCAGATTCTCCACCAGGTTCTCATGATCCTCGAAGATCCGCTCTGAGAGGGGGAGAGGGGGAGAGAAAGAGAGAGAGAGAGAGAGAGAGATTGATCAGGATGCTTTGGCAATATGTATCTCAAAATGTCATGCCAATAAAGCATTCAGAATTAGAATTTGAGAAACCAGGAGAGGGAGAGAGAGAGAAGAACCAGGAGTATGTCCATCAGATCTCATCAGACCAGGAGCGATTTTACCCCTCTCCTCTTTCACCATGGTGCTACTCGATGCACTTCAGCACAGGCGACTGATCCAGCAGAACTCCTGTGAACTGCCATGTCGGTTCATTAGTAGCACCAGAACCAGCAAGACCGTTTTAACCCAAGACTTTAAAAACAAGCTCCTGCTCAAACCCAACTCGCTCACTCGATCAGAAGAACTGTTATTTCTTCACATCGAAAGACAAAACGCCAGACAGCCCACCCCCCAGGGTGCTGACTTCAGCACTGACCTGGACTGCCCCGCAAACCGTTTAACAACTGACTGCACCGAGCGCTGGCGACGGTTACCAGGGAAACGGCGAGCTCCACAGACAGGAGCGAGGCCCTGGGCTCGCTGAGCAGGCCCGCAGGTCCGGAGAAGGAGGTGAACTTTTACGGGATTTACGATAAGCAGTCCTGGCATTTGACCGTCTCCGTTCTCGCTCGGAGCGCTGCGCGAGCGAGCCGCTAGCAAGGGGCCGCCATTTTGTCGTTCGGACAGCCGGGGATGCTGCTCTTTAGGGGACGTATAAAATAAAAAATCCGAAAATCATCCGAAATGACCATGTCACATGCTTTACAAAAACGAGCTGAGAAATGTTCAGCTCAACAGTGCAGGATCTCTGGCACTGAGTATAACCGTCCAATCAGAGCAAAGGTTGCATTATCCATCCCACAATGCATTTCTCCACTTCCTCCATTGTACTTGTTTATTTAGTGCGCGCTGTAAAACCCACTCCACGCCGGAGCAGATCTGCCCCTCTCAGACAGATTAGGAGGATTTGACCGAGGAATTCCGAGTCTCAAGCAGGAAAATCCGACAAGCCCCAAAACAATACCGCTTTTCACTGGTCCAGTCCATTCCACTGTTCCGAGGCAGTGAATGGAAGAATACTCTAAAATGGTTAGAATGGTTATCGCTTTAAAGGCAAATCGACTAAAGGCAACTGAATTCAAAATGAAATTATCCGAATCCGCAAATCTGCAGGATTACAGGGATTAGCCATTAGGTGATGAATTTTTATAACTGTGGATTTTCATCAAAAACACTTCATAGCTCTTATGTTAATGGTAGGGATTACGGCATAGTCCACCCCGCCATATCTCCCCCCTCCACCCTCAGGGAAGCGGACTTCTGACATGGCCGTATTCTCTCTCTAAACAAACACACACACAGCCAGCCAATCCAAACGCAGAGTCAGGCACCACCAGGTCCAAAGGACCCCAGGACATTGTGTCTGTTCAGCATGGTCAGGACCCATGGCCTTCGATCACAGGGTCTCCAACAAGACTGTGCTGGTTAAAGTGCAACCTGAGCACTAAACCTAACACCGGCACCCGAGATGCAGGAGCCTTGCCACAGCTCCACAGGAGGGCCCAGTACTGCCACACGCTGGCTGTGGAATGCTCACGGAGTGATGTCACAGCTCTGCAGGAGGGCCCAGTACAGTCACACGCTGGCTGTGGAATGCTCACGGAGTGATGTCACAGCTCTGCAGGAGGGCCCGGTACAGGTCACACGCTGGCTCTGGACAGCTCACAAAGGAATGTCATAGCTCCGCGGCATGACCCACAGCCATTACACGGTGAGTCAGGACCTCCCTCTGAGAACCAGTGGGAGTAACGCTGTCGCGTAACAGCCCTCTCTCCTGAGCTTAATCTCTTTCTGAGATTTTCACTAGAAATTCACTTTCTGCTCACGCACAGTCTAGTTTTCACTCGGTCCCAATTCCGTCATCCCCACTTTGTCTTCACTATGGAAAGAATATGAGCATATTTTCAAATGGAAAAAAAGGATGGAAGCTGGCTAGATTCGCTCTGGTATAAAAATAGCCTCTCTGCGTTTATATAAACCCCCCCCCCTTCCCAGCCTGACTCAGAGAGCGGAGCAGACCCAGGAGATCTCAGCTTCCCACAGCCCTGCAGATGTAGGTTAGCTCACACGCGTGAGCCCCCCGGAGCCTCGTACCGAGCCAGCCGAGGGGGACCCCAAACTGAGGGGGAGCCAAGGCCAGGGGGAGCCAGCCGAGGGGGACCCCACTGAGGAGGACCCCAAACAGAGGGGGAGCCAAGCCAGGGGGGACCCCAACCGAGGGGGAGCCAGTCAAGGGGGGACCACAACCAAGGGGGACCCCCCCCCCAAACTGAGGGGAATGCCAACCGAAGGGGACCCCACCAAGGAGGACCCCCCCCCAAGCGCCACACGGCCAAGCTGTGGCAGAGAGGGGGGGGAGAAAAAGAAAAAGAAAAAGGGAGGAAGATGAGGGAAGACTGAGGAAGCAGGTGCTGTTCGCACATGGCTGCGGTTCCTGGTGCTGCCCCGTTAATACCGCGCGGTCGGAATGCGCCGGTACGTCGCGCCCCCCACCCCCCTCCACCCCCCTCCACTCTAAGCACAGCAAACACAAGACCAAAGAATTAATCCTTCTGGCGTTTCACGAAATTCACAGGATGGATTTGCTCTCCATCTTAATGGCAGTCTGCACGCAACACAAGATGGAGAGAAGCATGTGATTTTTTTATCATAACATCATAAATGAGCCCACTGAATGTTAAGTGTGAATGTCCTCTTCAGTGACGAAAGAGCTGTAGTTAGTTTCTGAACGTCAGCATAAGATCATTTCAGTTCAAGGACTCCAGTTTTTTTGTTTGTTTTTTAAATCATGTAACCTCACCCTTTCTTCTGGCGTTAGACACTGTGCAGTGTGTACAATAAATAAACCATTTGTCGAGGAAACTGTGTGTATTGGCTCTGTTCTGCTCTGCCCTAGAAGGCTGTGACGGGGCGGGGGGAGGGGGGGGGTATATTGCCACCATGCCAAAGTCAACACAGACCCAGGCTCGCAGACGGCCTGTGCCCTCAAAACTGCCCGCCGCCTAGACACAAGCTTGGCATCGCAACCCGGGAGAGGAGGGGCTAAACGGGTCACGTGACCCAACCGGTCACTCACCCATCTGCAGCTCGTTAATGGTCTCCACCAGCGACCAGTCGGGGCTGTAGCCGCAGTGGGACTTGTCCAGGAGGCTGTCCAGCACCTGCCGGACCGACTGCCGCTCGTCCACCATCATGGTCTTGGAGCTCTCGTCCGACATGTGCACCCGGATCACCAGCTGGAGTGGGAGGGGAAGAAAGACTGAGAACGCACATCGGTGATTTGACATGTCCTCGCCTGCCAAACAGAGAGAGGGAGGGAGAGAGGGAGAGAGAGAGAGAGAGAGAGAGAGAGAGAGAGGAGGGAGGGAGGGAGGGAGAGAGAGAGAGAGAGGGAGGGAGGAGAGAGAGAGAGAGGGAGAGAGAAGATAGGGAGAGAGAAAGATAGAGAGAGACAGAGAGAGAGAGAGAGAGACTATGCCCCGACAGATGTCTGTACAGGAAGCTACAGAGAGGAAAAATAGCTAGTGTGTGCCCAGAACCTTCTCCGAGAACCATGAAAAAACTATCCTCTCACAGAAAAAAAAAACAAACTATATCCCTGAGGACAAAAAAAAAAAGAATCAAGAAGAACTGCTAGGATAAAATCATGTTTTGAAGCAGGAAAATGGTCACTAGTTACCATTAAATATAAACCACATAAAAATGGTTTATATGGAGAAACAAATGTGAAGAAAAGAAGACAGGAAACCAGGGGGCTACTGCAGTACAGATGGACCGGCCAAGTTTTTGTGACTGTAGCATTATTCGTTTCTCCCGTTTCAGAACATGAGTGAGCGCAGTAAAACACTGACAGCTGGACAGAGTCAGTGGACGGCGAAAATTAAACAGAGCATTTCAGTATTAAACATTTCAGAAATATGACGATAAAGCGATTAGCTAAAAATAGCTTTCTGAAAATCCCCTCCGTGGGCCTGACTAACTGACATGTACAGAGCTTGCCCAAACACCCATCAATAGGGGGGTTCAGTTTTTCATTTTTGGCACAGTTATTTCCACCAGCTGGTGTTTGGCTTATTGACGACGCTCGAGGCTGCTCTATGCACGCTGGCCATAGTTGATGGCCGCACAAATAGATCTGGCATCTCCAATCCGCTAGAGGGAAAGATGAATTGGAATAACCTACATATCTGCCCCCCCACCCCCACCCCGACCCCATGCAGAGTATTAAAACAACAAATCAATGCATGGATGAAAAAAAAAGCCCATAAACTCATCCTGGAAGCAATCAGAAGAGACTCCGCCCACCCACTGACCTACTTCGGCGCGCAAACAATATTCGGCCTTCCAGGGACGAGGCGACCACCTCTCCGTCCCGACCACGAGGAATTTAAAATCCCACGTTCCGACGGCAGGGAACCGTGGGTAACGGAAACTGGCGAGCACGGAGCTGAGAGCTCCGGGATACTGCCCTGTGTGGCTGAGACGGCGAAATGATGTCACGGCGAAGTCCTGCCCCAGCGTGTCCCGTTTTGGAGGGAAGCGATATTTAGTCATGGTCTCGCCGAAAGATCCTATTAATGCTGTTTAACGCAGACCCGCAAAAAATGAGTGGGATTAGAGCCTATGGGTTCTACAGGGCATGAAGGAATGAATGAATGAATGAATGCAGTCATCATAATGCAGGGATACTGGCGGAACAAGGGAAAGAGAGAGAAAGAGAAAGAGAGAGAACGGGAGAGGGAGGGGGAGGGAGAGGGAGAGACAGACAGGGTGAGGGAGAGGGAGAGAGAGAGAGAAAGAGAGAGGGAGACAGAGAAAGAGACAGAGAGAGGGAGAAAGAGAGAGAGGGAGAGAGAGAGGGAGCATAAAATAGACTGATAAAAAGGGGAAAACAGAGTGAAAATGGGACAGTCAGGGCAGATCAGACAGAGAAGCTGTGCGATTACGGTGATAATCAGACTTTGCTCCTGCCCTCTCCCCAGCGGTGCCTATTCTCTCTAATGTGGCAGAGCTCTGCGATAGGCCGATTACCCCCCCCCCGCCCGTGCCAGGGGTCGTTACAGTAATTCCCCGGTCAGCCGACACGTGCCCGAGTCCAACCCACATTCCGGAGGGAACGACCGGAGCACGTGCCCGAGTCCGGCCCACATTCCGGTCTAATGACCGGACAATAACGACCGCTTTTCCTGACCGCGCGCGCTCTGAATCAGATTAGGATCAACCCCGCTAAGTTTCACTCCGGAAACGAGCGCCTGCAGAAGAGAAAAAATAAATAAACAAATAAATAAATAACTAAGTAAAGGCATGAATAATAAAGCTGTGTTGAGCTCTTGGATGGGGGGGGGGGGCAGAGTTGGGCTCAAATGGACTGTAACACTGACCTGACCCAGAAAAGAGCAGGGGGCTTTCACACCACCTGACCCATGACTCTGACCCACAGCTACGCGTCGTATTCAGGGCAGATCACACTCAAATCGCGGACGGCGAACGAAACCGTTTCGTTAATAACGTTCGCGTATTTTGAGTTCGCCTTAGAGCCCGGTGAATGCCCCCCTGCCGTCTGAAGCGCGCCCCTCTTAATCGAAGCGACGGTGGTTCTCGTTTCGCGGAAACCGGCCCGTGCGAGCGAAGCGGCGGTATCCAATGGCAGCTGAGCGTTTCTGCGGTTTTCATCGCCCTTGAAATGACAGAGAGGGAGATGCAGATGCATTCTGGGAAACGTCCCCGGCTGAACGACGGTTTCGCAGTGCGCCAACGAAAGGAAACAAAAGCCGCTGTCTGGCGCGATGAGCGACTGACGGAGTCGCCTCGACCGAGGGGACGAACCGCGCAAAAATATGAAAACACGAAAAAAAGAAAAACAGTTGGGGGGAAAAAAAAAAAGATGAACAAACACTATGAGAAGGGACTGCTTACGTATTGCGGCGAAACGTTTTCAGCTCTGCTCACAGTCCCAAGCGACAGAAACGGGGATTTCGCCGGCTTCCCACATGCAAGGCTGCAGTGACCTCATTTCGACGCACTCAAACCGCATTACTCTCAGAGAACTACACGCAGGGAAAAGAGCGCTGTGCTCTGAGTCACTATGTGCTCCCAGCGCTGACTGAGCCACAGAGAGCCCCGCTGGAGAGGGGAGACCTGGCGCCTGTGTGTGTGAGTGTGTGTGTGAGAGTGTGTGTGTGAGTGAGTGTGTGTGTGTGTGCGTGTGCGTGTGTGAGAGTGTGAGAGTGTATGTGTGTGCGCATGTGAGTGTGTATGTGATATAGGAAAAGAGAGAAATAGTGTATGTGTCTGTGTGTGTATGAGTGTGTGTGTGATACAGGAAAACAGAATGTGTGTGTGTGTGTGTGTGTGTGTGTGCGTATGTGTGTGCGTGACCGAGAGACAGGAAGAGTCTGTCTGTCTCTCGGTCTGTCTGTGCGTGTGTGACTGCATCCTACGCAACAGACAGAAATGCGGTGTGTGTAACAGAGTCCGTGCGTGTGAGATGTAAACAGAGGCTGTGTGTTTTTGTGTGTTTCTGTGCGTTGGTCAGGGAGCGGACCCCAGGGGCTGCGCTGCCCCCCCCCGGCACGGTGCTCTCACCTTTTTCACCTGAGCCTCTTTGATCTTCTCCAGGGCCACTCTGATCTTCTCCGCTTTCAGCTTGGCAGCCTGCTCCTCCTGCGGACACACGGGGAAACGGTTTACCCCACCCCCGCACACCAAACGCACCGGCGACCCGCACACCGCGACACAGACCCCAACGCACGAAAAACCACAGCTCTCTCTTCACCGCATCCCCCCCGGGATCGCTAGCCCCCCTATCGAGGCTAGGTCCCAAAGCCCAGAACACAGGTGGAGTTCCACACACACACGCGCGCGTGCGGCTCGGGGCTTACCTGGCTCTTCCAACACAACGCCATCATCCCGCTTTCCCTTCGTCCCCCTCAGTCAGCAGTGTTTCTGTGCGTCGACTCGGTCGAAAGACAAAAAAAATCAACCCACCCCCTTTCCCCTTCCCCTCCCCCCCACGCGCTAGACGTCAGAGTGCGGACGGGTGTTTCTATCTACGCCGAATCGTCTGGGTGACATTTTTTAGAACCTTCCGTTTGAGACGCGCGCGTAAGAAGTTTACCCAAAGCGTATCCCCCCCCCACACCCCCCGCGTACATTCGAACTTGGACTCTTCCAGCGTTTCTGAATTTTCCACGGCGGATTAGCCCCACGGGGGGGAGGAGGCGCTGGAGTCGGGGATGTTGCTGGGAAGAGCGCGGAGAGGAGGGGGGGGGGCGCAAAGACACCGTCAAACAGGAACGCCTTCCGTCAAAAACACCAAAAAAGGAAAAAAAAAGCCAACCGAAAACTGAGGGTAACACCAAAGTCCAGCGTCCGGCTCTCTCTCTCTCTCTCTCTCTCTCTCTCTCTCCTCCGCTGCGGTGCGGCTCAACTGCCACCAGCCCAGCTGATCATAAAAATGCCGGTAAACTCGGTGAAATCATACCGGGATACGACCCGGCACAGCCACCCCAGCACAAACGGCAGAGAAGTACGGCTCAGTCCTCCAAAGGGGAAAGTGAGAAAGCAAAAAACGGACGAGCTCCCGGAGTTATGCGTGGTGAGGCTCAAACGACGCCTCCCCTCTCGCCCGCCTCCTCCTCATTGGCCCTGACAGGTGAACAGCGGCCTGAGAACGACAGGCGACGCGAACACGCTCACGCACACGCAGACGCTCACGAACACGCACACGCGCTCCAGGTCAGGCGCGTGTGAAGACCAACGGCCAGAGAGCAGAGCATCACTTCAGCGCAGTCAGAGAGAGAGAGAGAGCAGAGCTAGAGAGAGAGAGAGAGAGAGAGAGAGAGAGAGAGAGGGTAAGAGAGAACCAGAAAGAGCAGGAGAGAGAGAGGGAAAAAAAAACTGTGTCAAGCTCCCACTCCACTCTGCTAACACACTACCAGGGGGAGAATGGTGACCCACCCCTCCCCTCCTCCCACTCTCTCTCTCTCTCTCTCCCTCCCTCCCTCCCTCTCCTTTAACAGCTGCAGGGCCTGGGGAGCCTGTCGAGTCAGAGAGAGTAATCCCCTCACAAACAGGCCTGCGGGAGCTGGCTCCAAGGAGAAAAGGGGGTGTAAAGGGGGTACACTGCTGTCCCCTACCCCCGCCCAATCAGGGCAAGGGGAACTGACGCCCCCCCTTCTCAGTCAGACTGAAAGAAGGGTGCCGGATTTCAGTAGCAAAACTGGGGCTGGATGAGGAAAATCTGGGGCGGGGGTGTTTACAAAATAAGGTCAAAGCCTCTTATCAGACCCCCCCCCCCCCCCCTCCTTCAGCAACTGCCTCCCCCCCCCCCCCCCCTTAGCAACAGCGAAATGAAATTCACAAACAAACACACGCTGACCAGCTGTTCAGGGGTGTAAGAGGTAATGTGGCTAAAGGGGGGGGGGGGGATTACACTCATAATAACACAGTTTACCGCGCTGCCAAAGAGCTGAGGTGGCAGGCTCACAGAAAGCCCTGACAGACAGGCTTCTGCATTTGATATAGAAACCCCAGGGATCTGGGAAACGGGCCTTTCTGCCTCCTTAAAGCACTGAACTTCATTTGCCTGCCCTATCGTGACAGAAAAACGGCAGCATTGCTACGCATGCTAGAAAAAAAAAACAAGCTTGCTTGGGAAGATGCTAATTTCTGGCATCCCGATATTGGGAATCGCGTAAGACTGAGGAAAAGTGGGACAAGGCCTCAGTCTGTGACACGCACGGTGCTCAGAAAAGTATAGCACACTGACACACTAACGCTCTCCTATACACTCTGACCAGTGTAACACTGACACACTGAAGCTCTCCTATACGCTCACCAGAGTAACACTGACACACTGAAGCTCTCCTATACACTCTGACCAGTGTAACACTGACACACTGAAGCTCTCCTATACGCTCACCAGTGTAACACTGACACACTGAAGCTCTCCTATACGCTCACCAGTGTAACACTGACACACTGAAGCTCTCCTATACGCTCACCAGTGTAACACTGACACACTGAAGCTCTCCCATATGCTACACTCCGCATGTCTACACAGGTACATCACCTGGAAAGAGAGAGGGCACATCTCTGCGAGGCTACGGACGAGAGGCTAGGTCATCCGCCAGAACATTAAATATGGATTTGGCCCGGTTTGTCGTTTTTAATTTAGAGATGAGCCGCAGGAAAATCCTACTCCCGGGGCAAACACTCTCTCCGACACCAACGGGCGTCTGATTGGGTTGATAATTATTCGAAAATGCCACGAGATAAACAGAGGAGCTCATTAAGCAAACCGCTACAGGGTTTCCTATTACAGTGAGCAGGGGCACACGCAGGGATTGCTCGTAAGACGGGGCACAGGAAGACTAAACATTCAGAATACCGCATTCATCTTTCATAAACTGAATGGACGGAGTGTAGCACAGTGGGTAAGGAACTAGACTTGTAACCGAAAGGTCGCAGGTTCGATTCCCGGGTAAGGACACTGCCGTTGTGCCCTTGAGCAAGGTACTTAACCTGCATTGCTTCAGTATATATCCAGCTGTATAAATGGATACAATGTAAAAAAAAGTTGTGTAAGTCGCTCTGGATAAGAGCGTCTGCTAAATGCCTGTAATGTAATAAACAAAACACTGCTCCTAGATCTGATGTGCTTGCCTGCCTCACGGACCAATTAGGATTCCGTCTGCCCAGAGAGAATTCACAGTGATGTATAATATATGGGGACTTTCACCTGGAAGTGGTTGTTGGATCTCCATAAACAACCATTTTGCAATCATTTTTGCCAAAAAAAATAAATAAACTGCAAAATGTGGATAAGAAAGATATTGCAAAATAAATCTGTATGTCAATTTTAAAATTTATAATTTTTAAGTGATGGAATACAGAAATAGAAAAAAAAGAAATAGAACTGAAATCAGCAGACTACACAGTTATCTTGGAGAGTTTGGGATAACCATGCCGGGTGCTGTATCTCAAGGCATGATGGGAAAAGATCTGCCATTAACTGGGCATGTGAGGAGGAGGAGGAGGAGGATGGGAGCACTGGAGGCATTTAAGGACACTTCTTTCAGTTCAGAGAGTTTACAGTACGATGCAGAGGGAGACTCAAAAAGGAAGTGACCTCATTGGACAACAGCCCAAAAGTGCACAAGCCAAATGACTCCAAAGGCTACGCCCCCTCCCGACCCCAACCACAGCACTGCTCCCCAGCTCCACAGCGGACTCCGGTGTAAACTGGGCCGATGGCTGATCCAGGGTGGCTCAGTCACAGGGTCTGTATTGCGGTGTCCAGTTTTCCCACCGTCCCATGCAGTCACTGTCCCACGAAGAAGGTCAAAGGTCTTTGGTGTATCGGTTTACCCGCCCCACCCCCAGAGGGCTCCCCCCCCCCCCCCCGGGCACGTCGTCTCTCCTCAAGGCCCCCGGACCTCTCCCCGCGGACGTAACCTGACCCGCCCCCCGTGGGGTCCCACCTGCCCACACAGAAACACTGCTGCTGGCCCCTGTGTACCACCTGTCTCCTGTCCGTCCCGTCAGACCTGCTGCACCCCCTCCTCCCCCCCCCAGTCTCTGCTGAGGGAGAGAGACTGCGGGGGCCGGTTCATGACATCACACACCGCACTTCCACACACACACACACACACACACACAGCGGATGATGTCTGTCCAATCAGCACACATCATCTTCAGGTCCCAAAAACACCAGTGTGAATGGTCTTCTTAAACCCCACCAAAAAACCTAGAGGACCCAAAATGCCAACCACACTCCCCCACACCCCCACACCCGCCAAAACGACCCCACACCCCACCAACAAACCCCGCCCCTCGCTGGCGAACGCAGCGGAACTGCAGGTAAAAGACAGGTTGAGTCCAAGCGCACGTTGCCACGGCGAACGCCGGCATGCCTTCATGCTTCATACCCTGGGGTATGCGAGCAGCATTCACATGCTTCAGTCAACGTCAAACGCATGAACGCTTTTAGTTTAATTAACAATCCTGTAGTTATTAATTAAAGGCAGGCTCTAATATATACACAGTAATGCGTAGGAGTGGAAGTTGCATCACTCTGTACATATTTGCAGTCCAGAACACGAGGGGCCAACACTGAAACCTGGAGGGGGGGGGGGGGCGCAAGGGCAAACTGGAAAAACACCAGTTTCTGAAAGCTAAGGGGGGGGGCGTTCCAGACAAGAGGTGGGCAGGAGATAGAGTGCATGAGAGAGAGAGAGAGAGAGAGAGAGAGAGAGAGAGAGAGAGGCAGCGGGAGCACAGCGGGCGTAGAGAGAGCGGGATAGGAACGGGAGAGGCCACTCCCCTTTCGCGCTACAGCTTTGTGAAAGCCAGACCGCGCCTGTCGTCGACGGCAACATGCTGTCACGCCGCAGAACCACCTGTGAGCGGGGGGGGGGAAGGGGGGGGGCACTGGCAGGTGGCGGGGGGGGTGGGGTTACAATCAGCCAATAGGGAAAGGAGGGAGGGCAGGCAGGCAGGCAGAATCGAAGACAGGAAGGAGGAAGGAACAAGCGAAGGATGCGTCACCTTGGTCAGCAAGTGAGAGGGCTTTCCGGCCATGTTTCTCAGAATGAGCGAGGTTTCCCTGTCCAGATAGGAGTGCTTGGAGCAGAAAACCAGGAGAGAAAAACAGACAGAGATATCAGTGCAATGATTATCAATGAATTTTTTAAAAAAATGCATTCGATCTCTCGAAAAAGGGTGGAAGCAGAGAAGTCCAGAGCTGATCTGGGCACCGACTGCGCCCCGAGAAACAATTTGGCGAAGGAGAGTGATCTCGTTTCTCACCCCCCTTAGAGCAGTAGCAATGTCATAAAGCAACAGTCCAGTTCATCATTAAAACCCCGAACACACACATAATCCACCTGTCAAAACAGTACACTAACACTAGTGTTCCGTGTTCCGCTAAGGTAACATAATTAGCAACCTTTTTTTATTTTTTATTTTATTTTATGAAATGTACGTAACTTATCTAACATTTCGCGGGTTACGTGGCAGATGCAGTGACATGCTTCATTTGATAACATTTGGGAGCACTTGGTATAAGGTAGGATTTGATTGGGCTCAGGAAACGCACCTCCTCTTCCTCTTCCTCGAACTCTGAGCTGCCCGACACCCACAGAAGTGGTGAACCGGCTAACGCTATTAAAACGGACGATCTGATTACCGCCCCCCCTCCCATCGCCCCCATTAGACAGACGGCACACGCTGCTCTCCTCCACACACAGCCCCACAGCCCTTTTGTAGGGTTATATTGTTACTGTTCGCAGGATGACGGGCACGAAACTGTGTGGGTCCCCAGGGCACCGTGCTGCGGCTCTGTTATATTATTCATGTGTTTACTGCCGGCTGCCCAATGCGTCCAATCAGACTGAACCGCCCCGGAGAACAACCTGTGCCTGAAACCATGTGACACTTCCACAGAGCCGGACAGACACGGATCTCTCACCCTCGCTCACTGGAGGAGACGGCCGGGAGTCTCAATGTCTCACGGGCACACAGAAACAGATAGACAGAGTCAGAAAGGCAGAGAGAGAGAGAGAGAGACAGGCAAGACACATTGCAATTTAAGGCAATGAAAGCCCAAGAGCTCAGTCATGAAAAGAGTCCCCTCAGTCAGCTGGTAATGAAGCTGACTAACCCATTAACCCAACTAACACAAATCACAGACCAGCTTCATACCAGCACTGCTTACCAACAAATCAAAGTAAACCAAGTAATGAAACAGACCAAAATCTCTTATCTGGAATATTGGGATAATGTAACCAAAACACAAAACAAACTAGATTGCTATCGGACCCTAAAAAGAGACTACAAATTGGCTGAATATCTCTTCTCTGTCAGAGATACAAAGCAGAGGCAGATCCTGACCAAGTACAGGCTCAGTGACCACGCACTTGCAATTGAAAAAGGCAGACACCGGAATACATGGTTACCAAAAGAACAACGTATATGTGGTCACTGTAAGACAGGAGAGGTGGAAACAGAGATGCACTTTCTCCTGCATTGTGAAAAATATTCAGAAATTAGGACACATTATTACAACAAATTTTCTCTAATTATAAAAGACTTCCTTTCCCAAACAATTGAGGAAAAAATGCAAATCCTGCTAGGAGAAAGGCCAACAGCTCCACTAGCAGCAAAGTACATCTCGGCCTGCCATAATCTGAGGGACACTGGTTGACCACCACAAATATATTTATTTTAATTATTTATAAATTTCTATCTTTTTTTTAAAAAATTTTTTAATTATTTTTTTACATTATTATTATTATTATTATTGTTATTATTATTATTGTCATGATTTTATTATTGTTATTATTGTATAGCCTACTCGTTGTGGCCATTGCCACACTGTTGATTGCATTGTTGTCGTTTCCACAATGTTGTTCGTATTTCATGTTTCCTGTTCCTGTTTCTATGTGTACGCTTTGGCAATAAGTACAAGTGTATTTCATGCCAATAAAGCATTTTGAATTTGAATTTGAATTTGACAGGCAGACAGACAAAGACAGAAAGGCAGAGAGAGAGAGAGAGAGACAGACAGACACAGAAACAGACAGGCAGACAGAGAGACAGACAGACAGACAGACCGACAGAGACAGAAAGGCAGAGAGAGAGAGAGACAGACAGAAACGACAGGCAGACAGACAGAAAGGCAGAGAGAGAGAGAGACAGACAGACAGAAACAGACAGACAGACAGACCAAAAGACAGACAGAAAGGCAGAGACAGACAGATAGACAGACAAAAAGTCAGAGAGAGAGAGAGAGAGCGAGAGAGAGACAGACAGGCAGGCAGACAGAGACATACAAACAGACAGACTGACAGAGACACACAGACACACACGCACACACACACACACACGCACACGAGTGCAGTTTATAAATTATTCATACATGAATCTAGTCTTAAAGCATCCATCAAAGACCCTGACCTTGAACACACCTCTACAGGCTGAACCATTTGAGCTCTTTCCAATGGGATCAGGGTTTCTGGTTACAAACAGGCTGATTCCCTACACTGTAAATTACAGCACATGGTGGATGTACAGCAGATTATGACAAGCGCATTTGGTTTAAATGATTTAAATGATTTAAATGTAGAAGCAGTCAAGATCAGTTTGAAAATCTTAGTTAGATGTCAGACATCTAGTAATTGTGATGGATGAATAAAACTTCTTCCGGATTTAAAGACTCCAGGCTCAGGAGATAAGGACACCTGTGGGTACAGCCATGGTTTTGCCGTCACGTGACTTCACAATGTCAGTCAGAGAACATGCCCAATCACAGAAGAGCTGGGCCCAAAATTCTGATTCAGTTTTACAAAGTTCAGAAAACCCTCCCTATTCGTTACTGGTGTCTATGTCAAAATATCAGAACATTAAACGTTTAGTTTCTCCAAAGCTCTAATTATCCTGAACCTTCCACATGAAATGGGACTATGAGAGCCAGAGATCTCAATGTCTCACACACACCACAACACACACAGCACACACAGACACACACAAAGACAGACAGACACAAAGAGACAGACAGACATGGTTTTGAAGTAATACAGTACAATCCATTAACTTGGATGCTTCGATGCTTAAGAGTTATACGTATTTTAGTACATAGCATTAAAGAGGGAACACAAAGGTTATTGCCTGACTCAGAAAAACATAAACAAATCTGACGAAGCGTTAAGAATTTGCCGGCTTGTGCAAAGGGGTCCACTCAGGCTGTGAGACGCAAGTGAATCCGCGCCACGCACACAGACTTACAGTGCTCAAGTCCACTTCCACTTCCTGCGAGGCAAAGTCAAGGTGCCGTCTGGCCTGCTTACCGCCGGGCCATCGCAGCAAGGCATGCTGGGAAGGAGGGAGTGTGAGATGTGTAGGGCCAGTGAGGGGGGGTGGGGGGAGGGTGGGAGAGGACAAATCAAAAGAAGAAGAGAAACAGGATGCAAAAACAAATCGTTTCAGCATGCAAGAAGACAAGAGTGAGGGAGGGAGTGATGGAGGGAGGGGGGAAAGGAGGGAGGGAGGGAAGGAAGTACAGCCACTCTGTGAAGATGAGCAGGTAAGTGACTATTCAGGTAAGTGTATTTGTGAGACTACATGCTCGTGCCACACTGCATCTCTGACTTTCTTATGTGTCAGGTGTACGAAATAGGACAAAAGAAACTAATTTTGAAAATCGTCATTACAAATGAATGTATAATGCAAACTGAATGTAAAGACTGGTCACATGTCTGACTTTTCAGTGATTGGTGGGCATAGAAAAGACACAAGCATCAGCACAAAAAGCTGCACTGTTCCTACTGTCCCACTGTGCCCGTACATTCGCTCCAAAGGGAGTCTCAGGACACCCCGTGCCCCCCCCCCACTCTTTCGGACAGCTCCGCTGGGACACCTTCATAATCTCAGTGTCCTCCCCTCCCCTCTGCCCACTTCCGTGCTGACGCAGAAACAAGCGTCAGCGCGAAACTCCTGGAAAAACGCCTGACTGCTTTTACTGCTTAAAGGCTCTTTCCTGTTCTTCATTAACTGAGAGGAGTTTCCTCCTCTGGGTGTGATTAAGTCCCCTGGCAGTTTGGGCAGATTGATGCGGCACGTGTGTGTGTAATCATGTTGAGAGAGACCTAGCTGCTGCTGGGCTGTGCGTGTGTGTAGTGTGTGTGTGTGTGTGTGTGTATGCAAGGGGGGCGGGGGTTAGTGCAACAAGGCATCCCGGCAGCCTGGAGTAGACTGCAGACCTGGGTCAAATACGTATGTGTTTTGGATTCAAATACTTTACTACGCTTTACTGATCTCGACTGGTGTATTGGAACCAATTAAATACTCTCAAAATGTGCAAACCCCGCCTTCTGGTCATATTGGCAGGCTCAATTACACCAGGCAAGATCAACAGAGCACAGAAAAGTATTTGAATCCAAAAACAAATACGTATTTGACCCAGGTCTGGAAGACAGCAGCAACAGCAACAACAAATGTTAAGCAGATCATTCCAAGCATGCTACCTTTTCTCTTCACTGCCCAAAAGATACAACAGGCATACATGCATACATGTTGTATTTTTCAGTGCAAGGCCAAAAAAAAAAATACGTCCACATGCAGGGTGAACATAAATACGTCTGTGTGTCTGACACCGAGGTGAATGACAGGGCATTCCACCAATCATGCAGCGGCTATTCAGGAAGTGGAGGAGGGAGGAGACCTCAGACCCAACACCGAACTGGACCCGCGCACCCATCCCGCGCTCCAAGGCCGCGGAACGCTTCAAACGCAACTCGGACCTCCCCAAAATGCACGCGATCGTTTGAGCATGTGTGGGGGCGAACCTCCCCCCTCGCAGACAAACGCCATTACATAGAGAGAGAGAGAGAGAGCGGCTGGCCTCCCCCGCAACGCGTCACCTGACCCCCAGCGCACAGGGCGGCATACTCCAGGGGGCGGAGTTACAAACGGGGAGACGAGCTCCTGTGAGGAGCCGCTCTGCCGGGGGGGGTTGTGGGAGGAGGGGGGGGGTACTGACAGGCCAAGGTGACCCAGCCACCATGGCACTGAGCCCCACACTCTCAAGTGGCTGAAGAGCATAGCACCATCAGGGCCGTGAATACAAAAACACAGCCCCTGCCGAGCTTCTTCAGAGCAGGGAGGTCCATCCGGCAGGTTTTCACTCCAGCCCTAACAAAGCACACCTCATTCAGCAGCTAGACCCAGGGCTGCCCAACCCGGGTTCCTGACCTACCGTCCTGGAGGTTTTCATTTCAACCCTAATTTGTCGCACCTGATTCTATTCATTAGCAGCTCAAGGAGATCTCTAGCTGTTGAATGAGGTGCGCTTTGTCAGGGCTGGAGTGAAAACCTACAGGAGGGCAGATCTACAGTAACAAGGTTAGGCAGCCCTGCTCCAGAGAACACGGGTTCCATATGTGGAAACAACTTCCAATGAAACCAACTCAGTGTGAAAACACTATAGGTCAACAGTGGCAAAAATCTTATTGAATTATTGTATATCAATGTGTTTAACAACTGGGTAATGGATTCTACAGTCGACGACAGAGTGGATTTGCAGCTGGCCTGTTTTTTTTTTTTTTTGGCATCGAGATGCAATCAGAATGAGTCCATTCGGTGTAATCCTGTGCATGTGGTGACTCTCCCTCTTTCTCCCTCTTTCTCCCTCTCTACCCCTCTCTTTCTCTCCCTCTCTCTCTGTCTCTCACTGTCCCCCGTCTCTCCCTCTCTCCCTCTCTCTCTCCCCCCCCTTTCCCCCCTCTCTACCCCTCTCTTTCTCTCCCTCACTCTGCTCTCACGTCCCCCTGTCTCTCCTTCTCTCTCTCTCTCTCTCCCCCTTCCCCCTCTCTCTCTCCTCCTACCCCTTTCCCTCTCTTCGTCTCCTCCCTCTTACTTCATCACCCTCTTTTCTCCTCCTCTCCTCTCCTCTCTCTCCCTCCCCCCCTCCTCTCTCTCTCCCTCTCCAGCTGGGAGACACACAGGTTTAGGAGCCTAGCCCAGAGTGAACTCTAATAGACTCCCATTTGGCCAGCGGGGCTGTTGAGGGTTTTTTTTTTAATTTTTTTTTTTAATTTTTTTTTTAAAGTTTAATCTGGATTTTAGGATTTGGGCTTGAAACCGGGCGGGGCGAGGTGGGGGGGGGGTTGATCAGGATCTCGGGACCTGCCCGTGGAAGACACCGCTCCGTTTTGGACTTGCGGGGCAGGGTCCATTGGGAGAACCCCGATCCATTCATCCTCCACCCCCACCCCATCCATTCATCCATCTACCCCCCCCCCCAGCAGCCATTCTGACGCGCCCACGTGTTCTGACTCATCTCAGGATAACGCACATTCACTCCCACTCTTCCTCTGCTCTCACTCTACTGCAGCGGACAGGGTGCCAGACGCAAGCTTGCAGTATCGCCCTCTGAAAAGTCCAAAAGCAGAATGACGTAGGTACGCTTGCAGCAGTGTGCGTGTGTGTGCCAGTGTAATCATCACCACAAAAGGAGCATGTTTTTACTTTGAGCAATAAACCACACAGATCCTTCCTTAAAGTACGTGTTTTAAAGGAAAAGAAACCTGCTGGCTGCAGTTCAGCACAGTGACGATCTAACAAGACAGCAACGTTAATCCTGTTTTCTGTGAACGAAACTCATCACTGGCCAATCAGACGTTCCACTTCAGGGTATTTTGATGCCCTCAGGGAACAGTGACAGGTGACCTGAATCTCACTTCTGGGAATCATTCTTAATGTGGGTGCATGTGTGCGTCTGTGTGTCTGTGCGTGTGTGTGTGCGTCTGTGCGTGTGTGTGTGTGTGCGTGTGTGCGTGTACTTTAGATCTATTCAGAGACCCGATTCAGTCGAGATCCTTACAGATTATTCATTTTTTAAGGATAAAGCTCAAATTCTCCCCACAAGTTACTGTTAAAGACAGCCTTGCTACCCCAGCAGATGGCCGTCATTATCTAGGCTGTTGCCAAGCACCGTATTTTCAGCCAAAACTTCAATGAACACAAATGATGGGGTTGATCTGCAGGGAAAATGTGGCCAGCGGCTTTTTCTTTCTTCTTCTTTTAATATTACAAAGCATTCCAGCTGATCCAGGGAAACACAGTCGCCATCTTCCACATCTGCGTTCTCGCTAACGACGGACGGAAAGGACTCAGACATTATCGCTACACCTAGTAACCAGCGTGTGGACACCGTATACCATCAACAGTTCGGTCACATTCTCACTGTGCCGATAGACCCACTGCACGGAAAAAACAAGACTCTTGGAAGACCTGAGAAACTCAAGGAGCCCCTCAGGTGCCTTCAGAGACGGACCAAAACCCCAAAAAGCCCATCAAGTATCAGACCCAGCCTCCTGCAGACACTGGGAGACTCATTCGCTCCGCTGTGGAGGAAATGGTGTTGAGTGATTACAGAAAAGGGAACCTGAGGGAACAGGGAGGGATTGTGGGATAGCTGGCGGCAGCGCGGAGGACTGGTGGGCGGGGCAGCCGTACCTCTGTGCTGGGCTGTCCCTGGGAGGGCTGCTGCTGGGCGGAGGGACACTGCACCCCGTCCATTTCGGGCGGGCGGAGCACCTTGTCGATGTCCAGCGAGTCCATGCTGGAGGCGGAGGCGGAGTTAATGCTGGAGCGGGAGGAGTTTCCGATGGACCGCACGTCGTGGTCGCTGACCGTGCCGGCCGAGCCCGTCCGGCGGTGGTGCGAGGATGAGGAGGAGGAAGAGGGCCGGCGGAGCGTGGCGGCCGAGGTGGAGGTGGAGGAGGAGGAGGAGGACGAGGAGGCGGCGGCGGAGGCGAGGGAGACGGAGACGGGGGCGGGTCCCGCCGAGGTGGGGGAGGAGCTCTGGCGAGCCGCCTCGTCCATGCTGAGCGAGGCCTGCTCCAGCTGGGCCGTGATGTCGTCCAGGGAGAGGTTGGAGGCCAGCGGGCGGGCGTGGCTGCTCCCGCCCCGCACCGTGGAGGAGGGCGAGGCCCGGGCGCTGCTCCCGCCGCTGCTGCTCCCGCCGCTGCTGCCCCCCCCGCCCCCGTGCTTGGCGCTCCCGCTCCGCCCCGGCGGGGGTTTCTGCCGGAGCTTGGCCTCCCCCCCCGGCACGCCCAGGCGGGACCCCCCCGCTCCGCCGTGGGGCTTGCTGATGCTGCTCAGCTCCTGCTCTATGGAGCACAGGTCCGCCATCAGGGCGTCCAGGTCCACCGCGTCGCCCTGGTTCAGCGCCTCTGAAACCACGGCAACACAGACATTTAGCGCCACAAACAAAAAATAATCTACACCAGAAAGCTCTAAGCATTAGACCTGCCTCTCTGCCGTACAAGAGATCAATCCCATGAAGCGGTTCACTTAGTACAAGAGATCAAACCCATAAAGTGGTTCACTTAGTACAAGAGATTAACCCATAAAGTGGTTCACTTAGTACAAGAGATTAACCCATAAAGTGGTTCACTTAGTGCAAGAGATTAACCCACAAAGTGGTTCACTTAGTACAAGAGATCAACCCATAAAGTGGTTCACTTAGTGCAAGAGATTAACCCACAAAGTGGTTCACTTAGTACAAGAGATCAACCCATAAAATGGTTCACTTAGTACAAGAGATCAAACCACCTGAAGTGGGTCATTCAGTACAAGAGATCAAACCCCTGAAGTGGTTTCTTTAACAGAACATTAAAACAAACACAGAAGCGACCCAAAACAAAAGCCACGGAGCTCGAGATCGCATTATCAGATGGCCCATCGGTCCCCCTCTGACGGTACGCCAGGTGGGGCGGGGGGGAGAGAGCGCGTCGTTCGCTCGCGGTTCCGCTCACCGTTGATGTTGTACATGGAGAAGCGGTAGGAGAAGTTGGCCAGGTTGGTCTCCTGTCTGAGGGGGGCCTTCTGCACCTTCTCTGGCTTTCCATCATCCAGGCTCTGCGGGAGACACGGGTCAGACCAGTTCCCCCCCCTTCATCTTTACAGCCTCTCTGCGTTTGGGGAGGGGGGGGGGGAGGGGGGGGGGGGGGGGGGCTGCTTCTGAAAGGTCCTGATTACTTTAGCAGCAGCGGTGGCCCAGCTGACAGTTCTAGCAGTTTTAAAACTAAGTGAAATATTTCATGAAACTGCTACATGATCTGCTATTCAAAAGTCAGCGTGTGTGGAAAACTGCAATTTAAACTGACAGAGCCATTTCCATGATTACCTCCATACCGACCTACCACCTACCGACCTACGCATCTCTACCAATTCATGTGTCCATCTAGATATCTAGAAATGCTTACATCTGTCAACATGATTGTATCCATCTCCTGTGGGTCTAATGAATTTAAAAGGTCAACTTTTCTTGTCACACTGTTTGGGTCTCGCAAATTGTCACCCCAATTTAGAACATGTTATTACAGCTCTCTTCCCAAGCAAACAACAGCAGAGAATTGTTCATCGTCACAACCACAACTATTCTCCATCACAATCGTTTTTTTTTTTTGTGCATTGTCTATTTCGGTACCGGCGACACCCAGCTCCGCCGATCTGTCGCACGGTCGCCGCCGTCGTCGCGCGGTTGCTAAGATACGGTTGCCATGCACACCTGTGTCAGCTTATCCAGCTCCCCCAGCCAGGCTCCAAACATCTTGTCCAGGTCCTGATCCTCCTTGTCGCTGTCCTCCTCCGCGGCGTGGTCCAGCTCATCGTCCGAAAGCTGCTCCATCTGAAACGCACAGGGACGGACGGGTCAATCAGCCAATCAGAACTGATCATTTAAAAAACCACCCGCTGTTGCCAGGTAACAAGGTACTGGCCCGGACAAGCTCAGCCAATCCTGACCAGCGTGCCACAGAATCCCCATATCACCACGGCGATTATGGGTAATTTCTGGACCATGACAAGAGAGAAGATTCTTACCACTACAACAGATACTACACACCTTGCACATCATAGACAAAATAACTCTACAAGTTCAAAAAATAGAAGAGGCTGACAGAGCTCTGAACACTGTACATTACTCAGCAAAACTATGACAGCCTGACAGCAATGATGCTAATGTTAATGCTAACAACATTAGCAATGTTGTGAATTTCATTATGTGTAATGGAACAGCAACAGTAATTACTTGTTTCAAGCAGGTATTCCAGGTAGGTTACTTGCTGACAAAGTCACACAGTAATCACCCTCCCCCCCACCAGCACCACCACCACAATGCTTTTCCATGAGCCATTTTGTGATTAATACAGCCGGGAGCGAAAGAGGCCTTCTGCCAAAACGCGAGCCAATTTCCACTGAGCGGCGCTGGAGCTGCAGGAAGCTGCGCAGCCGTATGAAAGCCCTGTTGACTAACAGGAGACCAGGTGTTTGCTTTTATTCAATACGCTCGCTAAGCACCCGTCGGGGAAACGATGCAGACGCGGTTTACAAACTTCCAGAGGGCCCTCGTAGGAGCAGGGTGGAGTGAGAGAGCGCGTGTGTGCGTCTGTGTGTGTGTGTGTGTGTGTGAGAGAGAGAGACAGTGTGCATGTCTGTGTGTGTGTGTGCGCGTCTGTGTGTGTGTGTGTGAGAGAGAGAGAATGTGCACGTGTGTGTGCATGTGCGTGTGAGAGAGAGACGGAGTGTGCGTGTGTGTGTGCGCGCGCATGTGTGCATGCGTGTGTAAGAGAGAAACAGAATGTGCGTGTGTGTATGTGTGCGTGTGTGCTTGCATGTGTGTCTGTGTGTGTCTGAGTGAATGTGTGCATGTATAGCTGTGCCCAGTCCTCCCTGTCTGAATGGAACAGGAAGCTGGGAAACAATGCGCTATTAATACAGTGTGAGTCCGCATACTACTCCCATACACTACTCCGTTACAGCCATGCAACAGTTCTAAATAAAAACTGCCCTCAGACATGAATTCATTTTTAAAAACTGACAGTTTTTCACAGACATTTTAGACCCCTTTCATACCTCAACCAGCCATGGGTGCAGAAGGCTTTAAAGAAAAATACACACGTAGCGTAGTTACACACGTACACGCACGCAAGATACAGGCCTGGTGCTCTACACCAGTGCTACTCACAGCAGGAGGGGCTGCAGTTGACGCTGGTTTTGCTTAAAACAGTCACCGACCGATTTTGACCCAGGAAAACCAAGCGAGGGGGAATTGAGAGGGAAACTGTGTAAAGAGCTTTAATTGCTCGATTAAATGGCGAATGATAATGGCCACCTGCACAGCCTGCAGCTCTCTGCGAGCGAGTGCGGATACCACTGTTCCATCCACTGTGCCAGCCTAAGAGACATCCCTCCTGCTGCGTGAGAGGTTAACTGCTATAGGACAGCGCCCTCTGCTGGAGACTGATGGTAACCCCCGCAATAACTCAACCGAGCAGTAATTCATCCGTCAAATATGTCAAGGCCCAACGTTACGAAACTAAGTTCAGGCACAGAGCAGCAGGCAAATCTCAATGGTCGTCCTAGTCCTCCTCCTCCTCCCCTTTGTTGGCTCAGTCAGTTTCCCAACCTGCAGAATGTTTGCACAACGTCAGAAAGGAACACACAATGCGAGAGGAATGCCGCGAGGCGGGCTAACGGTTTTTCCACGATTAATTCAGCGTGTGGAAGGAAAGGCCGCACGAACCGAACACTGCGACGCGTGGCGCTATCTCAGAGACACGCGACCCGCAGCATCCGCCGCCTCCGCCGCCCGCTCTTCAACAGAAACAACGAACCGGCCCCCGCATGCCCCCAGCAGGAGTCCCCACAGCCGTGAAATACGCTGCCGCAGCAGGTTTTGCAATCCCCACCCCCCCCCCCCTCCGCACCACCCCACCCTCATCAACATTTTGGCAACACCTCGACAAACAGCACGTGCGCTCTGTCCAAACAGACCGTGCAGCGCAACATGAACTCCGTCACCCGGACCGGCGCGCACAAAACCTTTCACTCAAACACGACGCCTCTTCCGGGAAGGCCCGCAGCGTTCCTCATCTCAAGCCTCAGAGTGACACGAAGGAGGTCACGCTTTACGATACTCACCCAATACCGCGCACCGCCAATTAGCCTGCTCGAATGGCCGAGCTACAATACAGAAAAGGCTAATCCTCTAATCTTCTTGGAGTTGCTCAAACAGACGGCCCCAATCTGTGTCAATCACAGCCCCAGAAGTCAAGACTGGCTGGGCTGTACCAGACTGTGATACCCACCAGCAACCCCACACTACCCCCCGCCTTATCCAGAAAAACACATGAAGGGGTACAGGGTCTTTGCAATAACACACAGAAAAAACTGTGATAACATACCAGTGTGTGTGCTACAGCCAGAGGTGGAAAGTCCAGGGGCCAGAAAATAAAAGTCCTGTTATTTGTTTCTTCCACCCATGAACTCAGCCGGCTGATTTCGCTAATTAGTTCCACCTCCTGTCTGAAGAATTGTGCAAATTATCAAATCCAGGTGACTGGAACAAAATACAGGGGAGGACCTTTACTTTATGAACTCTTTTAAACTCTGGCTGCAGTACAGAACCTAACCAGTTCAACCTGACACATGATACAAGTAGCGCATACCGCAGAGAGCTTTCCTTCTGTTATCCACAATCACTGCTGCACTCCTGCTGGTTTGACAATGTGGACACCACTGAAATTCCACTGACAGATTCACAGACCAAAGACAGATACTGCAGACGGACAGACAGACAGACTGCAACAGCCTGAAGGCAGACTACAGACAGACACCTCAGCAGACAGACGGACAGACGGACGTGTGCGGCCACAGACCGCCGCGTCAGCAGGGTCTTGCTGAGCGATCGAGGGGTCAAGCGGCTCTAAACCAATCAGAGACGAGAAGGGAAGCGATCTCACTGCTTCCATAACGCATCCACGTTCATCTCCGAGGTCAAATCTGATATGAAAACACGGCACGAAAAGTAGAAACGGCCTTCCGGTTCTCACCTCCGTTTGCATCGACAGTCTTCCTATAATTCTGAAGTGTTTCAAACATCAGGAAACGGTGCAGTGCGGTTACTGATAAGACGGGTCGCCTACCTAAGCTCTGCTCAATAGCAAGAGTAAAGTCAACACTGTAGGTCTGTACTGCAGGTGGGCGCACACAGACAAACACACAGAGAGGAAGGCCAGCGTCAGGGTTCAGCCGGGCCCTGCTCATTGGCTCTCCCACAGAGAGGCTGGCCGGACGCGCTCCCACACAATCGCTCGGGTACAGACCGTGTCTGGAAGCAGAGCTTTTCAAAAGGTGCTTTCCCAAACAAATCATCACCTCCTGATAAAGCCTGACCTCACTTCCTTTCCGACTCCATAGCAACACCGTAACAAGGGCTCGACCAACCCAGCCGGCATGCGTTTAATGACAACGGTTCAATTAGAACATCCAGTGATATATTTTAGACTCGAAAGTGGGAGGGGCCAGCTCTCTCATCTGTGGGAAGACAAGCTACGCAGATCTATTGCAACAGAAACTTTTCTGCCACGGCTCTCCAACGACTGGCAGAAACTCCTGTAACGGGTGACTAGTCGTCTGTGCCTTTCTTAATGTTCGCACGATTGCACAGACTAACCGATGTTTGTCTTCTAAATTACAGCACGGAAATACTACAGTCTACTTTTGGCTTAGAAATTCAAGAGATTTTGAAATAACACGGGACGATCCCTTTAAATGCATTTCTTGTGATGCCATACATTCTTTTTAATTTAAGTTTCCAAGCCTACACCCTCTTTTTCCGGCTAAAGGTCGTACATACAAATATAAATTTAGCCCGAAAGAGCAATCCGAGGGCGGAAAAGTTTACGTGCCCTACTTAAAGTTATAAGGACAAAGGATAAAGACCTCAGCAGTTTGACAGGGCCCATGTTAGCCAGCGGCCTGCTTTGTTTATTATACGCCACGTTTTAAAGAGATCAGGTTTGAAAACCGAAGCACAGCGGTTTCAGTCCCTGACGAAACGTAAACACCGCACTGACTGATGATAACTGCAGGTCTGAAGACTTTCACTGCAAACAACGGGGCCCACAGAAGCTCATCTTTAACCCTTCAATGTCACGCGTGAGGTCACAAATGTGTGATCAGAATGTTCTTAACTGGACATTCAAATGCTGATGTCACAATCGCTGCTGCTAATTTGGAAGCAGTGGAGTTCTAGAACACTGACTTAGAATTTTGGAAAAATAAAAACACATTCTTAAAACAAACCTGCTCTTCAAAGGATTAATATAAAATGGGAAGAAACCAAGGGCCGGACTCTCTACCATTATAACTAATGCGCAAGCAGGCATCATCGGCCCCTGCGATGCCGGAAAATGCCAGAACCTATCCTTGTTCAGTTTTTTCTGTTATTAACCTGGGGAGGGGAGGGAGGGGGGGGTTGTCAGGTCGGTTTCTGCGCATGTTATTTTGTTCACGGGGCCTCTGGCTTCCTGCCAAAGTCATGTGGCGTCGGTACACACTCAGCGTACTACAGATGCAAACCAGCTCCAAACCTGCTGAGGTGACCGGGGGTGAGAGCAGAGAGAGTGGCTTCACCTCAGTGCCCTAAGACAGTAGCATTTGAATACATGGAGGCACGTGTGTCACTGCACAGACTGAACCGAGCCTGCTGAACCTACTGTAACTGTAACAGGAAGGGGAATGGAGTGAGCCAATGATAGGAAGGAAAGATGGAGGACAGAGCTGGTACACCCAATCCCCCCCCCAACGCCACCCCGCCTTTGCGTGTCCCTCCACCCTGTTCTTTCTACTCATCACAGCCTGCCAAACTGCTCGTGTTTTTCTTGTCTATTCCTAGGCGGCTCAAAGACAGTGTTTCTTAGAGAAACAGAGAGAGAGCGAGAGAGTGAGGGAAGGCATCGGGTGCGACGGAGGGGGGGGGGGAATTAAGAGCAGGTTCTCAGGGAGCTGTGCTATAATTACCTCCCTGTGGTTCCAAAGCCTGTGATTTGGGCCCAGTTTAGCCGGGCCTGGGTGTGGGCCGGGTCTGCCCTGGCGCACAAATTAGAGCGGCTCCCTGCCTCGAAAGGGGCGTGAGCGGGGGGTGAGGGGGTGCTGGGGGGCAGGGGCGCGAGGGGGTACGGGGGGGCGGTCTCCGAATAGGTCTGGAGGGGGACACGTGCCACACACACACATGCTAACAGCTGAGGAGAGCCTCTTCACAATCTCAAAGTGACACGTTCCAGACCCGGGGCGGGGTGGGGTGGGGGGGGGGGAGGGCTGGTGAGGGGTCTGCTGCTGTCAGGACAGGCTGGACCGTCGTACGCCGTCACAGCTGCTCTCCTGTCAGCTCGCTCAGCTTCCTCCCCTCCATCTCTTCCCATAATGCCATCCTTCTGCCCCCTGCACTCCAAAGTCCTGTGTGCTTATCGGTGGAGAGCAGGACAGGAAAGAGCTCTGAGACCAGAAGGCATCAGGTAGGGATATTTTGCGTTTAGGTTACTAGGTGCCTGAGCACCCCTGAATACGGATTCATGAGTCCAGTACATATAAATAGTTCTGGATTAGACAACCTGTCACATACCTGGATATCCTACACATTCACACAAACATGACTGCCCACAGTTGCTCTTTCCCCTTTGTCCATTAATACCTGTGGAAGACACTAGCAACACCACAACTAGCTTGACCTGACCTTCGAGCATTTTTCCAGGATCAGTGTTCCCCAGCCGTGACTGCAAAAGTAAACTTTTAAGCATTTCCATCTCCGGAAGAGCGTGAAGCGATTAACGCAAACGCACACTGCGTCCAGCTCCACAGACCCGGTCACCTGGCTTCAGCGTGAAACTTTAAATCGAGATACAGTCTCTCTCTTGCACACACGGGCCCACAGTCACACACACATGCACACACATGCGTGCACCGCATGCACACACAGCATGCATGCACACAGACATACATGCGCGCCCAGCATGCGCACACACACACGATGACCTCCAACTGACATGTAAGAGTTGAGACTGTTTACCTACTTTGCTGTAATTACCACAGCACTGAAACACGATTGCCAACGAATTCCATACGCAGCTTTGCCGAATCACGGTCTCTTCTAATCTAATCACATTGCACTCGTGCTCAACACATTAGGCAAGCAAGCGCGACCAGACGCTTTTTTGACACTGAACATTCCCAGATCGCTGTAACTGAAAAAGTCCCCCCCCCCACCCCACCCCAACCCCCCCTCAAAGCAGCACTTATAAAGGCAAACCACACTGCGGTTCGACCGAACTGAGTCACACTTCAAAGAGCCCCTTTGAGAAGGGGGGAAAACTGCGACTTCTAACGCTCGGGGAATGATTAATCCCAAGTACGAGAACACAGAAATTACGCCTCGAGTAAAACTTGTGTATCCGAAAAACAAAACGAGCTGAATAACGAAGCAGCCACGTCCGTGCGTGCTGCGAGAGTGTGTGTGTGTGTGTGTGTGTGTGTGTGGATGGGGGGGGGGGGTTATCTGAACAGGAAATGTCCGAGATGGACGGAATTCCTCATTTCCCTGGCCAGCCGTTACGCAAAGGGTCCTGAGCGCTCCCCCAAGACCCGGCCGAGGAGCGGGGAGCGGGGCGGGGCTCCGCACTGCCATTACATCACCGCCGGCAACCCAGGGGCAGGAAGAGGGATGGACCCGAATCAAATTACGGCCCTCCTTTCCGTCCGAAAACACCCGGCCCGCTACCGTCCCAAACGAGCAGGAAGGGGAAAAAGCCCCGGGGTGGGGGTGGGGTGGGGTGGGGGGGGTCAATCTGGGCCCGTTCAGCCTCATCAAAAACGGGGCTGTTTTCCTTAATGGGGGGGGGGAGCCAGCCGAGAGCTAAGGGCTACGCAAACAGCCGTGACACAACAACAGCGAGCGGCCCTCTCTCTCTCTCTCTCTCTCTCTCTCTCTCTCTGCGTGTAATTACCGCCCGGCAACAGGCGTGTTTAAGTGCACGGGCCTCCCGATGCCGTGGCCGGCTCCGATTGGCCGACGGGCTGCCCCTCCCCTCCCGCCGCTCCGCACTCGGCGAAAGCGAGAGTCCGAGCCGGAATGCCGCGAGCGGCAAAAACCCGCGTTATCGGAGTAAAAACACCTCTCTCGCCCTTTCCCGACAAACATCCCCCACTTCCAATTAGATAAGCCAGCTCTCGGTCTGTGCGCTCAGAACGTTTCAGAAACTCTGTGTGTACCTGCGTGCACGCGCTGCACGTGTTAGAGGCGGCAGTATAGCAGTGGGTAAGGAACTGGGCTTGTAACCGAAAGGTTGCAGGTTTGATTCCTGGGTAGGACACTGCCGTTGTACCCCTGAGCAAGGTACTTAACCTGCATTGCTTCAGTATGCATCCAGCTGTATAAGTGGATACAATGTAAAAATGCTATGTAAAAGTTGTGTAAGTCGTTCTGGGTAAGAGCGTCTGCTAAATGCCTGTAATGTAAGGTAATGTAATGTAGAGGCCAGACGCGTTACAGGTGCTAGGGCAGACGCGTAATTATTTATCCCATAATGCCTTTCCAATCTGCACTAAAGACATGCTGATCACCTCTTCACAACATGCGTGAAAGGGATAGGTATCAGGAAGCTGCCACCCCGAGAGGCTGACCCCGTGACCCGGCGACCTCAGGGGTGAAAGGTCAGGGGGTCAGCAGTTGGACACAGCACCGTGTTAAGCCCTTTGTAGCTGTGGGAACGCAGGGTCATCTGCCCACCTCGCCTGGCCACAGGCATGCGCTTACGGCCTGTTGCGTTTGCATTTCCCTCGCTGTCGAACCAAATGACGAAAGACGAAACACCACCCCCTGCACTGCACGCCAGCTACGGGCGCTAGCTCGCTCCAGCTACGGGCGCTAGCTCGCTCCAGCTACGGGCGCTAGCTCGCTCCAGCTACGGGCGCTAGCTCGCTCCAGCTACGGGCGCTAGCTCGCTCCAGCTACGGGCACTAGTTCGCTCCAGCTGCGGGCGCTCGCTCAATACAGCTACGGGCGGGAGCTCACTCCATCGACGGGCGCTGCTCGTGCCACCGGGAAAGCGGCGTCTGGCTTCGTACCAACGCCCCGCTCAGTGCCAAGCTGGCGTTCTCCGGTCGTTCGACGGGCGGCAGCGTGACGCTGCGGGTTCGACCGCATTCTCCGCAGGCGGGAGCGTGTCGCCGTCACGTCGCACGCCCCGACACGTTGATCGCTCTCGACGGGGGGAGGAGAAAGACATGCCGCACGCCCCCCCCCCCAGCACTGACGGGAGACCGCAACACGGGGGCAGGAGAGGGTCTGTCTGTCAATCAGTCGCCCTCTCCGCCAAGTCCCGGTTAAACTGTAACCTGCCCCGTCTCCCCCTGACCCCTAGCCTCGGCCATCATCAAAGCCTTTTCTGACTGCTATCCCAGAATCCATCTGGCCCAGGGCTGGTATGCCGGCCCGCTCTGGCAGTGTTTGCCTGGGACAGAAGCCCAAGCACCTTAACCCCTCCCCCTTCAAGAGTCAATCAAAGACAAATAAAGCTGCTGGGCGAGTACATGCTCTGCACAGCTCCCATTCTTCAGCGTGACAAGTGTGTGTGTGTGTGTGTGTGTGTGAGAGAGAGTGCGTGTGTGGGTATGTCTGTGTGAGAATGAGTGTGTGTGTGTGGTCGTGAGAAGAGTGTGTGTGGGACAGGTTGTTGGTGTTGTTGGTGTTGTTGTGAAGATAGGAATGGTGGGGTGTGTGTGTGGTTGTCTGTGTAGAATGAGTGTGGTGTGTGTGAGATGAGGTGGGAGGGGTGTGTGTGTGTGGGGTATGTGCTGGGTGTGGGAGTGTGGTGTTGTGTGTGTGTGTGTGTGCGCACTCGTGTCCATCCAGACCAGCAGGATGTGGCCACATACTGCACACACAGACACAGAGCGATTCTGGAGAAACAGCCCAGAGTGAATGGGCTCCTTCAGAATGTTTTTTTTCTTTCTTAAACAGAGCCAGTCTCGGACAAAGACTCTCGCTTAACGTGTCCTTAAAGAGTACCGCTGAGCGCAGAGGGAGCGAGCGCGTGTGCACAGGCCGACGCGCGGATCCTCTGCCGCACGTGTGGGGGGGCGAGTGTGAAGTGGGCGGGGCTCTGGAGCGCTGGCGTGCGTGGGAGTGACAGGATGCGATGGAGGCCCTGGGAAGAGAGCACATCCTGAGCTGAACCACTGCTGAGAAAGGAAGTGATGTCATTTAGGAAACTGGGATTGGGCCAGGGGGGGGGGGGGGGGGGGGGTAATTCCCAAATGGCTTCACTGCGCAAATAAATCCAAGTATAAATAAATGGATAAAGTGCACAGGAAGCAGAGGACCGGCGGAGTAACAGCTGACCAGCAGGAGCCAAGGACAAAGGACTGGCCGGGCCAAAAACAGGCCTGTGGACTCCCTTCATCCCGGAGCGCGCAATAAAAAAAAAAAAAGGGGGGGCGGGGGGGGGGAGGGGCGACGCTTTTAACTCGCTGGCACGACACGGTCGCTGAGACGCGGTCGCTGAGACCAACTGTCGCCGTTCCCCTGATTCACAGCTGCCCCGGGTCTCATCAAAGAGAGCGATCTGCAATCTGACCCCGGTCCCGTTCCGCCAGCACGGTCACAAGCCCCCCTGCGGCACAACGAACACCTGGACTGGGAAACATACACTCTTCCCTCTCCTCCCTCCACCGCACGCTCAGTCACTCACTCTCCCTCTCCTCCCTCCACCGCACGCTCAGTCACTCACTCTCCCCTCTCCTCCCTCCACCGCATGCTCAGTCACTCACTCTCCCCTCTCCTCCCTCCACCGCACGCTCAGTAACTCAACTAAGTCGCTCACTCACTAAGGTCCTCACTTTCGCCGGTCCCCTTACCGGCCACACAGCCACGTTTGCTGTCTGAGGCGCAGCACGCATGCTAACGTAGCCCTTTGAAGAGCACGGTTTTTTTTTTTTTCTTCCTAGTGTTCTAGAACTCGGTTACAAGTACTGATTGTTACATCAGCATTAGAATGTTCAGTTAAGAACATTCTAATGACACATTTGTGACCTTACACCTTAAAAGACAAATTGGGGGGGGGGGGTAGAAAGTAAGTTGCCATCTCTTTTTAATCATTTTAATTTTGACAATTTTAACAAAATGAAAAACGCACGTAGGCCTTCATAAACCGGTAGGGAGACAATAATTTTTAAATGATCCAAACTGATGGCAGCTCCATCCAGCCGTTTGGGACTGATTTCTCAGAAGTCAGTCCTACCAATAAAAAGACTTTGCGAGAGCTTAACTGAATTCCTAAAAGGAGCAGGCTAACCGCAAATCGCGCGAGTGCATCCAAAAACAGTAACCGAGAAGGCTCTTTGCAACTAACTTTTTTTCCCCGTTTACCGTCAGTCACGGACAACGTCTTTTTTTTCCTGTAACATCTCGTTTCTCTCCGAGGCAGACTACGCGCTTTTCGGCAACGAAAACCGAAAATCCTGGAACGCGGTCTCGCGAATGGCAAGCAGCACCATTCCCACGCCAATGCCGCAGCCAGCGCGACCTTAAAGCTACAGTGATCCGGAAAAGACGAACGAGCGCGGACGCGGCGGCACGAGAGCGGACGCACCGAACACGGGGACGACGCGGCTTTTATTAAACCACGCGCATTCCTCCCGAAAAGCACAGGGAGGGAAACGGCTCCAAATTGCATCCAGATTTTTTTTTTCCTCTTTCTCCTTTCCCCATAATTTAAAGAGAAAAACAAATGTCCTCTGATGCGCTTTGAGAGAGAGGGGAGCACTTCAGACACTGGAGGAAAGAGGGGGGAAAAAAGAGAAAAAGGGAGAAAAAAAGGGAAGAATCCCAACTCTATATTTCCAGATGCGGGCGAAACATATGGACAGGCAGGCATGGAAACACGCGTACACAGAAACGCACACAGGAACACAAACAGTCTGCAGTTGCTGTTCCCATCTGAAGAGGCAGAAAAAAAGACGAGGGGAGCAAGAAGAGATGGAAAGTGAGACAGCAGAGAGAAAGTTTTTGATGGAGTGAGTGCCCAGTGGGGAACTTTCCAGCAACCCCCCCCCCCCCCGCTCCTATTCTCAATCTTCCAATTTCCTCCTCTCTTCCTTCTCTGCGAAAATGGATTGATGGCGATCACACACAGTGCCGGGAAGCGAAGCTAACACAGACGGCAACGGCACAGGAGCGGAATGCGTTCAGACCGAGACCGCGTATCAGAGGCATGCGCGCGGCCAATTAAACCTCGTTAAGCATCTCTGAAGGAGAGACGGGACGTTATGTCTCCTTGTTTTTTGTCTCCGTGAAACCCACACAGCGGTTACTGAAGAGACACGCTGTTCAGTGCTGCCCGGATCCAGGCCACGCCCTCGCATTGAACAGGCCAGCAATAAAAACAAAGCCGAACGACGTCATTTAGGTCCCTCCATAGTAAATAACCGGCAATCTGGCCTGAATCCTGAAAAAACTGAAAACAGACAGCATACCGCCTCTTCTCCAACAGTTCTTATTTTAACAGTGTTTTTTAAAAAATGTAGGTAATTTTAGGTACCACACAGCAGCATGTATATATTTACGTTGCCAGAAACTGCCCGCATTCGTGTTCACAAAAAACCCAGCTCTAGCAGCTGTGGGGCTAAACCCAGAGAGGATGCGTGTGAGCAGTAAAGAGATATCCTGCCCAGGCTTGACGCTGTTTTTCTGCTTGCGCTGTGCTTTCCCTCGTCAGGACGCTCAAGGAGCGACACGCTAGACGGAACAGGCGATTTGTGAAATTCCAGCGCGGTCGAGTCTGGAAAATGAAAATTGAAATCCAGGAACGAACCCCGAGGAATTCCAGTCCCACGGGGCGCCGGTGAATAACACGGCCCTCTTTGGGATACGGTGAGCCAGGGGCTCCTCAGGCCTGTCCCGCGTAACCCCCCAGTCATTCCCTCCCTGTGGAGGATCATCCGGAACTCGCCGCTGTTGAACTGGGAGAACCCCATACACACACACACACACACACACGCATGCATGCACACGCACGCACACGCGCACACGCACACACACGCGCACACACACACACACACACACGCACGCGCACACGCACACGTGCGCGCAAGCACGCACGCACACACACACACACACAGACACACAGACACACACACAGACACACACACACACACACCACACACACACACACACACACACACACACACACAGACACAGACACAGACACACACACACACACACACACACAGACACACACACACACACAGACACACACACAGACACACGCACACACACACACAGACACACGCACACCCTCACGCACACGCACACGCACACGCGCCAGCGCAAGCCTCCTGGACTGTGCGGTCCAGCTGTGCAAAAGCACGCAAACAAAGCAGAACGTGTGCGTACAAACACAGAGCCTGTTTACGGACATACAAGCACGTGTGTGTGTGTGTGTGTGTGTGTGTGCGTGTCTGTGTGTGTGTGTGTGTGTGTGTGCGCGTGCGTATGTGTGTGTGCGAGACTGGGCATGTGCGTCTCATCTGTACTCTGATTTAGGGGACAGGTCCAGACACCGGAAGGCAATGATACGCCACACACCATTCCAGGAAACGACCTGGCCCAAATCCATCTCAACATCTCAACTGTACACATCCAGGGCATCTATTAGAGGGGGGGGGGGGGTGGTAGCATTACCTCATAAATCAAGTTATGCTCTCGTACAGCCAAATACACACGCTATCTTAACCATACCCCCTAATTCACTTTCCATCCAGGGAACAGAAGATGGCTGTTTATTTGCTTAGCGTTCACTCTGCTACAGGGTGGACTGGCATGGCTTGCACCTGATATATAATCCCCTTATGTAGCAGTGTAAAGCTGTATTCAAACCCGCAGCCCCCTATTACAGGTCCAGCCACTATCCCTGTAACACTGTAAAAAAAAAACATGCAGCCAGAAAGGAAGCGGAACAGCAGTAAACCTTAAACTGGCTCTCCGTTATAATAAACCGGCCGAACGGGCATCCGTTAGGGTTCACTCAGGGGTAGGCTCCTAAAACTGCGTGTGTGTGTGTGTGTGTGTGAGTGTGTGTGTGTGTGTGTGCGAGACAGAGACAGAGAGACACTGAGAGAGTCTGCCTGTGTGTGTGTGCGCGCAAGACAGAGAAAGAGAGACACTGAGAGACTGTGTGAGTGTGTTTGTCTGAGACAGAGAAAGAGAGAGACAGAGAGAGTCTGCTTGTGTGTGTATGTGTGTGTTTGAAAGAGAGAGAGGCAGAGAGAGTGACAAAGAGAGAGTCTGCTTGTGTGTGTGAGTGAAAGAGAGAGAGAAAGAGAGGCAGAGAGAGAGAGTCTGTTTGTGTGTGTCTGTCAGACAGAGAGAAAGAGACAGCTTGTGTGTGTATGTGAGTTTGAGTAAGAAAACATGACAAACTAAAGGCTATGAAAAACATGATGAAGGCTAGGACGTGTGCCTGTGCATGTCTATTTGTGTGTGTGCCTGTGTGTTTGTCCGCACGTGTGAGTGTCTATTTGTGTTAGTGCATGTCTGTGTGTGTGTGTGTGTGAGTGTGTGTGTGTGTATGTGCGAGTGTGCGTGTGACACTTGTGCAAGCCGTTCAATCGTATCGTGTTACTCGGGGCACCTCTCCCAGCTTCACAGCATGTACCAGTCGCTCAGTGCAGGATCATAAGCCCTCCTTGTTTTCCCATATGCCTCCTGAGATCACTTCTGTACGTTCGCTCGCCCTCTCCCTCTCTCCCTCTCTCCTTCTCTATCACAAACTCTCTCCACAGCTTCTCCTCCATCTCCATAGCAATCCTGCTCTGGCTCCTCCCACTGTGAGGTCACGTGACAGGGCGGAGAACCCTTTGCGTTCAAATATCGCGTTATGGAATATGGATAAACAGCTGGACTGATACCCACTCTTTCTCAGGCAAAATAGACTGGGAAATTGACCTCTACATCAAAAGTGGAGGAACACAAAACGACACCTGCAGGTAATCACGTCCCAACACGCTACTAAAAATGATAGCGATCCTATCACAACAAACCTTAATGCAATACATCCAGCATCCAGGGCTATCAATTTTCCCATCAATAAACCATACCATAACATGATTCAATATGAATACGCTGAAAGTGAAACTAGCCCAGAGCAACTCCGATAGAATACATTTCATGTTGCGGCAAATTACATTTACATTCCCCAGGTAGTGGCCGCAGAAGAAGAAGCAAGTTCTCAGTTGACCTGCCTTGCCCGTTTGAATAAACGTAACAGAAGCTTATAATTCGAATCGGCCTCCACAGATTCAAGCTCAAAGCGTTCTGGCCGGGAGCCCGAGACCTTCCACCGCCACGCAACATCGTCACCCAATCGGACCTCAAGCGCAAACGCACGCGCGCGTCCATCAAACGAAGTTCTCCCACGCGGGTGAGTTTGCGAGTCTATTTCGGGCACGCGACCACTCCCGCCCAAACACGGCCGCTTCGCCACGGCAACGGGGCTTCTGGGTAGCGCCCGCCCCGCCCCTCCCCTGACCTTTCTCCAGGGCGGACGTCTGGGTGGAGAAATTTTGCGAAAAAATTATTTAAAATTAGCCAAAAGGAACACACTTCTCCCAGAGTGCCGCCCTGGGATGGGGGGCAAGCCGTTTCCATGACGACACGCGCGCACACACAACCAGACAGCCGCAACTGGACCTGAGCAATTTCCAACCGTCACAAATTACACCACACCGCCCCCCCCATTCATGCCCCCCCCCCACCCCACTCCACTCCACCCAAACTGCACACAGAGGTACCTCTTATTGCCTCTTTAAAAACAAAAACAAACTTAAAAAATCATTAGATGAATCATTGGTTTTCAGCCAGTGAAATCGCCAGTGTGTCGTCAGCAGCCTGAAAGCAGTTCAGAAGAGAGAAAAGCCCCGAGCCACACCGCCTTCATGAAGCGGGACCGCCCCCCCCCCGCCCCCAAGGTGACGAAACGCAGAACTAACGCCGAAAACAAACACGCGTTCACGAACGGCTCGGAATAATCTGGCTTTGTCACCGAGGACATATTTTCATGCAGTCTGCAGGCCATTATTCCCGTTTCCCTATAATTAGCACACGGGGAGGACTGCCACTCTGCTCACAGGGCAAATTCCACGTCCCGGAGCCTGAACTGGAGACCGTTAACACTGCAGCTTTCCTGCATCTGGAGGGCCAAATGTGTTTCAAATAACAACAACAAAAAAATGAGGCACTGACCTAAAGCGCACTAAACATCCTGGAGATGTTCTGCGATCAATCACCTCCCAGCTCAAACTCACAGACACTGTACACATGCAGGGTTCAACAGCAGGTTTTTTTGGGGGGGATTTTATTTATGTTTTTTAAAAATTCTAAGTCAGTGTTCTAGAACTCCACTGCTTTCAGTTACCAGCACTGATTGTGACATCAGCGTTAGAATGTGTGGTAAAGAACATTCTAATCACATACTTGTGATCGTGCAACTTAAAGGGTTAAGGTTTTCCACACTCGCCCAGTCAGGCAAGCTGGTAAAAATCTACTGACCAGGATTAGGCAAAGCTTACATGTGAAATGAACTGCATAAAAACAACAAATAGCTTTTAACCTATTACTTACGATGCAATAATATCAGATATCGACAAAATGTCAGAAATGATCAGATCCAAGATTCATATTAGATTAAAGCTTTCCATTTTCAAATTGATTCCTCCCACAAATAAGTATTTGAGTAAACGGTAGTGACAGGTAGCTAGCTACACACCCAGGAAAAGCGCCCAGGCCACCGCACACCAGTTACATAGAGGCTCTTTGGTCACACGGAGCCGGGTTGGGTGAATGCAGGAGCCACTCCCCGGCGGCTCTGTCGCTAAGCAACCGCGCGCGAAGCAGCCCTCAGCTCTCGGTTCGCATGCTGGGAGAGCGAGCGACAACGCTGCCAGCCAGTCCAGCGTTATACACCTGCCAGGGCTTTTCATCCAGCCCTACGAAACACTACAGCGCGCATGGCCTGGTAAAGGGACTTAACATAAGGCAGCTTGCTGGACTGCTGAAAGCGCTACTGAGACTAGGCCAAAGAGGCTGGCTTTGACTGGGACTAGGCCAAAGAGGCGGGCTTTGGCTGAGACTAGACCAAAGAGGCTGGCTTTGGCTGAGACTAGGCCGAAGAGGCTGGCTTTGACTGAGACTAGGCCAAAAGGCAACTTTCCTGAGACCCCAGGCCGAACATCGCTTTCAATACTTAGGTGAAGACTGGCTGCTGATACCGCAGACCAACATTTGAACTTCGTTCCCCCCACGTGAGCCTAAGGTTTCCTGTTAAGCGTTCATGTTTTTCAGATGTGAGTATTCGTGCCACTCACAAACCTTTCGGAAAGTGTTCACACGTTGAGGCCTAAAGGCAAAAGTTGTTCTTTTGCTTTTCAGCTAAGGATCACATATGTGCCAGAAGAACATGTATTTATAGGTACTGACTTAACATATTTATTTGGTGGTGACAGAGTGTTTTTGAATAGAGAAAGTTCAAAAGGACTGAAATATGCAGGAATACAGGGAGTACAGGAGAACTTTTCTTAGACAGGAACGAGTGAGAGTCTGTTTATTTTCTAAACCCATAATAGTCTGTTCCACTCTGGTACACAGTTAGTCTACACAAGGAGCCGAGTCTGGATCACCAAAACATAAACAGAGAGTGAAATGGCAAGCAACCAGAGAATAAATCACGTATCACATTCAAAATAATTTTTAGTTTATTTGACAGGGACGATGCACACTAATAACACTTCATTAAACGTGCCGGTTAGCCAGGGAGGGTAAATTTCATCCATCATCCCCTTGGGTTGCAAGTGTTTGGACTGTGGGAGGAAACCCACACATGAACGGGAAGAACATGCGAAGAAACCCTGACCGGGAATACCAACCCCGGAACCTCCTTCTCCAACAACGCTAACCACTGCTGGTCAGTCGGCCATTTGTCCATACGGATATAAATGACCACAAGATGGCTTCCATAAGAAAATTAAGTCAATGTTCACAGTAAAAGGTAGCCAGTGAGCTCAGACCACCAATCCACTGATGTAACGTTTCCACATTACTTCCTCACTGTACTTCAGTTAGGGGACAAGGATCTACTGAGGCAGAAGGGAATACCTGTCTGGATTTTTTTTTTTTTTTTAAGAACGAAAATATCATGGCAGTGCACCTTATGCTATATTTCCAGATAAAGTTATTTTTCCCCCGCTTCTGTTGCAAATGGAGGAATGTTCCTATTCACTGTCAGAGTTCTCACTTCACCGATGCCTGTACTTTCCGTATCTCTACCCAGGATAAACAAGCCCCATCCAAGACCTTCAACAGTAATGTCTACAGTGAGGAGACCAGCAGGCTAATACTGCTCCTCTGCCTATCCAATAAGCACAGGAACCAAGCACGCACACACACACACACATTTACACACACACACACACACACACACAGACACATGCACACCCACACATACACTCATATACAAAATACAAACACACAGACACACATAGACAGTCAGACACACACACACACACACACACACACTCACACACAAACGCACACACACACACACACTCATACACAAACATATATACACACATACACACGCACACACACTCACATTCACACACACATCACAGCATCGCTGAAGCGCAAATGAAAGAGCCCCTTTGTGTGCAGGAAGAACATTAAGGAAATCCAAAGTCTACCAGGGCGCGGCCCGCTCCTGTGCCACACCGTTTACCATCTGCGGACAGGAGAGGGGAGGAGAGGGTCTGGCAAACAGAGACAGGGGCGAGGCGCGAGCTCAGAATGAGACGTGCCCCACAACGCCTGCCCCGTCCGGCGCGTAACGAGAACCAGCCCGATTCCACAACGGCGGCCATTTTCCCCCCATTTCCGTCTGCTCCTCAGGACGCGGAACCAGGACAACAAAGAGACCAAAACAGGACATCTGGCCAATAAAAAACAGGCCGTTTCCTGTTGCCTTTTTTTTTTTGTCCCTCCATGCAGATGCGATCTTGTCGGATAATTTTGATTAAAATTCTCTTTTTAAAAAAAAACAAGCAGTGTCCAGCAGCAAAAAACATATGGGAAAGCCGCTTTACTGTGGGGAGGAGGCAGAATGGAGCTCAGTTCTTCCCCTCAACAGTATCCTGTGTGTTCTCAATTCCACATGCGGGTTAGCCAGTTTACAGCACGTCTGGGGGACACATGTCTCCACAGAGGTCGGTCAGGCTCAGGAAGCCTTATTTTATTTTATTTTATTTTATTTGACTCATAAAACAATCGCACAGCTCAGAGCTCCGGCTGACTGCAGGGTTATTCTAACATTCGCTCTGGAAACGATGAGCCACCCACCCACGCAACCGACCTGTCCTTCACAGACAGGTGAGCTAGTGCAAGAATGTAAAGCAAAACAGACAGGCTTCATTAAGGCAACTGAATGCAATTCACAACCATCATAACACATGCATCAAAATCTATACTTGCACACTTGTTAAGGTTAACATCCATGGTACATTTGTCTTCAATTAACATTAATAAGTGACAATTTGCCGCAATTAACAGTTAATTAAAGACATCTTAATCAGAGTAAAACTGGCAAAGAGCTAAAAAAATGATGAATAATTTCATATCTCTCTGCTCAGTTCCCCAGTCATCCAACTGGCAGGCTTCAGGAATGAGTGATATTGCTACGACGTCAGAGTTCACAGGCGAGTTTCATGCGTGCGCTGGAGGGAACAGCTGCCAGGTAGGGCGACGCTACATCAGGGCCCGACGGCATTGTTCTGCGCTGACGCATCGTAAACGCACAGCTGTCCTCCGAGCTCGAGCTCGCGCAGAACGGAGTCGAACCCGAACCGTCGGGAGCACTGGAACAGGCGACTGCTGCAGATGTGAGGGGTGCGACGTGTACGGAGCTGTGGGCCGGATCCCCGTACACCCCAAACTCAAACAGGACGGGAGAGGGAAAGCTGGGGGTGGTTAAAAGAGGAAGATAGAGAGAGAGGAGAGAGAGGAGAAGAGAAAGAGAGGGAGGAAAGAGAAAGGGAGAGAGGGAAAGCTGGGGGTGGTTAAAAGGGAAGGTAGAGAGAGGGTGAGAGAGAAGAGAAAAGAGAAACGGGGAGAGAGGGAAGAGAAAGGGGAGGGAGGGAGAGAGAAGGGAGAGAGAGAAGGAGAAGAGAGAGAAAGAGAGGAGGGGAGAGAGAGGGAAGAGAAGAGAAAGGAGGAGGGGAAGGGAAAGAGAGAGAGAGGGAGAGAGAGAGAGAGAGGGAGAGGAAGTCAGAGGGGTAGCAAAAAACGGGGTAAGAGCAACAGAGATGGACAGAGAGGAGGGGGAGAAAGGGGAAAAGAGATGGAGAGTGGGGGCAGAGAGAGAGAGAGAGGGGAGGGAAGACAGAGAGGAGAAGACAGCAAAACAGAGAGAGCAAGCAGAGAGGAAGGAGAGAGAAGGTGGGGTAAAGGGATGGAGTATAAGAGTGAGGGAGGAAGCATCAGAAGGAGAAAGAGAGATAAAAAGAGGGGGACAGAGGGGCCCCCCGCTCGTGCTGGGGCCTGGCAGGCGGGAGAGGCAGCTCTAATGTCATCTTTCACGCACAACTAGCCCCCGTAAATAAGCACCGAGGCTCACAGCTCGCCTCCCAGCCCGGACTGAGCGCACAATGCAGGCAGGCATTTACACAGCCCTGCCAATTACAGAGAGAGGGGAGGAGAGAGAGAGAGAGAGAGAAGGGAGGAGGGAGGGGGAGAGAGAGAGAGAGGGAGAGGGAGGAGGGAGGGAGGAGAGAGGAGAGAGAGAGAGAGAGAGAGGGAGGAGGGAGGAAGAGAGAGGAGAGAGAGGGGAGGGAGGAGAGAGAGAGAGAGAGGGAGGGAGGGAGGAGGAGGAAGAGAGAGAGAGAGAGGAGGGAGGGAGGGAGGAAGAGAGAGAGAGAGAGAGGAGGGGGGGAGAGAGAGAGAGAGAGAGGGAGGTGTAGAGAAGGAGAGAGAAATAGAGAGGGGGAGCTCAGATAGGATGCTCTGCAGCCAGGGGCTGCCAAATTAGCCGTTTCTCCATTCCGCCCCTCCCCCATTCCGGCCCTCCCCACTCAGCCCGTCCAGAGAAGACCTCACCCCCAACGCAAATTAACGCTCCAGCTCGTCGGGCGAGGAGGGGGGGCGGGGGCGGGGGCAATTATCACACCAGAGCCACCTGCACTCCAGAACTAGCCTACCGCTCGCCGTCTGCTCGGTCAATTAATTCAATTCCATTTCGCGCTCATACATTATAGTTTTATCCGTCGTAAAAAATCAAAAGGCTGCAGTGAATCGCCCTTTCAGCCAGTTCAAGGCTCAGTCTGAACCAGTAAGTTCATACTAAATACATTCATTAAGTCTAAAAAGTTAGCTTTGTCCATGAATACTGCACAAAATCTGGCCTCTCAGACACACAGGAGAGCAGTTAAGGGAGGTCTGGAGGAGGGGGATGGGCTGGGGTGTGTTCTTATTGACCCCGGGTGCAGTGAAGAGTGAGGACGATCAGACAGACTCCAGACTCACTGTCCACACCGACAACCGCACACTCACACACACTCACACACTCACTCTCTCTCACACACACTCACTCTCTCACACACTTACACACACACTCTCTCACACACTCACTCTCTCACACTATCACGCTCTCACGCACTCCCACACAGTCTCACTCTCTCTCACACTCTCACACTACAGGGACTGTCACACGTGCCAAATAAGGGACCCTATGACCACAGTGCTGTACTCGACCTCCGAACGCATCTCCACCTACGCATGCCATATCAGGCCCCGGCAAACACAGCCTTCGGCTACAGAACACCATTACCCTCCGTGTCCTGCGCCTTTCAAAGAAGCAATGAAATACACCAAGGGTGAGTCTGCCAAAAATTCACCCAGGGAAAGTGCTTGGTTGGGCACTTCTAAATCTGCCATGTTAAGGCCAATTACTTGGCACAGGACATCCAGCCACAGTAAGCACTTTCTGTGAGCAAGCATGTTCCATTACTTGTGACACACGATTAAGAAATTACACGTTAATATATTAATCTCAGATTCAGAAAACCGTGTCAAATGAAACGGCTGTTTCAGTCTGTGTAACTTCAGACATCTTTACTCTCAGACAGAGACATCATTAAAACCATGCTCAACATGCCCCTCCACCCCACCACACACAGACACACACACACATACAGTACACACACACAGTACATACACACACACAGTACACACACACACATACAGTACACACACACACACACACACACACAGTACATACACACACACACATACAGTACACACACACACACACACAGTACACACACACACACAGACACACAAGCGCACACACACACACACACACACACACACATACAGTACATACACACACACAAGCGCACACATGCAGACAGACACACACATACAGTACACACACACAGTACATACACACACATACAGTACACACACACACACACACACAGTACACACACGACACAGTACACACACACACACGCATGCACAGGCCTGCGGAGAGGGCAGGGGGTGCACCAGGCTCGGAGACAGACAATGATGCACAGCACTCAAGAGGTATGACTCAGGCCAGGCCAATTTACTTTATTTTTTAAACCCACCGGCAGTTTCTTATCCGTAAGCCCAAAGGTTTCGAAGCCAGGGGCCACGGTATTGGGGGAATATGCACAAATAAATAAATAAATAACACGCTGTACACACTGAAATAATGGTCTGCTGAAGCTGACAGATCAGTTCAGTCTGACCGAACCGCTCTGGGCAAGTCTGAACCGCCTGCCCACACACAGGCGTCATTAGACTGCTTCACCTGTGCATGAAGACCTCGCTCTGCGATGTGAGCCAGCAAAAACTCACACACGTACACCCCCAAACACAGACACATACACACCCCCAAACAAACAAACACACACACACACACACACACACACACACACACACACACACACACACACACACACACACACACACACACACACACACACACACACAGCACACAACACACACACACACACACACACACACACACCACACACACACAACACACACACACACACACACACACAACACACACACACACACACACACACACACACAAAGACACCAGTTCCAGGAGGGCCCACCAGGGCAGTGACGTAAGCTTATGCATCCCACCCAGATGGCTTGGGGAGGAGGACGGAGGTGGGGAGCGAGGGATATCGGAGAGCAGAGAGGAGGACGGAGGTGGGGAGCGAGGGATATTAGAAAGCGGAGAGGATGAGCCCGCTAGGGGGGAATCCATTACACAGCGCGCCCCGGAGACCCTGACCCCATTCCATCACTTCCTGTACGTGTTCCTCCCAGGGATCCCGAAGCATTTAAGGCCACGATCGCACGCGGTCACGTCGAGCAGCGCGGGGAGACTGGAGCCTCAGTGTCGGGGGGGGGGCGGGGCGCTGTGGGGTCGAGCACGGCTATGGGCAGTGGGAACAATGCTCTGTTTGTAGCGGACAGCTGCTGGGCAACAGGCTGGGTGGGAGAGGAGTGCAGGCCTCGAACGGGCCGTCCACACACACACACACACACACACACACACACACCAGCGGGGAGGACGGAGAGAGAGAGAGAGCGCAGGAGACACGGGACCGAGGCGGGGGCCTGACCCTCTCTCCCACAGCAGCTGCAGATCTCATCTTACACGGGGAACAGCCAGGGCAGCGTTTCAAACAGGACTTCCATCTCCGCTGCTGCCGCTGCTGCTGCTGCCAGGTCATAAAGCTGGGCAGCAGGCCCTCCCTATACCCCAGCGTAAACCCGGCTCCTTCCGCCACCTGCTCCCCCACCAGTCTTCCTGCCCCCCTCCCCCCCCATCCCAAAACGAGCCCCCGGCGCCTCCTACCTGCCCACCCAGCGGCCCGGAAAATCTCTCTATCCCGCTGCAGGATCGAGTTACACAGCAGCTCAGAGCCAGCGAGGGCCGTGCTGTGCTCTTCTGTGAGCCGTGCTGGACAGAGAGAGAGAGTCAGAGCAGCAGCATCCGGCCAGCGCTGCCCTGACAGAGGCAGCCTCAGCTAGCCTTTCATCACCCTCCCATCGAACCCGACTCAGAGACCTCCGCAGGCTTCCTTACAGACGCGATCCAGCTCACTGTGGAAAGGATTCCTGGGCTTGCTGATTCCATGCAAGGCTGAGACACAGGGCACAGTGTGGTCTGATCTGATTGTGTCCCTGCCCCCCCCACCCGCCCCCCACTGTCCCTGCCCCCCCGCCACTCCCCCCAGACAGCTGGGCAAAGGCTGGCACTCGCCAAAGCAGCGCGTCGTCCTGTTAGCACAGACAGTGCTGCCACACTGTTACCCCTGGCACACGCCCCCACATTCCGCCCCCCTGCCCCCGCCGCCCATTCCACACTCCACACCCCCACCCCCCTTACCCACCCCCAGCCTCGCCCCAATCCTACAGGGTGTCTCTCCAGTACCGTGAGAGATCCAGCCTCTGTGACGGGACAGACTGATCCCCCCCCCCCCTCCAGAGACAGAGGCGTTTATTTTCAGCAGGGGGGGGACCCGGAGTGTCTCCAGGCTGATCCCCCCAGTGAAACTGAGAGGGGTCACGTTGCAGACGGGACGGGGGCCCGTAAAAAAACACACACACACGCCGCGGAGGTACCCGGCCCCCGCGAGGAAGCCATGAGGAGCATTTAAAACACGCCAGCGCCGCCGCCGCAGATCTGCATGAGCCCAACCGTCGCGGATATTCATCTCTCTCATGCAAACTAAATGCTCCCGGCTCTTAATGGAGACGCATCGACGCGGCGAAGGCTGTAAACGCGCTCTTAATAAAAAGGGAGAGTGAAGGACTGCTGTCCGGCCTGGACGCCGTCCAGCTGGACCAATCAGGGCTCCCCAGCGTCTCCTCTCATTATCCCTGAGCAAAGCCAGCCGATCCGCCGAGGATGACCGCAATACAGACTCTCCCTCTCCCTCTCTCCTTCCCTCCCTCCCTCCCTCTCTCCCTCTCTCTCTCTCTCTCTCTCTCCCCCTCTCTCACTCTCTCCCTCTCTCTCTCTCTCTCTCTCACTCTCCCTTGCTCCCTCTCTCCATTTCCCTCTGCCTTCTGTGTCTCTCTCTCTCTCTGCTCATCTCCTCCCTCAATCTCTGTTCTTCAACCTCGTCCCCACTTTTCCTTTCCCTCTATTCCGCTCTCCCTCCTTCAAATTCCTTTTGCCTTCTGCTCTAAATCGCTCCCTCTCTCTGCCCATCTCCTTATATACCAATCTTCTCTTCATTCTCTCCACCTATTTTGCTGTTTTTCCTTCCCTCTGCTCCTCCATTCCTCTCTATCTCTCCCTCTCGCTCCCTCTCTCTCACTACCACAGGGAGGGAGTATCTCGGGGCTGGGTTAGGGGTAATGACAGTGCAGTTGGAGACGCGTGTGAGGCAGTCTGCAAGAGTGATAACAGGGCAGTTAGACACACGCAGCTGCAACACGTCTCTAAGCAACCCTCAAGCACCTGTACATCACCGCATGGTTTCACTGGAGCACGCAGGACTCCCAAAACCGCGCTCGTCGACGGTAACCATGGGAGATTGCCATGGAAGCGTTCTGGTTCCGATTTCTATGTTTAGGACTGGTGTTCTTTAATACCAACCCTCCCCACCCTGCCCCCAGCACTTCGACTTTGACTTTGAGGATAAATTTGGTTTTCCCTGGCGGGGAAAAACCCCTTGTTAACAAAATGGAGGCCATTTCCATATGGAAATAGTTTGTAAAAAAAGAGTAGTAAAGAGTAGTAGTGTGAGAGGCAAACAGGAAGAACTCCTCCAACTGAATAAAAAGACAGGAGGCTGTGCTGCAGTAGAGCAGAGAGGAGTCTGGGACAGGGAGGGGGAGGGGGGGGGGGGGGTCACCAAAGGTAATTTGGAGACGTCCCTCAGGGGGAATAAAAGGCTTCCACAGCTGAAGGCTAATTTGAGGACCAGCAACACCTCCTGTACAAAAAAAGCCATTCTAAAAAAAAAGGAAGCACTTGGTGGTAATGACGCGCACTCACAGGGGTCTAGATAAGGGGGTGTTTATCAGAGGCCTGGGCCGGGGCTTACCTTTGGCTTTGTTCCCTCTCTCCCCCAAATTTCAGCGCCCGCAGGCAACCCAGACGAGCGTGGAGGTCACGCGCGTCGCAGACGTAATAACTCCCTGAGGAAAAGAGAGAGAGAGAGAGAGAGAGAGAGAGAAAAAGAAAAAAACACAATCAGCTCTACTTCCCCACGGTTAGAGGACCCTCCCGCTTCAGATGCGCACAGACAGGCCCGTGTAACAACTCAAGCGCGTTCAAAGCAGCGCCGAAAAAAATCGATTGGCTTTCATACGCTCGTATTTGTGCAGAGTAAGCAAGCGGAGCGCTTTACTGGCCGGAGATAAATCCCTCTGCCAATCCCGCCTGAAGCCCGCTGGCTTTTCTGATCGCTTCCCCGCTCCCCGGTACCAAGACGCACCGCTGCCAAAAAAAAAAAAAAAAACTCACCTGCCCCGCGCAGTCAGGAGGAGCGCACTCCCAAAACCTCCCACAGACACCCCCGACGCACTCTGAACAATGGCCTGCTAACCCAGTTTACAACCGTTGCCATGGCAACCGCACACAACCACCCCCGTGAGGGTGGGGGAGTTTGGGGTGGGGGGGGGGTGGTGGTGAAGCCGTGGTCTGGAGGGCCCGGGGAGCGTAAATCAAGCCGCTGACTCGCCAGTCAGTCAGCAGCTACAGGCCCCGCGAGCGAGCTGGCGGTAAGTTTCCGCCGGTTTTTTTTAGCAGCGCAGGAATCATCTGACGGGAGCAGAAAACAAAAAAACAAAAAAACAAAAAAAAACTGCTGCCCGCAGCAACCGCCGTGGGACCAGTCATGAGGAAGCGTGCGGAGGAGCTCAGGAGAAAGATTGGGGATTTGAGGCCTTTTTTTTGCTCTCGCTGTCTACTTGACTCTCTCACTCGCTTTGGGGTATGAGGCCTAGCATCTTCTAGCAGTCCACTCACTCTCTCACTCAACCTCTCTCTCTCACTCTCTCTCTCACTCACAACACAGTATAGATGCCTGCACTGGGTTAGGGCACTTTTTACTGGCATGCAAACATGTACCATCGCATTTATATATGGCTGAATACAGAAGGACATGAAACAATGACTATGGGGGGCAGTGGCTTTCTCTAAAATCTCCTCTCCCTCTGCACAGTCCCCTCAGGCACTGTACCCCTGCTCCCCAGCCTGTACACCCCCCCCCCCCCCCCCCCCCTCCACTCCTACCCCCCCTTCGTAGCCAGCTGTCCACAGAACAACTGCAAAAGCTGTCAACACACAGAGCGGCAGTTGTTTCTGAATGTGAAGCTCCAGCAGGGGTGTGTGTGTGTGCACGTGCGTGTACGTGTGCGTGCGTGTGTGTGCGCGCGTGTGCAAATACTGCTAATGTATCTCAGCTATGTGTCTCGGCATGTGCCTCAGAAAGAACAATAAAGTAAACCAACAGATTTTCCTAATTCCGTGTCCCTGTAACAATAACTAACAAAAGGAAAACAAGACCAGGTCAAAACCTAGTACATGGCTGGACCGTGTATGGGTGTGCGAAATACGACCAATGGCGTAACTTCATCACTCAGTGAGTCGGTCACAGACATTCACGTTTATAGGGCTGGCCCCACTGTTGTGGTCCAGCCAAAAATTCTAGTTATTTATGAATCACCACAACAGGTGACAGATCAAGTGGTCCAGGTCAATGACATACACAACATGGCCACAGAGGGCGCTGTCTCAGTTTCCACCTCACCTATCCTGGCCTCAAAAGCCTCACTTCCAACAGCTGAACCACCATTTTATTTTCCAATGACATTCGAATGTCCGCTGATGTCCAAAACCCCCCAGATCTACTGAAGGAGAAATTAAGCTGCGACAACGACTCCATACTGAACTTATTTCAAGGATGTGTGGGAGGGGTTAAATTCATATCCGGTCAAATTCTTGGTACGGATCTCTAGTCTTATTGGTTGTCTCAATCCTTCCTTGTAGGACCTGAAGGTGTAAAGTGAGTGCCTAGAATCAGTCACACTGGAGAAATAAAATAGTGATGGATATTTCCCGGGAACAAAACGCATCTAAGATCTAGCCCCTAAATTCCAAGGCAATAGCACTCTCAGACTACCCATCAGGTTTTACACCAGCATGAATTTCAGTCCATACAACATTTCCAACAGAAACGCCGGCTCAGGAAACTCACTGCAGTATTTGAATCTCTCTGAAGTGACTGTTAGCAAAGTTTGAAAGTAGAATAAGCAAAGTTTGCTTCAACTCTAAATCAAAAAAAACAAATTTACTCAAAATCTGTGTTTGCTTGATTTCCTCAAAATTACAGTTAGAGTTACAGTAAAATCTCAGTAAAGAACAGGCTGAAGTCTTTTTAGGGGCTTGTTTATTTTTCATTTTTCATAAAATCAGGTCAACACAAATGAAACAAAGCAATAGAGCACAAGGTGATTTATTTTGGTGTAACAAGTGAATAACTTTTGCCAAAGGGAAGCCAGGTCACAGCTCAATAGCCAGAATATGTTCAAGTAAACCAATACAATTTCTGAATTTGACAGGCTGACAAAGACCATGGGTACATTTTAAAAACAAGAACTGACTGTCAGGCTATACAAATGTTCAATATGATTTATTTTTAAGGGAAAGCTTTAAAAATGACCATGGGTTATCATTTTGTTTTAGCCCAGCTTGTTCTTCTTGTGTTGCATTCCCTCCAAGATAAAAAAACAGCCATTGCTTTGGATACTTTAGTAACTGTGTGCTCAACCGAGCGGGAGACCACATTTGATTTAAAAGCAATCTAGTCGTAAAAACTTGTGGGACAGTTAAAGATTTAAACCCCTGACCTTGAACTTGGATCCACTCAGGCAGTCGTTAAAAATATAACAACTGAATTTACATACCGAGAAGTATGCATGTCAAAAAGACAGAGTGCAGCTGATTAGCATTAGTATATTCAATACATTTCAATTAGAATATTGACATGACCCGCACCAAGGAATTACAGCCACTGTATGATGATTGCAGCGCACAACCAATATGGCCTCTGTGTGTATAATATAAATTGAGGACAGATACATATTTGTAACAATTGCAGCCTAACATACAGCACGGTAGACCGATGTCAGGGAATGAGATATTGAAGTCCACTTAGCTCCAGGTTTATGACACTCTAAAGCTCTCAACAGCTCGCAAAAGAAGATTAGCCCCACGCCCTTGGACCCAATCCGGACCGTGCCAAGTGTTCACTGCAGCCAGTAGCTCCATGCAAGCGGCGATCTGTGGTGACCCGGATAGGGGAGGGTGTAGTCCCGTTACCCAGTGACTCCCAGTGGGCTATAGGCAGCCCACGTACTGCATGCCAAAGACGCAAACGAAAGGTCTTCCTCTGACACCATTTCATGTGAGCTCAGCTGCAGTCTGCGGTGCGAAAAGAAGCAGCTGGTGACACCGTGCGTTTCGAAGGAGAACCATTGATGTCTACGCCTTTCCGAATCAGCAGTGGGGCTCGCAGCACGAACATTTCCATCTCGCAAGCCATTTCCAAATTGGAGCGGGAAACGTAGATTCTCAGCCCCGTGTTGAGCGTCAAATTTATATTCAAGAAAAAAAAAAAAAAAAAGGTGAAGATCATCTGCTGGGGTTCCACACGACTGCCAGCAGGCAAACGGCTACAAGCTTTTGCTGAGCGAGACGAGATCAGAGTGCAGTTACAAGCCGATGAGAACCAATGAGAAACAGGCCGTTTCAAAATGGCGACTCCCAAAATGGCCTCTAAAAATCGCCATGTACGCGCGCACCTGCAGCCAAAGCTGAAACGCAAAAAGGTCTTCACAGAGCGCCTGACCGCAGGCTTCTGAAGCGGTTCCTGCACACCGCTGATTTACGAGCGTGTAACCGGAGTCTGAAACGGGCTAAACGCTCTGTGAGAGCGGGAGAGGCGCGTACCGGGGCCGCGTCCGAGGCTACGCCGCTCACATGACTCGCGTGCACCGCAGTCCTCTCGTTTAACAGGAGGGACGTCTCCGCTTCACCAGGGCAGAGCGGTAAAAGGATCCAATCGATTCAGCAGACAGGGTGCAGGGAGCTGTGATGGATTATCCAGCGATCCCCCCCTCAAAAGTGCACGGTGGTTCTCTACGCTCACAGGAGGTTTGCGCGAATCGTCAGAGTCACGTCTCTGTGTCGCTGTTTACGCAAAGTTCCGGAATCTGTTGGGACCCCGAGACTGGCCCTTGGGTCACTCCGCGCACACACACAGGCCTGACAGTGTGACACGTCACGCACGGAAAAAAGAGTCCGTTCGCTCGCAAAAAACGCACCATCTTCTTCAGGAAAGTTTAGCTTGTATAAACGAAGCACATCCCCATGTTGGAATAAACCAGGAATCTGTGATTACTCTCTGTCATTTTCCTCTCAGTTCCTGATTCATCTGTGCGTCTATACTTAGACTAACCCCACCCGCGACAATCTGTTCCCTTAAGAGTGAAGAACAAGGAATCAGCACCCTGTTTTATTTATACATCTGTCTATCTACCTCAAGGCAACCTTTTAAAGAGAGAATTCGGCACTGAAAAAAAAAAAACCTGAAAAGGGCTTTTGTGCATTTTAATTCCCAAACTACAAAAACAACATACTGTAAACAAAAGTAAACAAAACTACAGGCATGTACTTTTCTTACCTGTAAACAGCACACGGACCAATTAGAACTTAGAGACAAGCCAAGTCACTGCTCCGACTATGAGATTCCCAAGGCCTTAATCACAGCAAGCAATCTAAGTGTACTATAACATTAAAGAGATGATATCCTTTTTTTTTTTGGTGGAGATCTCTCATCTCTATCGTTTTGCTGTACATGTGCGCCACGCTCAGTGTACAGGTTTCACCCAGGAAACAGCTTGTAAGGCAATTTCACCCTCCCTCCCCACCCCCCCCCTCCCCCCTCAGCTGCAAGGTGAAGTTGGAGCTACTGCAGTTCTCCAGTCCCCCCCCCCGCCCCCCCGGGGGCGATGAACGCTTCGGTGAGCGCAGGCGTTTGGGCGTGCGCGTTCAGGGAGTTATGACGGGTCCGCAGGACGCAGTCGCAGTCCCATTAAAGCGCGATGCGATACGGAGACGCGCGCCGCTGCGCCGCGGTGCAGGCAGGCCGGTGGACCCGGCAGGAAGCCCCGCAGCTGAGAACACTACAGCCACTTCTACGGTCAAAGAAACACAAACAACCATGACATCACCGACCCAGGTGTCAGGTGGAGTGGGGTGGAGTGGGGGGGGGGTCGGGGGCGGCGGAGGGGGGGGGGGGCGGGTGTGCACACAGAGCACGCGTCACGCCTCTTCTCCCAGCATGCAAAGGGCCGGTTCAGTGAACTACGGCCGTGCCCCTCCCGAGGAGAGAGGCAGCGTTTTTTTTTTTTTTTTTTTAAAGGAGCAGCGCTCCTTTTTTTTTTTTTTTTGAAGGCCAGAGCCCGAGGATAGCCGATCCTCCAGCACAACCCAAAAACACCGCTCACATCAGGGTCAACGTCCCAGCGAACAGCAGCCTTCGAAGTAAGTCTCACGTTACACAAAATGTGTCATCGCTGTGTTATTGCAAACGCTCCGAAGAGAGACTGGAGAACGATTTAAGGATGGAATTTCTGGAACTTGATTTTGCCAATAACTCACTCAAATAACAGCAGTAGCTGACTCTTTAAAAAAAAAAAAACAACAGTACATCCAACAAATTTCATGAAGATGATCTAAAACGAAAATGCAAACCCGTTATTTCCGTCACAGTCACAATCCCTTCCCCCCACACGCAGACAATCGCTTTTCTATGCTCAGTTTTCACCAGCACATCTTTCTCACCCCTCCTCCTCCTCCTCCTCTTCCCCCCCCCTTTGGTTCCACCCATTATCCCTCCATTTGCAACCACCATCTTTGCCAGGGGGCTTTAGAGTCAATTACCCCCCCCCCCCCCCACCCCCCACCCCCAGCTCCCCCCTCCCAAAGGCTAGGCCCCAGTGCTCCACAGGAAACAGAAGCGACAGTCGCCCCGATTCCCCGACGGATACGGGTCACACATCACGCATCGCCATGGCGCTCTGATGTCACCGTCTACAACTCCCCCCGCCCCTCTCCCCTCACCCCCTCACCCCCCCGCACAATGCAGACCCCTGTCCGTTCTCCTAAGGGGAAAAGAAGCCGCCACTTCCGCGAGGTCAGTGTCAGCAGCACAGCCACCAGGAGGCGGCCCACGTCTGCCCACTTACACGAGGTCATCTAAATATTTAGTTTGAAAAAAAGATGACCTGGCGCTCGCTGCAGTAATTCAGCGCCCCCGATCCTTCAGAGAGAGCCCTTGAACGGTCTCTCAAATCAGCACAATTTACTCACACAGACCAGCAAAACATATGAGCTAGCAAATTTTTTTTTTTTTTTTAAACAGTACTTGTTTGAGAGCAGGAGGGTCTAATCTGATCCGAAAAGGGTCGGTGTCTGGGTGCAGGTTTTTGTTGTAGCCAAGCACTAAGACACATGATTCTGTTTATCAAGGTCTTGATTGAAGACCCTGATCATCAGTTATTTGGTTGAACCAGATAAAGCGGTGCTGGGCTAAAACAAAAACCAGTGCCCACACCGGCCCTTTTCGGATAAGATAGGACCCCCCTGCATTACAGTATTTTATGGAAGGGGTGGCAGGAGTTGTGTGCAGAGTAGTCATCACAAAGAATCCCTACTAGGGCTGGGTGATACACTGTGATATACTGAGCTCTGAGACCTTGCTGCTGATTGGCCGACGTATGGTTACCCAACAGACAACAGCGGTGACGGTTTTTTCCAGAAGCATTTCATGCATGGCTCTTTAGTCTGGTCACTTACAACCGCTTTGGGTATAATTACAAAAGAAAGAGAGGAAAAGAAAGGCAATGTACCATACGGCCGCGAAGACCGTCGATAATTATCGTTGTGGTACATCAGCCGGCCCTAATCGCTACATCACTGAGGGCAGGAGCCCGCTAACCTGGAACAACATGGCTTCCTCAATCCCCACGCTCCACCGCCTCGACCCACATCAAAGTCCACAGTAAGCCATCACACACACACACACACACGCACACACAGATACGCACATAAGCACACACACACATGCACACACAGACAGACACAGACACAGACACACACACACACACACAAAAACACACACATACACGCACACACACACACACACACACATATGCACAGGCACACACACGCACACGCACACACGCACACGCACACGCACACGCACACGCAGACACACACACACAGGCTCACCGGTGCTCAAACCAGCATCACTACTTCCTCGTGAGTGGCCGTTAGCCATGTGCCTGCATCATCCTGAGCTTCCGTCCCCGGCCTTGGGAATGATCACACTTCCTGTCTGAGCAGGAAGCGAGGACAACAGGAAAGACAGGAAATGGGGCGACACGCTGCTCAGTAGTCAGATCAAGTCTAACCAGCAACGGCTGGGGGTTCTGAATCATAATTGATCATCATAATCGCTAGTCAGCAGGGAAGGCGAGTCTGGTGACTGTAGTGAGTGACCGTATGCGGACTGAGTTCACCGGGTCAGCGCAACCCAACGCTCCGGCGAGGCCAAGGGCTCGCCTCCGAACGAGGGGTCAGAAAAAAATGAGAAACACGACAGGGGGCAAGATCCGCTGGACGAGAGGACAGCGCCATCCATTCAGAGCGCAGAGCTGAGGGAGGGGAAAAATGACCAGCCAAGCACTTCCTGGCTCTCCCCGCTCCTCCGAAACCGCGCTCATAAATAGCGCGGCATTGTTTCGGGCTTTCGGGCATGGAGTGGCAAAAAAGGCGAAAACGAGCATTCCTCGCCTGGACCAGCGCCCAGCGCCCGCGCATCAGCGACGGAGATCGGAGAGTGGCGTCCCAGGACGGGAGGGCGGGGGGCCCTCTCGCACCCGTCGCCTGTCAATCACAGGTCACACTCTCACCCGCCTCCTCCCCATTCAAAAACCGGCGACTCACCTCCACACACACACACACGCACTGGCAAGGTCAAGCACTCGTACAGTCTCTCTCACACGCCTGGCCTGGAATCCAATTACAGACCGGGCGGCAGTCGCCACTGCTCCCATTCGCTTTAATGGCCTCTGGCGGTAATTACAGAAAAAGAGCCCGACTCCTGTCTCCCGGACGTGTTCTCCGGCAGGACTGAGGGGGAAATACAAAGCTTACTAATACAGCAGGAATACAGTATTAATACAAAGCTTATTAATACAGGAGGAATACAGTATTAATACAAAGCTTATTAATACAGGAGGAATACAGTATTAATACAAAGAGTATTAATACAGGAGGAATACAGTATTAATACAAAGTAAAAGAGTATTAATACAGGAGGAATACAGTATTAATACAAAGATTATTAATACAGGAGGAATACAGTATTAATACAAAGCTTATTAATGCAGGAGGAATACAGTATTAATACAAAGCTTATTAATACAGCAGGACCGCTGAAAACATCACAATGGCGATGGGCATCAGCGGCAGTCAGCTGGAGCCACCTTGACCTGAAGACCTGGCCTCTGGTCCACTTGGGATTTGAACAGGAAAAACAGACTGACTGTGCGGGCGAAGGCTGTTTTACATGGCTACCCGCCTGCTGTGGGACAGGGACAAATTTATTTTAATATTTTTTTTAAAAGCTGTAGATTTACGCAAAAGGGAGCGACACAGTGCTTTCCATGAAGGCAGGGCTGCAGGAGACCGCTCCCAAACCAGGCCTCACAGAGAACCCCGCGTGGGGTCAAGCGGCAGCACCCCATTTCTGGCCCGGGACATCTGCGCCGTTCCACAGAACACCTCACCGGGGCAGGGCAGTGCTTAAACGCCGCGATTTACCCCCCCCCCCACCCCGCCCCCCCCACCCAGCAGGAAGTGCGAGCAAACGGGGGGTCGCGGCGATGGGAAACACATTGCCTCCCTCCCGCTCCGGAGGAGTCACACAGGGGGTACACGCCAGCAGGGAGGAGCAGCAGGAGGAGGAGGAGGAGGAGGAAGAGGCCCCAAAGAGCGGTAGGTACAGGTTTCCGCAGGCACTGTACCCCCTGGGGGGGTTACAGGTTCAAATCCTGGCAGGGGCCCAGCTGTCATGCCGCGCTGCTCAAAAATAGAAGCAGACAAAAAACGCCCCGAAAAAATGTGTTAGGAAAGAAAAGAAAAAAACAAGTATGATGATGTCCAACAACTAGCTGTTTATACTCACAGCTATTAATAAGTCCCACCAGCGGGCCTGAAAAGATGGACAATCACTTTAGAAGATCAGTTTAGAAGATCTGGTTAATTAACCCAACAACAATGCAGCGGAAACAAATTCAAGAGTCACTTTGACAGACTTTAACTGTCACGGCAATGAGGAAGAAGAGCCTCTACGTTCCGAGACGGCCATTTTTAAAAGCGGCCTTCCCCTCACAAACACAACCCGTTACTTTCCACACTCATCCTGGGCCAGAAAACCAAAAACGCCAGGAGCGATCCTCGCTTCTCCTCATGCTTTCATACACCGGGATGCTCCCCCCACTGCCCATGCCAACGCCCACCTCGCCCATGCCCACCGCCACCTGCCCATGCCCACGCCCACCACCGTCCTGTTCATCCCAAGGCCAAGGTGAAAACAAGTGCATACGATGCACACAGACCAACAAATAAGGCAAAAACGGTTAACCAAACAAGAACAATAAGAAAAAAAAGAGATGAAGCAGTGCAGTGTGGGGGATCTCTTATCTGTGCGGCTGTACGACACGTCGCTAAGATCACTTAGCAATCTGGGCACGGAGGGGGAGCGCTGCAAGTCTGAACAAATAGGGCAGACAGAAAAACAGCATCCTGTATCTGATGGAAAGAAAGAAACAAAACAAGCCTAATCTACTCTCCAGGTAAGAGATACTCCTTGGGGAAGCAGAGGGAGGAGAGGAAGAGGGGGATGAAGGGGACCGTTCGTCTGCAGGGGGGACAGGGAAGCTCGACCTCTCCAAATCTAAAACGTGACAAAACCGTTTTCATATTTCTCGTTTTCACATAAAGCTTTCTGGCATTATGTTAGCGTGATTCAATCCCTTTTTTTGAATCAGAGGATCATGTTTGTGTGTTAATTTGACTCGGAAGGACCCTAGAGAGCAGTGCATATTTCCACCCACCTCTACCGACAGGATAGAAACAGCAGCTGGCTTAATTACACCACGCATGAGCCGGAAACAATGGATGGGCAGCATTGACCGGAGCAACATCTAATTTCAGCCTAAAAGGTCAACTAAACCACGACCCTAAACGTGACCGTTACAACATCCAAAACAGAGTTAAGAACGACCCAGAAATCAATGGGAGGGCTGCAGAGAAACGCAGTGGCTTTAGGACATCATTATTGATCAGGGAAGCACCTCCAGGACCCAATCACACAGAGAACAGGATCCTGGCCCTTCTGACCAGAGTGTCACCTGTAGAGACAACACGGCTTTCCCACAGCAGATTATAAACCAGGATTAGCGCTCTTTGTTCACAGACACACAAGTACAGCCTTCCTAATCCAGGCCTCTCCAGTACGGTTAGTTCATCTATTAAACACATACACATAACCCGGTCCCGGCCCCTTCCACTGTGTGATTACCATCTACACCCGCTCTCACTCAAACACAAACACACACACAAATCCTGCCCATTACAGGTGGATTAGCACCTTCACACGCAACACAGCCCCTGTCCTGGCCTCATTATGAGTTAGTTTGTGATGTTCACCACACACGCACACACACCTAGCCTTTCTATAACAGTGAGTTCATCACACAAAACTCACATCTAGCCTTTCTATAACAGTGAGTTCATCACACAAAACTCGCACACACACACACACACCTAGCCTTTCTGTAAGTGAGTTCATCACACAAAACTCACACATATACACACACACACACACACACACACCTAGCCTTTCTATAACATTGAGTTCATCACACAATACTCACATACACACACACACACACCTAGCCTTTCTATAACAGTCAATCACACAAAATTCTCTCACACACACATCTAGCCTTTCTATAACAGTAAGCTCGTCACACAAAACTCACACAGACACACACTCGCACAAATACACACTGACACGCACCCCCCACGCAGCTGAGCAGGTCATATTCACGCACACACAGCTGTGTAGGAGATCCGGATTCCACAGCGAAAGACCAGATTACTTTCCGCACTTCGCTTCTTCCTCACCACGTTGGGTCTAAGGGGTCAGCCTCCACACACATGGAGCGAATTAACGCGGCGGCAGGAATTTTCTCACGGTTACGCAAGAGTTAAAGCCACCCCCCCCATACCCCCGCCCCCCCCCCACGCCCCCAGCCCCCTTCATCTTACCCCCAAGCCTGTTTGAACAGCGGGTCCACTCCCGCCAAATTCAAAAGGGGGGGTTTTTTTACGCTCATCCGTATCTTTACGACACACGGGGAACGTCGATCGAGGGAGAGAGAGACAGAGAGAGAGAGAGGGAGACAGAGAGGGAGAGAGAGAGAGACAGAGAGAGAGAGACAGAGAGAGAAGAGAGAGAGAGAGAGAGAGGGAGAGACAGAGAGAGGAGAGAGAGAGAGAGAGAGAGAGAGAGAGAGGAGAGAGAGAGAAGAGACAGAGAGAGAGAGAGAGAGAGAGAGACTAGAGTCGTAGAGCGGCGTGACCCATTTGGAGTTTACGAACTACGGCGGGGCACCGCGTGAATTCCAAAGTCCTGAGGAAACGCGCGCGCTGGCTGCACATACGTGCGTACTCTCTAATCCACCGTGGCCCGTAAAACAGGGACTCTGACATTATTGGTCACGGACAGAGAAGCTCCATTTGGAGTTGCATAGAAAACCTGGGAGGGACTTATTCCGCTGCAGAATGGGATTGTTGTAGAATACAACCGGGTAAAAAAAGAAATAAAAAGAACACACAAGCGAGTATAAACGTATACACACATGCACGCGCACACACACACGCATGCACACGCACTCTCGCATACACGCTCACTCACACAGGATCAGCTTGCCCTTGAGAAGTGCCCCTGCCATTGGGCTCTGTCTTGACTCTCCAGCATATAGCACAGCAAGCAGAGCAGAGGAGCAGAGTGGGACAGTGGAGCGCTGCTGTCTGTTGGGGGGGGGGGGCAAGGGGGGGGACCCCATGTTTCGGCTGAGCCGTATCCGTTACAGTGTTCATTTCACACACACCATCCAGCGTGCTCTTTGCTCTCTCCGCGTGGGGGAAACAGATACAAGCGCACAAATTCTTCAAGGCCTTCGTGGGTCAGTAAGAAACAGGAAGCGAAGTTGCAGGACAACTGTTCACAACCTCAGGGGTCCTGTCCAAGGGGTACACATCGCGGGCCAGAGAGGGTAACCATGGTCTCTCACAAAGACCAGAGCTTTCAGTCCGTCTCACAAACTTCAGTTTCATCACAAAAAGTTCCAGACGGCTGAATCGAGGCAGATCGAGCCCACGCGTAAGCAAGCTGACACAAGCACTATCCACTGAGAAGATTCCTGGAAAATCATCTGGAAAAGGGCCGGGAGGCAGAGAGAGCCGTTTCATTTCATTAGCACCAACCGCGCCAAAGAGCACAGACGGTAAGGGCTGGCCCAACGCAAGCTAATATGCATTATTTAAAAGAATTTCATTTCAAATTCTAGACCCTCGGCCCACTTCAGACCGGAACGGACCGGCCTATCGAGACTCGTCCCGAACCTCCAGTTGGGCCAGTCAAGGAGGATTCTGGGTGAGTTTTTAGGAAAGCGGCGGCTCACGCCCCAAGGTCACGCCCTTCCACGGACGGCTCTCCCTCATCTGCGACATTTACACAACAGGGAGGGTCAAAGGTCACATCGACAGTCTCCGTGACAACAGTGCAAACCGCTCGATACGCTCGCGATTGAGCGCTCGATCGTGGTCTTGTCATGTTTCGTAAGCGATCTAGTCGTCACGCGCGCGATCCTTTCGTTTAGACGATCGCTACAATTACGTTCGCGTTTCCTCTGAGGCATCTGGAATAATTCTTATAAGTAACTGTATCAACAACTTTAAACAACTTATAATAATTGTAAGTCGTTGAAAATTGAGGAACTCAAATTTTGGATTTCGGTCCTGGAGCAGCAAGCAGCAGGTCTTACAGTTTCAAGATGGACCTCCTCAGAACCACAGGAGTAACCTGGGAGCACCGAACTGAGACTGGGGAGAGGGGAGTCACAGCATCCTTTCAAATGGAAGAACAAAACCCAGGCCTTTAAAACCTGGAAACACCCCTCCACACTTCACCGGTCCGCTACAGGGGTTCGTAGTGAAACACATTTCTAAATCCGGCCGGTGAGTAAGAGAAGTGAGAGTCGTCGAGTGAGACAGAGCCGGGTCACTGAGGTTACTCAGAGGTACTCAGAGATAAGGGGTGCTTTCTCCTCTCGAGCGCCGATGGCCGACCACCAACGACTGGACCCTCCGTCTGATGGACCTCACGGACTTCAGCCTCCAGTTGCTGGCCAACGAGATCTAACGAGTAATACATATATACATAAGGCTTGAGCCTATCCAAGCGACGTACAACAAGTGAACCTAACCGGACAGTATGCAACCTGAGAGATACGGTCCAAATGCAGGGAACACGATAGTTCAACTGGACCTGAGTTAACTGATTAACACTCGACGCAACGCAGTCTATGCTCCACACACAGAGTGAGTCACTACAGAGACGTGGAACTTCACTGACTAAGGAGGACCCGCACGCGCGACACCTTTAAACAAAGCCAAAATACTTATCGGTGTAAGACTGCACCTCAGGAGAGCAGCACACTGTGAATCTGTGAGTCACAATCATTGCCTAATCACAATCACAAACACTCCGCACTTAAAAAAAAAAAAAAAAAAACATTACACATCAACTCTGTAACAAAAATAGTCATTTGGACATTACCGTAAGGGAAAAGTGAAGAGCCGTATGGAAAGAAAACACAAAAAAAACACAGTGCCAAAGTAGTATTACTGCTGGCATTTCGTACCTGGTGTTTATCCAATACGGAGTTCTCGCGTTGCGCAAGAGCGCGCAGCCTGACAAGATGGGCGTGCGATGTGGTCACAAGCACAGCCGGCAGCTACCGTAATGATTTTCCGTGTAAGCGCTAGCTAAACGATAACCGTGATATGTTCTCGTTCTGCCGGCGTAGGCAGTATTCTGCGGGTCCTGCAGCTTGGGCTGATTGGCAGCTACACTGGTGTGTGTATTACATCACTGCACGGCGAACGTTACGCCTGCAAAAAATCTAACTTCTCCCCGGTATGGGTTTGTTTTGGTCAGGATGGTGCTCTGTAAAAAAAAAAAAAATGGAGTCAAAACAATGATTTCCCACAGGGACGGTAAATTGAATTTCGCTACCGAGGGTGAAAGAAAATAACGGCAAATCAAAAACGCAAATATTTCCACGACACAACGGCAGGAAGAAAACTGAGAATCCAGCTGACAATGAACTAACCAAAACATTCTACCTCATACAGTGCCAAAATAAAACTGCACTGTAAAACTGAAATCTTAAAAGGAAAATGCTACTTCACCATTTTTGGGACTATTTTACACAAAATAAATGACTCCAGTGGCAGCACCAACAAAGAACAAATGCAACTTCAACCATTTTTTTGCAACAACCTCCAACTACGCAAGGGAAATGAATGCTTGCTGCAGAATATGCAGTAAAAATAAAAATGGCTAATCCAGAAACAACACAGCCATTCTGACAAGTCTTATCAGTGGAAAGTACACATCATCCCACATCCCATCACTAGCAGGAGGCATGACCCTGTTCACTGAACCTGACGGCACAGGAGAATTCTGGTATGGGTAGGCACAGGGGAGGCGAGTGCGGATGCTCAGAGAGTGGGGGAAGAGGGGCAGACGGGGTGAGGAGCGAGGGGCGAAGGGGCGGGAGGTTACCGAGAGGTACTCCAAAAACGTGCCCAAAATCGGGAGAGGCACAACAAAAACTACATCACAGGCGTTTAGCAGACGCTCTTATCCAGAGCGACTTACACCGCATCCATTTATACAGCTGGATGTATACTGAAGCAATGCTGGTTAAGTACCTTGCTCAAGGGTACAAGGGCAGTGTCCTTACCCGGGAATTGAACCTGTTACCTTCAGGTTACAAGACCAGTTCCTTACCCATTATACTACACAGCGGTACTCCCTCCAGCAGGCTGCAGAGCGCATACCCTGAACACTCCGTGAAGGCCAGAGAGCGTTCGGTACTCAGCAGCCGAGACCCAATGAAAGTAGCCCTGCTTGGAGACAAAACAAGGCAGAGGGGCCTCTATGACCTTTAAGAATGACATGTGTACGTTCTTCTACGCTGAATATGCCACCGTTGTGCTTCTCATAACACCTCGGGCAAGGGAAAGCAAACAAAGATAAACTTTCAATATCCATGGGTGTGTTGGCACGCATCGCATCACATATGGCTTCTGTAATGGAACTATCCACAGACATGGCAAAAAAAATTTTTATATTATTTTCCTTGACATATTCCAGTTACTGTACAAGGACTGTGGATTTCTGAAAGAAATGTGGATTTTTTTTCTTCATATTCCTCTGGTAAAATAAACACCTCTTCTTTATTGATTCACAGGGAAACGTGTGTGTGTGGTTATAAGTACAGATCCCATTTTCCAGGCAGACAAGCTACTCCCAGTTAGCCACATGAGGAATTGTTTAAAAAAAAAAATGTTAAAAAAAACTTGGCTCTCCGGGACCAGAAAGAAATGAAGAACCAACAACAAGTTTTCCAAATACGCACTTGCACATTACATCAACGGTGACACTATTCAGTATGCGTCAGATCCATTTGAATTGGCCTTGCGTGCCATTCTAGGCCTGGTGTCCCCTGCCTGGACAGCCCTGGTTGCTGCCCCACCTCTTCCCTAAAGCCAACCATTCGCGCTCAGCCAAGAGCGCAAAACCATCTGAGTGGAAAAATACAGAAGATATGAACAGGAAAAAAGGCTCTTCACTCCTACTGGACTTTTGACAAACTGAAGCATATGGAAGAGTGGTTGACTTGGGTCTGATTGAAGCGACTGCTTGTCAGGGATCAGACCCATGGGCCCTTGACCCTTCCGATAATCAAACTTCACAATCCCGCCCAGCGATGGCTGCTGTCCTTCAACCTGATGGAGGGCCTACCGCCATAGTCCTGGGAGGACACGGGGTCGCTCAAAAGAGCTGGTGTTTTCTGTGTCCCAAGTCTGAAGCGGAACCCAAGTATGACCCTTCATAGGGTGTGCTGTGAAGCCTCACTGGCCACTGTTGAGGGAAAGAGACAGGAAGTGGGGAAACGCCAGTAGCCTTCAAGGTGAGATGCAATCCCGCCAACACTTCCTGTCCGGACAGGTGAGAGAGATCCCAGGAATCCACAGCTCCCTGTTATCGCTCTCTCTCTCTCTCCCTCAGACTGTTCCGGAGCGTTCCGCCCTCTTCCCGCAATTCCACCGGGATATTGACTCTCGTGGAAACGGTCTGGCTGATAAGGGAGGGCAAAGTCTGCCCGTGTCCATGCCCACCACCGCTCAGAGGGTGCTTATTCTACAGCGGGGAGGGATAGGCTCACTTTTTCAAAACACAGGGTGGCTTCGCCCTGAACGTTCAGCTCAAGCCATTACGCGATGCCCAGGCACCCAGATGTGCCAACAGAAACACTGTGTAAGAGAACAGGTCTTGAGGGACTCAAGGCACAGTATGCAAAGAGATCACAGTACTCAGAGACAATATAGTCACACCCCCCCCCCCCACACTTTACACCCCACGTTGCTCCAGATCACACACAGCTCCATGTGACTCATGGTTGTCAAGGTTTTCTCAGTACCAAACAATGCAGGAAACGATCGAGTGATCACTCCCCCCCCCGCCCCCTCACCGTGCACTCAGACACGCAGCTCTGGGGGGGGTGGGGATAGGGTGGGCCTGCTGAACCGTGCGCAATACCCCCCCCGCAGAGCAACATCACTTCCTGGAGCAAAATAAACACTCCGGCAAAATCAATTCAGGTGCGAATCTCCGCTCACGGGGAAAAAGGAGGAGGGACGTGTGAAATGCCGAACTCACTCGCTCACTGGGAAGACAGAAATTCCCTCGGAGGCAATTCGCTCCGCAGATTTGCATAGCGGTCTGAAAATAAATGTGTCATGACTGCTTGATCATCACACAGCAATCTGCCCATTTCTTTCCGCCCAAGATGCGTGTGTGTGTGCCGGCATTGTTTTGTAAAAATGAGCGGCTCCCCCCACCACCCACCGCCCTCCACCCCACCACCACCACCACCACCACCCCCAAAATTAGAATGCCTCGCAGCAAATTATATCGGAGGGACAGTGCTCATTTTTGAATCTCGGTACAGGAAACCCCCTACAATCAAACATTGGGCTTAATAAAGCGGGGCATCCATCTCCCAACCCAGCCCAGACCCTGATTACCCCATAAAGGGGAACAAAGGTCTTCCTCCACAGAGAGCTGAAAGGTCCTACAAGTACTGGGCCTCCAGCACCAGGCTTTACCCCCATCCCAAAGAGCGAGGAGAGGGGCAGGAAGGGACAATGGCACATCTGCATTTCTCAGCCGTTCACCGAGGTGGAACAAATGGGCAAGAGACACAGACACAACGGCCTGAAGTGTGGGAGGAGCTCAGAGGCCCCGAGGAGGCGCAACCCGCTGAGCCGGAAGGACCGGCGGATGAAGACGAGGTCGGCTCTGCTACGGATACGTCAAGACATCTGACATTGAGCGCCAGCCCTGTTTGCTTGCCCGCTTACTGGCCTAGGAGGTGCCGATGTCACTCTAAAACCATCCCATGAATGCCCATGAATGGTGTTTCACTGAGGGATTCTAACTTCCATATTTTGATGCCAAGCTACCCGCCCTTGACCGCGCCCTTTTACTCTGACCAAAGACCTGACTGGGTCAAAACACCAGGCTTGAGGCACTGAAAATGACCAAAAGCACCCATGGAGAACGAAAGACAGTGAGAGCAAGCAAGGATCACTGGTATGCACTCACTAGCCAGCCGTTAGCAAATATTTCTTTCCATCCATTCATCCACCAATCATCTATCCAGCTATATTCCTGGTCAAGGTCATGAGGGCGGGTGGGGCAAGTTGCCAGCCTATTGCAGGTGCAAAAATATTCCTGCATTCAATTTTGAACATCAGGAGACAACACTGGTTCCAAGCTTATGCCCTATGGCAACTGAACCACTCCCAAAAGCAGGCAGCCAAATAACACCACCTGTCAAAAATAAATAAATAACTTCTAAAAACAATTTTCTTTCTAGGCTATATCTTTTTCACTACTCTTGGTCTTGGTTCTGTGACGATTGATCGAGCAAAACAAAATTAAAGGTTTTGGGCTTTGGTATAAGAGCGGGATCTGACCCAGCAGTAGCACATTTTTTTAAAAACCGCACATACACAGCTGAGGCATGTAGAGAACCTCACATACACAGCTGAGGCAGATACAGAACCTCACATACACAGCTGAGGCAGATACAGAACCTCACATACACAGCTGAGGCAGATACAGAACCTCACATACACAGCTGAAGCAGACAGAGAACCTAACATACACAGGTGAGGCAGATACAGAACCTCACATACGCAGCTCAGGCAGATACAGAACCTCACATACACAGCTAAGGCAGATAGAGAACCTCACATACACAGCTGAGGCAGATACAGAACCTCACATACACAGCTGAGGCAGATACAGAACCTCACATACACAGCTGAGGCAGATAGAGAACCTCACATACACAGCTGAGGCAGATAGAGAACCTCACATACACAGCTGAGGCAGATACAGAACCTCACATACACAGCTGAGGCAGATAGAGAACCTCACATACACAGCTGAGGCAGATACAGAACCTCACATACACAGCTGAGGCAGATACAGAACCTCACATACACAGCTGAGGCAGATACATACCCTCACATACACAGCTGAGGCAGATAGAGAACCTCACATACACAGGTGAGGCAGATACAGAACCTCACATACACAGCTGAGGCAGATACAGAACCTCACATACACAGCTGAGGCAGATACAGAACCTCACATACACAGCTGAGGCAGATACAGAACCTCACATACACAGCTGAGGCAGATACAGAACCTCACATACACAGCTGAGGCAGATACAGAACCTCACATACACAGCTGAGGCAGATACAGGACCTCACATACACAGCTGAGGCAGATACAGAACCTCACATACACAGCTGAGGCAGATAGAGAACCTCACAAACAAAACTGAGGAAATTACAGAACCTCACATACCCAGCTGAGGCAGATAGAGAAAGCATGCAGTGGGTCAGGTCAGGGACAGGCCCTGGGGCCCCCAGACCCAGCAGTGCTTTCTATGTTTTTCTTCCTTTGCCCTGCAGGTCATTCTGTGCACTCCTGAGAACCAGAGAGAGGGGAGGCCCTGACCATAATATCTATCCCAGCTGGAACCAGGGAGACTTTGCCAGGAAAGGTCAGCGTGGTCGTGCTGGGAGAGCTCTCTCAACAGCAAAGCCAGGAGGAGGTGCAGGAGCCCAGTCAAGCTGAACCGCCTCCACTGCGCCACTGAGATCTTCAAAAAGTGCTCCTGCTAAGCTCTTCACAACTGAGGACCAACAGAACCACCCTGATTGAGCTCTTCAAAACCGCTCCCATTGAGCTCTCTATAACTGAGCTTATATAGTCCAACAGAACCACTCTGACTGAGCCAATCAGAACTCCTTCTACTCAGCCACACATAATCATGGTTAATTAACATTCCAGTACTTCTACCACTGAGCTTTTCAGATCCGCACCTACTTAGCCGTAGAGAACAGCTGTGATTGACTTCTTCAGAACCATTCCAATGGACCTCCACAGAGATGGTCAAACTCATCTCTTCAGAACCACCCTTACTGAGCTGGGCTAAACTCATCTGGCCACTGCAGCACCAGTTAAGAGGTAAAAACTCTGCCCCCTTCCCTCTAGCACTACCCCCTACCCCCATCCTGGCAGACGCTGTAGACGTCCGACACTACAACTGGAATTTCACCGTAAAATTTCCCTCCGTGTGAAATCCTGACCTCTGACCCTCTGACAAAATAAAAAGAAAAAAGATTCATCTCAAAACCATCAGGGGGTTGGCAGGAGGCGAGGCATAGTTCACTTTCCAAACATGTTAACTTTATATACGTACAGTAAAAGCAACACAATGACGCGCTTAAATGAAATAAAACACACACACCCAAGCCACCGTTATTACACATTACCACCGTCAGCCGTCAGCCGCCAACGCGCCAAGATAACAGTAAATAGGCGTGTGCTTTAAGTTTTCTACTCTTGCCCAACACAATAATTGCCTGGTAACACCTAAAAATGACGTCACTTGAGAAAGACTGGCGTTGCCTCGCCTTCTCCACAAAAGGCCGTGGGCGGGACAGTCACCTGACCCATCCAGCTTCACCCTTTGGCGCTTCGACGCTTGGCACACAGGTAATTTTTACGCTGCTTTCCACATCAGTCACGGCTACAGAGCCCTTATAACTCGGCACCTAAACAACACCCGAATAACACCCAACTCAACCGCGATCCTGGGGCTCTACCGGGCCTTCAGAACTTTGGAAGTTTTCACCTTAAAAATCAGCAACCGATCCAGACCCAAGAAACCAGGTGCGGTGAGTAAATCTATTGATTAACGCGGTTTATTGCAGAGCAGCGACCAAACCCAGCAGACCCCGTCCATTTCCCGGACCAGGGGTTTGAGTTCCACTTCCGTGATCCTTTCGTAAATAATTTACGCCAGACAATATGTGCCCTCGACCCTCATTTTTTTTTTTTTAGAAATACGCACTGAGAAATTCACTGCTGGAGATTCAGCAAACATTACGGAGAACGGTTTCGGCTCTCCTCTCGTTAATGAATAGCCACATGCGCGGCGCTACACTCATCGCCGCCCCGTCACGCCTCTTTACTTCGGGAGTGTCTCTCAAGAGTCACGTGACCTCGCCGCCAGTCACTGCTGGCACGCGGAGCTCTGCTGGCAGCCGTCTGCCCAAAGGCTAACGCGGTACCGCTGAGGACAGGGGTGCTGAAAGAGCCCCCTGGCAGCTTCGCTGGTATTGAGTCACTACTCCCATAAGCCGCTTAGCCGAAGCTCCTCCACCATTGAGTATGCGCAGTCTCTTATAAAAAAATTTTAAAAAATTTAAAAAACACAGGGCTGTGCCACACTGTCGCATATTCCGTCCGGGCAAGGGGCGGCACAATTCAGCGCGTGATAACAGGGCACTGTAAACTCTCCCTCTCAGTCTCTCAAAATAAAATAAAAAATAAAAAGATTAAAAGATCTGGAAAGATTAAACATAGGGACGAGGAACAAATGCAGTTTCTAATGCAGCTTCTCATTTATTATAATTGCCCATGTATGCATTCATTACAGTGTTGAGGACAATGGGAGTCATTTTTTTTAAAAGGGGGGGGGGGGGAGGGGGGGGGGAAGTACAGATCCATGTCTGGCAGTTTATCATCTTTTGGTGGCGTCTGTCTCGCGAGCCATCCTCCCAGATTCTCAGGGGCCTGGGGCGGACGCGTTTGTGTGGGAGGTCGCCGCGGCCGCCTCTATTTCAGTCCCGGGGGGAGGGGGGGGGCGGGGGGGGTCTGGCCGAGCATGTGCGCCATGTGCACCCGCCGCAGCTGCCAGGAAAGGTCAGCCAGACACAACAAGAGCGGAACTCCATTAACCCTTTGAAGAGTTGGCTATTTCGGAATGTTCCTTTCAAAATTCTTCCAAGTCGGTGTTCTAGAACTCCAACTCCACTGCTTTCAAGAATCACCAGCGGTGATTGTTACACCAGCATTAGAATGTTCACTGAAGAACATTCTTCATCGCATATTTGTGATCGGTTACCTCAAAGGGTTAATGACGGAGGCTCAAGTGTCCCTTTTCGGAACCCTGGCCAATCAGAGCCCGGCATTGGGGGAGGGACTGCCTCATCATTGGACACCCCTCCGCCTCTCCTCACCCCAGGACCCGCCGGAGTGGGGGTCCAGCGCGACAATGACCCAGGCTCTGATTTCAACCTCACGCTGTTTTTAAGAGCGCCAGATGAGGACCGGTGAGGGTTCTCTTTGATGGGGGACGTGCCCCGGAGCGAAAAAGCTCACACAAAAACAAGACCGCTCATCTATCCGCAGCTGAGAGGGAAAACACCAACTGGAGATCACCCAGGCTGGAGGCAGCTCTCCACAGGACACAGCACTGAAAACAGCCTCATTCCACACAGTCTGGATATAGGCTAGCAGGACTCACCCAGCGAAACACTGATCTCCTGCTAAAAACTGTGTCCCTCCACTGCTATTCTCCCTTTTGGCTGTGAGCATCAGTCAGGGCTAATTACAGTCAACTGCGTACACATTTTTATAGCAGGCTTACATCACTGACGAAACTGACTGCAAGATAACCGGTCAGACGAAAGGATATAGGTTTATACCAGTTACAAAACAGGAAGGAAATCATACGCCAAAACAAAAACAAATGCGGGAACTGGATCAGGAAGCATGAACCAGTAACATTTGCCTGTGGACCATGCAAGGCCAAATTTGAAACACTGATCTGTGTAACAGAATTGCCAGAGCACAAATAATAAGCTAGCCTGAGCTAATGGGAAAAACAAGACCAGCGTAACTGTGCTGTAGTTCAGTACCACAGCAGGATGAAGCGTGGACCCCATTACTTGGAATGGCCTCTCACTGTACTTACACACCATAAAAAAAACAGCAGATACGCATTCTCTGCTCACACACACACACACACACATACACACTCATGTGTGACTGGCCTTGTGAGGACCAGTGCAAAAAGCTCAACATCCAACACCTCCTCTTAATTACATTATTCCTGTGGACAGGGTTGAGAGGCTCCAATACACATCCACCCATCTCTGCAGTCTGGAGATCAGCGCTCGGCGTCCACCTCCAGAGACCCAGTCCCTCATTAGTAGCTCCTTTCCACACTTCACCATTTTACTCTGAAACAACTGCAAAGACTAAAAAACAGCCACACATCGGTAGCCATTTTAACAGATTATTTTTGAGACCAGATTTTCGCAAAAAAAAAAAAAAAAATTTGTTTCTCCTCAGATGTCCTTACTGGCCAAAAAATCCTTAAAGACAAAAAGGCAAAGACATGTGTCTGACAGACACCAAGGAGACTGATGACAGGGCGCTTCAGCCGCACTCAACCCAGAAATCAACCAACCGTAACTGTCAGAGCTGCCCAAAAAAACTACAGCTAAACAGTTTTCTTCTTACTTTCAAAAAATTTCCTATGATTGCAGAGGACGTTCAACACAAACGCATCTGCACTGCGAAAAAAACGCAACTGATCTCTTTTGCCCCCAGAGTCAAAAGGAATTTCCTGAAGGAAAAGCAATCTTGCCTTTCCCCCGGACCTGGCAACTGCCCCAGGAGAGAGAGGGAGAGAGAGAGGAAAACAGAGATGGAGGGAACCAGACTGAGAAACAAACAGTTTTACTATACTTTTACTATTTCCTCATATGTACACGTGGGTATTTCTCTACCTGTGTGTACATGTCAATGTCTGTCAAGCATTTTGTGCTGACTCGGTCAGAAAAAGTGCTATATAAATCTGAATGACTTGACTTGAACAGTTGAAAGACGGTGCCGAGAGAAGATGACACTATTTTACCCCGCCTCCTCGCCCATGGCACAACCACTCTCAGTAAGCAACACCAGGCTGGCTTCAGACACACTGACACAGCATTCTGGGAGAAGTGGGCGAAAAGGTTGCTGATGCAGATCTTGAAAGTCCAAGAAGTTCCTTTTCGATGGAAAAAATATACAAAAGTGCATTCCGGCTGTTGGACCGTGTTCTTGTGCTGACGGACGCGCAGAAAGTCGCCGCTTCCATTTCCCCTTTTTTCGAAACGGGGGAAGAGTGACACGCGAAGTCGATGTCGCCACATCACACGTTGCCCTACACTGGCGATGACATGGAGCCCGGACGTTTCCGCAACGGTCCAGTCGAGGCGGCTTCCTAAACGTTCTATTAATGATTTTAACTTCCCGAAAGTAATTTCACAACACTGTCACTGGAAATAGCTGCCCCCCCCCCCCAACCCAACCACAAAGGAAAAAAAATTGCCCCAGTTGGAGCCCTGATGCATGCCACAAAAGTGCCAGGGGGTGGGGTGGGGGGGGGGACAGAGAGTTTTTATTGAAACGTTTTCTTACAGTAAGCAGCCCTCAACCATACGTAGCATTAGCCCAGTGTGCAAAGGCCCCCACCCCGCTGCCCCCCCCCCCTTCCCCAGCATCTGTGCCCACCAATTACCGGGGAAACTTTCACCAAAGCCTTAATGAGTCGCAGTCCCGCAAGTGTAAATACTGCACATCAAGCACATATTTGCTCTCAAACCTAAGAGGATTGTCGGAGCCATATGGTGCCCAGACAGTTGTCCTGCTTTTTCCGTCTCCTAGTCCGATGACTTTTTTTTTCCCCCAGGCAGCTTGCAAACAAAAAAAAAGTCTGTCTAATTAATGTAGATAAGGAATGGGAGACTAAAGAAAAATAGCGTCTTCTCAACTAGTCATGGTGAGCCCCCAACGAGCGAGTGATGCAGTGAACGAATTCTCGACTCCTGGGCTGAACGCTCTTGACAGTGGGACAAACTGACATGATTTTCACTCAAAAGACCATAAACAAAGCTGTCCGCCCTGGAAGCACAAGCACTGAGTTCTCGTCATAATCCGAGGACAAGACTTCAGATCCTCTAATTTATTAGTCTACTTTTTCCCCACCCCTAAGCTATAACTTCAAGGTGTCAAAAATCTCCAATTGGTTTGGACTGAGCATATTTTGATTTACTGATTTTTTTTTTTTTCAGCTGTGGATGCAAGCATTAGAGAAATACGAAAATGGAAAGTGGCAGTAAAATTCTTACGTCTCCCTGCTACCGTGGCAAGCTCAGTGCTCTTTTTTAATTCCTAAGAACACGAAAGAAAATCAGCAAACTCTGTCGCAGGTATTCAGGCATGTTCACACAGGTGCAAGTCTGGCAATTGTTTTCAACAGCTGGGTGTAATACGCCGGGAAACACTGTATGCGTACACGGTTTCATTTTGCGCAGTTGTAATAGCACGCGTGCGGGGTCATACACTCGCCTGAACATAATTTAAAACGTCCACGTGAATAAAGTCTACAGACACACAGCACATTAAAACACGGGGTGGATGCTGAAGAGACGGCTATAACTACAAAAGTTCACAAAATAGACTAAAACACTCAATTGATATCTATGCAATTAACCCCCATTTTAAAGTACCAGCATTTAACATTGACTCAGCATAAGATACATTAATGAAACGGTAAGGAAAATATTTGCTCAATGTTGTTTCTTTGTATTAGCTCCCCCCCGATACACCGGCGATATTAACAAAAACAAATGCATGGTCTACAACAGTGTGGCAACTCGAATTTTGTTTACTTTTTAGAAAACAGCTACTCAAACATGTATTGTTTCTTGGAGTGCATCATTGCAATGGTCACTCGGAGCAGTTCGTTCGCCAAACAATAAGGAATTGTTACTTTTTTAATAAGTGCTGAAGTAGGTTGCGAAACTGAACGACCATAATGGACAAAAACCTTGACGTCACAAATTTCCCAGTGGCTTCTGTGATTATGGCCATACTGTTGTCGTTTTCAAAAATATCTTTCCTGGCAGCTGCATCTAAGCCGCCTATGCTACATGCTGGTGGAGCAAGGACACAACTTCTCCGTAGACTAATGCACTTTAACGCGGATCGTGTTGCGGAGGACCTATGGGTTGGCATGCATCATGGTGATGAGCTTTCTAATTAGCCAACTGTAGATGAGCCGAACACCAAGCGCATTGTCCAGGCACAGTAACTCCTCTTGTCCATGAAAATGAATCAGGTTAAAATGCTGTTCCTCAGTGGATTATCCAGACAAGTCAACGCTGGCTTGCAAAAGTGCATTGTAGGTATTGTGATCCCTTTAAGTAACGTGTTATTTTTGTGCGGATTCCTTGTCGAAAATCCGGTGTCCGCCTAATTTTAACACTGGATCCAGTGTGGAAAAAGACCCAGCGCCATCGCTACGTCACAATACAACGGGAATAAAAACAGAAAAGTGTTAGATGCGGATTACATAAAGTAAAACTCGCTGCTAAGATGTAGGCGTAGTATAAGGAAAACCATAAAATTTGAATAAATTATAACAAAACCCATCTTTTACGCGGTTCTCGACGAAAGACTTGCCATTATTGTTTTGCGACACATGCCCGGTGCCGCCGGGCTAATATTTAGCAAGGCTAAATAGGGTGGAGACCTAGTAGCGTACCGTTGTTCATGTTTTTGTACGATGACCTAAAGATATGATGCTATAAACGTTATTCACGATTCCCACAGTGCACTGATGTTGTTTGCATTATATTATTTTGAGGATTTAAGTAAGCGTACACATACAAAAGATTAGAACGCAAGAGTATGAACACGCCCATACTTTCCGAATGAGCTATCACAGATAGCGTAGCCTACTGTAGCCAACTGAACTACGTACCAACAGTGGATGAAAACTGGACAATTAGGTCTATAGAAACATAGCGATGAAAATACTTCGGTTTTGTATTGAATTTTACCCCCCGGTGACTCTATACAGGCCGGGAAAAATCCGCGGCTTTTTCCTGCGCTGATCCCACCAGCACAAACCCTCACATGCTATGAAAAGGATACTGAGAACCGCACGGCAATACCCCACTGTGCATTTCAGGATCTTACAAGCTCGCCAACTATTTTAAATACTGACCACCGTTAAGACGCACATCTTGCATCCAAGCACCGTTTAATGTCCTCAAAGACAGAATTCTACAGCTCAATGGAAGCACACATTTTGTTACCGTTTTAGAATAAAGAAGCACTATTCCTCTCCCCATTCAGTCTCGCCTTGTTCTCCAAGATTTTCTTCTCCGCGAAGATTGCGAGGAACCCATCCAGACCCAATCAATAATGGCCCTATTGCAGTTCATTTCGCATTTTCCAACTACACTGCTACTCACTACCCAATAAACAACTCCACAAAGAAAGGCGGCGTTTTATATTTTACTTACTGTAAGAAAATCCTTGAGTTCTCGATTTTTGCTTTAGGAATGCGTCCCACTTTTGTTTCCTAGAGAAAACACAGCAGTGTTTTCAAAATGTTTACGCCAAATCCAGTTGTCCCGACGGCCGGGAATTCGTCTAGGATATACTTGTTAATCTTGAACGGGAACCGTTTTCACGCCTTGTGCGGACTTATTTCGCTTGGTAACTCTATTTGCAGAGTGACACATTGATTCACGTTCCCAGCTCCATACTCTGAGTCAGACTGGGAGTGGGGATTGGAGTGCGCTCTACGCGTCTTGTTTCCTGTCCTGCCCAGAAATCAGCCTCGACTAATCAACTTCGCCAGCCGAATAAAATGACGGCGCTGACTGTCCCTGCTGGCGGGGGGAATGATTGGGATAACTCTCAAATCTGCTGAGCAAAGGCACTAACCTATACAGTTCCATATAATAAGAGAAAAACCATTAGGATCCGAATGGATTTTTCTCGTCCCTATTTTCTTTTTCTGTCAATTTATTTTCGGGTAGGCAGCGTCCGTCTCTCTCGACCCTTTTTTAAAATTATATTTGTTTGTATGATGTTATGTAGGCTAATGTTGGATTTGATCTATTACTTTACATCATACATTTTTGCTTTTACTAAATGAAGCCAAAAACGGCACGTCGTCCCATTGAAACGAGTCAACGCGCGTGGAGCTCACCTCACAAACACGCAATTATGCATGTGGACAATAAAGCTGTAATTTCGACATGTAACCATAGAAATCAACGTAAGCATATGTTTTTGAACTAAACTATGTGTGCGACCCAAACTGATACGTCACATTAATGATTAAAGTGTCTCAACTATATCATAAGTGAGACAAGGTTTTCATAAAGACTTTCCCAAACTTCCTTACTTAGATAATGTCACACCAGAGTGTTAGACGGTCTTGGGATAGTCTAGTGTGCAGGGGGAGATGAAATATGATAATAGCGCAGAGACAAGGGGGGTGGGAATGCGGGTGCTATTGTGGTTGTACTGTAGGGCCCCAAACCAACCATATCATATATGTCATTAGTAATGAAACACCATAAGCCAGGGGCACAGCAACCCCTTTGATGTTAATTACCTGTACATTTACCTTTCAATCGAGCAATCCATCTTTATTTTATACAGTACCATCTACAAACAAGCTGCCACATTGTGATTCAGAATGGACATATTCACAAGCTGGGAAAAAATAATTTAAAAAATCAATTTGTGGCAGTGTGGGAAAAACCTGTGAATTATTTCCCAGTTACTTGGGAGGTCATCAATCTAAACTGATGGAAAAGGGAGACTGTTCATTCGAAACACAAACTTGACAATAGGCTAGTATCTAGGTGTGTGTGTGTGTGTGTGTGTGTGTGTGTGCGTTTGTGTTAACAGCTCTATATATGGGCCAGGTAGGTCTCCGTCCATTCATGAACTGTGTGTGTCTACCCATGTGTATAGACATCCAAATTTCTTGGAGTAGCCAAAGTAGCCATTCCTACTCCCCTATCTTGTTACACCTTAAACCAGACCCAATTAAGCCATTGTGATTTTGAATTATGAATGCAGTTTATATATAATGTGCAACTAACTGTGTATCTACTACATGTGTGTTTTATCTATGTGTAAAAGAAAGGTACTTTATATATTACCTAAAGCATAAAAGCGCTGCACGCTGCTCATTTGCTTTTTAAATTCAAACTGTCAAATTTCAGACTTCTAACAGATTTCTATCCTTCAAACTTTTCTGTCTTTTCTCCCAGATCCCAAAACGTCCACCATTGTACACGGCACGTACTGAATCTGGCAGATTCTGCAGTTTTAATATAGCAAGCTAATGCTGCCATCTCAAAATTCACATGGTCCTGTAGCCACAATTCCTAGAGTAAAAAAAAAAGGACACAGGGGCATCTGGGTGGTTCATCTTGTTATGGTATTGTTCTTGTGTGGATGGGCCCCGCCCTTGGCATCGTATCCAGACCCTGCCAGTGTTGACTGGCATAATTATCTACAGCGGTGTTTCTTAAACCATGGGTCGGGACCCGAAATGGGTCTGGGGAGTGTGTGTGAGGAGGGCCCAGGAGTCTGTAGTTCACCAGACCAGACTATGCTAATACTGTATGTGTATTTGATATGCCACTGAAAAGTACTATATTTTGGGTAGAGTTGGGTCCCGAAATTTTAAAAGTATTTCTAATTTACGTAGTGTTTCTAAAAAAAAGTTTAAGAACCAGTGGGCAACAGTGTCGCCCCAGGGAGGGATGGATTTCAGTCTGTGGGACACCTGGGTCCTCATCACCCAGTCAGACAGGTGTCCACATTCTGCCTGTTTCATTTCTTCTAGGTTTCCTCCAGCTGAGCTGAGCCAACTCTTTTGTGTGCGCTTTATGCAGGCAGAATGTGGGGCACCCAGCTGACTGACTGAAATTGCAACGAGGACCCCGTTTGTGTGTTCACATGTTTGTAGCCTGCTATCCTTGATATGCACAGTGGGGTGTGCATGCATGTGTGTGCGTTCGCATGTGTGTGTCTGTGTGTGAAAGATTTGTTTTTTTTCCAGAGCATTCAGTTTGTGTAGATGAAGCTTTTTTTGATTCATAATTAATAAAGTATCCACAGGCTCACTCAGCAGTAAGCTATAATATGGACGGGAAAATATAAATCAAATTTTCTTTTAAAAGTTTATCCCTGATAAGTGGACACTGGTCTAGATCTTCTTAAGACCTCATTACACACAGTAATCTCTCATTAATCAAAGTCTCACAAGCTGGGGCTGTTGAGCATAAGCAGATGCCACATGTTTCAGCATTCTCAACATCATGAAAATGAGCAGGCATTAAACAGAACTAAACTATATAGAGAGGGAGGGATTATGGAAATCTACTCACCACCTAATTTGCCCCCCAGTGGCTGAAACTGGTAGTGCATGTTCCTTCACACCCGCCTCCCCTCAACCCAAAGTCTACTTACACAAAGACACGTGCACACGTACAGGTACACACACACACACACACAAACGTTTCAGTATATGTTATAAAACAAGTAAAGTTACTCTCAGAAACAAATGCTTCAGTATATATAATTTAGCACTTATTTACTACACAAATACAACAATTTAAAAAAGATAAGAGCACTTGGCCCCCCTGGTTTAGCAAACAAATCAGATTTGGTATAGAGATTTGCTATAGGGTCAGATTTGTAAAGCATCCAGAATTTTACTAATTATCTTGTAATTAAAGTAAGAAACTGTCAGCGAAAACCATGTGGTTTGCTTGGGCAAACAAAAGTGTATCATACAGTCATCGACCTGAATCTACTGTATCTTATTTATTTTGTATTTTTCTGAAGTATCTGCAAGTTCTTGCATATAGCCACCAGTACTTTTGTCATTTTACAAGAAAATGTGTTAAATAAGCAAAATAATCGTACACATTCGCCTTTTTATAAATATAACCTGATCATAGATTGTTTTCATGGCTGAATGTGTGTACGTTAGCATTGTGCTACCGGGGGGAGCTGCGTTCAGCTTTACAATGTGGTTTCTGTAAGGGGGATGCGGGGGCGGCAGGAGGGGGGTGGGGGGTGGGGGGGCACACCACACAGTGGTCTGAAACCACACCTAATTTTAGCAAAATTCAATCTGAGATTTCTTTCCCTTTCTGTGAAGTTTTTCTTTGACATTGTGACATCAGAAATCAAACTCACTGACGCGTCTGATGTTTTGATGAAGGTATTACAAAACAAAAATGCGATAACCTGGAATTTTTTAATTCTCAGAGAGTATTAATTTCCATTTTGTGCAATTAAAAAAAACAAAAAAACACTAAAAACATTTTTTTCTGCATCAGCACTAATGTTACATCGTGAGACTCCGTGTCATCACGTGAAGTTAAAAGTTGTTTCTGGTGTTACATGAATTTGGATTTGAGATTTAAATTCCACAGCAAGTGAGATTTAGTAAATCCACAAGTTAACACAGAGGAGTACACAATATATACACACACTCACCGGCCACTTCATTAGGTGACGGGAGTGGCACCCGGTGAGGTCTTCTGCTGCTGCAGCCCATCTGCTTCAAGGTTTGACGTGGCGTGCGTTCAGAGATGCTCTTCGGCATGCCTTGGTTGTAACGCGTGGTTATTTGAGTTACTGTTGCCTTTCGATCGGCGCAAACCAGTCTGGCCATTCTCGTCTGATCTCTGCCATCAACAAGGCATTTTCGCCCAGAGAACTGCCACTCACTGGATATTTTCTCTTTTTCGGACCATTCTATGTAAACCCTAGAGATGGTTGTGCGTGAAAATCCCAGTAGATCAGCAGTTTCTGAAATATTCAAACCAGCCGGTCTGGCACCCACAACCATGCCACGTTCAAAGTCACTTAAATTACCTTTCTTCCCCATTCTGATGCTTGGTTTGAACTTCAGCAGATCGTTTTGACCATGTCTACATGCCAAAATGCATTTAGTTGCTGCCACGTGATTGGCTGATTAGATATTTGCATTAACGGGTGCAGTTTGCAGTTGAACAGGTGGACCTAATGAAGTGGCCGGTGAGTGTACATATATAAATCCTTACCTATTTCATTATTATTATGTGTTATGAGGAACCTACGAGGACTACTGAAACAAAATGCAGAGAGGGCCCAACCTTACATTCAGCAAACAACAGAAGTGTGAAAAAACAGGAAATGATGTTGGCCTACTTTTTTTGCAGCAACAAGAACTGTGAGTTCCAATTTTCTCTAACTCTCACTCGCTCTCTGGAAATTAAAAGCGATCGCAGCCGGTGCGGTAGGTCCGTTGGCGTTATGGAGCAAACGGTCCCTTTCAGAATCCGAAGCACCGGGAACAGGCACGCAGGAGACAGGATGCAGATTCTGTATGCTTTCAACTTGGTCGTCGCGACAACAGCCATGTCACCTCACTGATGACAGTCCTCTGTCACAGACTGTGACACCTCTGTCACTTCCACAACCCTGTCTCACCTCTCCTTCCTGCAGCTCTGTCATAATGTCTGTAATAATAATAGTAATAATAATAATAATAATCATGTTTTACATACCATGGCCCCGGGATAGATTGGCAGCCTGTCCAGGGTGTATTCTAGCCTCTCGCCCCTTGCCCAATGCATGCTGGGATAGGCTCCAGCACCCCCAGCAACCCTGACCAGGATAAGCAGGTATAGTTAATGGATGGATGGATGGATGGATATACGTACCATGGTCTCAAAGCTGACCATGGTGAAGGGGGAACCTCGCCACCTCCACTCTTACCCCGAAGCTTGGGTACAGAGAGAGGAAATCATCTAAACTGGGCATTGTGAGGAGGCCAGGTTTAGAAAGCCCAATTGTTCGTTTTTTTTTTTTCTTTCTTTCACCGGGAGACCCCTTACTCTTGGCATTAAATGCCAGGAGAACAGGACCCATCCACATCCATTCTGAGATTATTCATGACCTCAATGGGTCACAACGTCAGTTTAAAGACTCACCTGAAAGACAGCAGTTAAATCAATCAGGTCGTTGGAATGTGCTTGGTTCACAGCTAATGATGCCCCCTATTGGCCCACCAACACCAATTCTAGTTGTGCCTCTATTTTATTCTGAGATCACCCAGGCAAGTACTAACCAAGCCCACACCTACTTGAATTCAATCATTGGGTAAGAGCTGGGTATGTGTGAGGAGAAGGGGGGAGGGGTGGCTGCTGTTATCATTTAGAAGATGAAGAAATGCTCTCTTGTTTGATGTCACAACAAGCTTTGAAACTCCTTCAAGCTGACAGTTGCCAAATGCACTTTTTTTTTCTTCTTCTTCTCATTGTGTCTGTGTTTTATTTCCGTTCGCGTCTTCTGCAACACCCACGGTTTCTAGGAAAAAAAATAAGTGAATCAAAAACAGGAGGCTGCTTCAGAGAGAACGATTCTCCATTTGCCTCTCAGTTAGGGTTAGGGTAGAGAGAAGGGGAGAGAGATTAAATGAAAGAGAGTAAAAACAAGTCGGAAGAAGCCAGAGAACGCAAAATTTGTGAATTTCACAATAAAAGTGCAATCAGGTTGGCGCACTGTTTCAGTGGCCATAGAAATCGATGCGTTGGTTATTTACTGTTATTTAACTGCTCCTGTTGAATTACCAGTTTTAAAAGCGCATATTTAAAGAGGTGTGAGGCTCAGTTCGCAGGGCAAACTGGCTCACCCCTAAGATGCCCTATGACCTATGCTAATGCCAGTCTACACTATGGCAGGCAGAGATATGGGGACATGGCCCAGTTCACACTGTCACCCACGGAGGGTCACCCAGAGATAGGGAGGAGTGGAAAATGAGCAATCCCACAACCCAGCTGGGCTGTCAGCGAACAAACGAGCACGAGAAACAGGAGGACCTGAAACAGTACTGTTAAACCGCAGTGCTGCTTTCACCGGTGACCCTCCTGCCATTTCCTGTAACTTCCTGTTGCTCAGCTCTCACAATGTCTCTCCTGCCAAACCCAGCAGTACGTCTCGCGAACGGGCACTGGATCCTGGATGAAGGCACTCTTGGCGCACCACGCCAACCAGGCCCACGTCGTTTAGGTTATAAAATAAGATCAGATGACGCCCTCCCTCCACACCCCCACCCCCCCCCCCCCTCCCCGGTCATTCTTCGTACCACTGAAATGTCGATCTAGCTGTTTTGATGAAAACATCACCCGTGACAGTGAGACGACGGGGATGGAAAGACTGATGAATTCTTTCAGATCGTCAGGCGTGACTCACACCGGGGGCCACCGTCAGCCCCGGCGTTGAACATTTACATACGCTGGAGGTACCAGGGGCACATGTGCGTGGCACATGCGAACGTGAGCGCAGACCTTGCACTGAAAGAGGTCCGACCCCAGACTAGGCTAGCTGAGGCGGCTTACCGTTAGCGCAGGATAAACTGAGGAAAGGAAGCACTAGCACTGCCTGATCAAGTTCAAGTAGGACTTCTGCAGCTCCACTCAAAGACAACAGTAAGCGGTTGGCATTGCGTTTTTTTTTTTGGGGAGGGGGGGGGGGGAGATGGTGCTGAAAGGTGGGGGGGGGGGGGGGGGAAGGGGGCTTGTGGGTTTTGTGGAGGCCCATTCATAACCTTCAGGGGCTTTACGCAGCAGGGGGGCTGCGCTGTCTTCACCATGACTGTGTCCTCGTAGCATAACACAGACACTGTGGTTGTGGCTGGTGCGCTGCCCTCTCCACACATTTGAGACCCACCTTGAGGTTGGGGCACTTGCCCTGCGACCTGTTTCTTCTTCTGCTGGGTGGCACACGCGTGCACGTGTGAGTGTGTGAGAGTGTGTACGCTTCTCTGTTCGGGTGCCATGTATTCATGTGTTTGCGCATGATTTTGTGTGTGTGTGTGTGTGTGTGTATGTGTGTGTGTGCGTGCGCATGTCTTGGCTTACAAGTTTCCCGTGTTCCCCTTATTAAATTTTTTTGGGAACAGAGAAATCGTTTGGGGCGGGAATTCCCAGGGACCTGTTTCCTGGAGTTAAAAAAAAAAAAAAAAAAAACCCAAGTTCCGCGCAGTTCCCCTTGAGTTCCATTGTTAGCGTTAGCGCCGAGAGCATGTGGCAGGTCGCGTTTCCTCCCGTCAGCAGGGCTTAAGAAGAAACCTGGCCGGGGTTTGGTCTTCCTTTTTTTTTTTTACTTCAGAGCCGCGGCGGAGAGCCCGAATAATGAACGTCATTTGGATCACGGCGACCCTCCTGTCGCGCGGTCTGCTGGCCGTCGCCGAAACGGAAAAATGTCCAGGTGAGCAAAACACTCAAAACGTTCGTCTCTCCGTTCGGCTGGTAAATGACACGTTTGTGGGCTGCTGTTGCCACAGCGCTAAGGCTGTGATATAAACAATCTGAGCTGAACTAGCATCGGACGGATGCTTCACAAATGTCCAACACACTACACTTGAGATCAAATTTATGTCAACTGCCTAGCTGTCCAAAGAGTTGCTTGTTCCAACATGTGATTTGTTAGGACACGTCAAATAAGTATACTGTACAGTAGGGCACTGCCGTGGTTCCCTTGAGCAAGGTACTTAACCTGCATTGCTTCAGCATATATCCAGCTGAAAAATGTATGCAATGTAAGATTCTATTTAAACTTGTGTAAGTCACTCTGGATAAGAGCTAAATGCCTGTAATGTAATGTAAAGAAGACGACGACGAAGGGATTCAAGAAGCTGTCGCACGGTACCCTCTCTCAGTTCAGCTTCTTGTCCCTGGCTTCCTACCAAGCCACGAATTCGGTTTCTGTGCAAGCTAATTTGTTCCAACGGCAGAATCCTGAAGCGGAAAACATCTGCAGGCCTGGCTTGAGTCTAAGCTTTTATGGACTCCATTACTGGTCCAAAATGTGATGAAGGGGTCTAATTTTATTTACTTATTTTACTCAATTAATTAAATGGGTAATTCATGATTTAAGAATGAAATAAGCTCTCCGGGTGAGATTGACAAATGATGTTAGACAATGTGACCTCACAGTATTTTCATGTGGCAGTTATGACTGATTTTGTTTATCGTTCAGTATGAAATTCTTTTCTGGGGGGAGGGGGGGTAGTGATCAACAGTGATCACTACACCTAATTAATAATTTAACCTGCAAAACACACATACGCACGTACACGCAAACATAGAAACATACATACAGAGATACAACTGTGAACTCAGCAGTGACAGAAATTAATGAGAAATGCCTCACAAGAAAAGACAAAACTACTACCTTATGAATGTTGTTTTTGTTAAGTAATGACAAACCACATTTTGTGGTTTCACTGTTAACCCTGTGTGACCACACTTCTTAGAATTAAAGTCATCAATGTAGGTGGGCTGGCTAAACATAATAAGAAAAGAGTAATAAAAAAAGAGTGCCGGTTCATGTAGTCCGTCTGATTCTGGTTTCAAAAAGTTCCAAATTAAATTTTTAAAAAAGTAATATAAAAAAATGTAAAAAAAAACAAATAGATATGAATACCTTCTGCTTTCGGTCTGACGGCTTCATAGCAAAATGCAGGATGGTCTTCATTTTGCTCTGCCAAAGAGAATGCCCAGGAACCCGGGCATTCGCTGACAACACTTCGCACAAGAGAGGTGGAGAGAGATACAGCAAAGACAACTGGCAACAGAATTATCGAAACCACATCCTTGAGTCTCTTCGACAGCGATCGTGCCGTAGCAACAACTCTGCATCGTAGAGATCTTACACCATCAACATTTCCCTCCGTGCCCTCCACTTTCCTCTAAACCAGTGGCTCCCAATCCTGTTCCTGGAGATCTACCGATCTGCGGGTTTTCATTTCAACCCTAATATTGCACACCTGACTCTACTAATTAGCAGCCCAAAAAGATCTCTTGCTATTAAACGAGGTGTGCTTTGTTAGGGTTGGAGTGAAGATCTACAGGATAGCAGATCTCCAGGAACAGGAGGATGGGAATATTGGGAGTAGGATTGTCTCTAAAGCAAATAAATCAATGAATGTAACTGATCCGCAAATAAAATGCAGCCGATCCGCAAATAAATGCAGCTGGTTCACATTTGTGCATCGTCTGTCACTCACATTTATTCGTGGATTTTTTGAGACAATCCAAGTAGCGCGATTTACAAAAAAAATCCACAAAGTTTTTTTCCACCCTCCCCACTTATTCTAGTCCAGCCAATCAGATTTGAATACGTAACTATGGACAGGGCTAGTGCCATTGTAGTCCTTAAGGCATGTCAGTGAACCACAGCTTGACAAACACGATGTAAAGCGTTGGCAACTACAACTACTTATATTTAACTAGTTAACTTGCTAATTAGCCCACTAATTGAATACAGTCCTTGCTGGAGTTATGTTCGACAATCAAGTAGCCTACCGAAAATAACATCTTGCTAACATACTTAGCCAGCAGTAGCTAGCTAGCTAACATCAGTGTTTGTCAATCTGTGGTTATAATGACACTAGCCCTGTCTATAGTTATGTTTTAAAATGTGTTTGTGCAGGGCCTAGGCTGCAATGAGCTAGCTAGCTAGTTTAGTTAAATACAAGAAGTTGTGTCGCAAGTCTTTACGGGCGGTCGTATTGACCACAAGTTACAGCATTCGGTCAGCACATCTCCAAATCTAATGGGACAGTACAAATATAAGATGATGTGGTTTCACTTTGGTTCAAGGTTTGAAGGCTTGATCAAAGAGATCTTCCCAACCGAGCGGTTGTCTTGGCGCCGCACAACACAATCCTGAAGTGCATACGCGCTGTGATTGGCCATTAGCAAAAGGATGTCTTAAAATGATTCTGATTGGCTGTATTAGACTCAGTGAAAAAAAACCTACCAATGGAGGCGATATCCATAGTCCATAATAGGACGGAGTGTAGCACAGTGGGTAAGGAACTGGGCTTGTAACCGAAAGGTTGTAGGTTCGATTCCCGGGTAAGGATACTGCCGTTGTACCCTTGAGCAAGGTACTTAACCGAAATTGCTTCAGTATATATCCAGCTGTATAAATGGATACAATGTAAAAATGCTATGTAAAAGTTGTGTAAGCCGCTCTGGATAAGAGCGTCTGCTAAATGCCTGTAATGCAATGTAATATCCAAGCGACAGGCGATACACAAACGTGAAGCAGGTGTATTTGTGTATTGACTTCATTTACTCTTATGGATCCACTGCATTTATTTGTCGATCAGCTTCATTTATTTGCAGATCAGTTACATTCATTACACTGAGCGCTTGTGTTGGTCAGCTCTCTCAAGAAAAACAGCCATTTTTGAACCTTGGTCTTTGCCATTTCCAATCTCAATGCCATTTTTTAACGGGAAAAAAAATCGGACTAGCTTCTCCAAGTTTCAGTCGTTCCAAAGTTCTAAAAATTCCCATTCAAGAATGGGAACAGCATTATGTCTGGCACTGCAGTAACTGCAAATAGCTAACTGAAGGTCTGAATCTTAAGCTATCTGCCCAGTGGTGAGTACATGTTGTTTGAAGGACAGAAGACATACACAGGGCTGTAGCGGTGGTCAAAGATCTGTGCTGCTACGCCTTGATGGAGAGTAGGCTGATGTTAGCGTTAAGGCTGATCAATTTCATCACCTGTCTTTTGAGGCTTTCGGCAAATGCAAACGTTTCACTTAAAACATAGTTTTTCTGATTAATCTATTTATTTTTGAGACTATAACACCCCCCCCCCCCCCCATATGGGAAAGACTGCTCGAAACTGCTTTCCTCATGGCAATATCCCTCTCCCATTAGACATGCCCATCCATCGCATCACCCCCGGGGCCAACGTGTCCGTGAGGTGTCCGAACACGATGGGGACAGAGGTGAAGTTCGAGCTGTGGAAGGACAAGTGTAAGGTCGGCTCCGTCACGAGGAAGCAGAACCAGACCGAGACGGAGGGCGCGGTGGACTTCCGGGACCAGGACCAGAACACGACCGCGCGATTCGTCCTCTCGCAGGTGGACCGGAACAGCACGGGAATCTTCGCCTGTAACGCCGAGAGGCTCTACCCTCCCCCTTACTTGAAGTCTTCAGGAGTAGAAAACATGGTCGTTGTTAACGGTAACCATAGCAATAACGCATATTCGTCATTACCCCCAAAGGCGTGCTAAACCCATCCACGCATAACTGCCGACGTGCGTTCTTGCTTCATTTTTGCAGTTGAAATGAGATTTCGGCACGATATGATGTAGGCGCTTTCGTATTCTGAGAAATGTCACAGGGGACGGGGAGGATGTGCACGCAGTGCTCTTTGTGAAACCCTGTCTCTGGCCTCAAAAATGACACAGTGCAAGTTCCCTTTCGCGCAAGTTCTCCTAGCTGGAGCAGCTTCCTTCCAACTGAAATCCACAAACAAGTATTCTTCCTTTGTTTTCAACGTTAATGAGAATCTATGAGAGCTGTACTCACTTGAACAAAGGCCAATGGTTTTTTTTCCATTTTTTAAAAAGCAGAAAAAGGTAGCATGTGATAAATGGAACATACTATATCATCCATTGCCACTTGTTACACAGAGTAGCCGAATGGTAAAACCTACTCATATGAACCGTTTCTTTTACATTTACATGCTGGAATAATTTAATTAATTAACTGGAAACAATGACAGTTGGGTCAACAAACATGCCTATGGATGTCTGTAGAGGCAATGCAATACATTTTTGGTCCGACTATATTATCCTGAGATCGCAACGTATTAGCTTAGCTATATTGTGGCCATCACGTAAAAAATGTTTTCACATGATGACCACTTATCTCGTAAGATCGCCTTCGCAAAAGTTGCTTCATCGAGATCACAAGATAACCAGTACCATCCGTGTGCACAGTGACTGTGAGTGACTGGGGATAGCAAATAGGTTGTGCTGCATTGCCGTACGATGTATGATTCCATTCAATTTTACTTTGACCAGGAATGGCTCAGGCTGAAATCACATTATGTTTATCAATAATAGAAGACTTCCAAATTACTGCCTGGAAGTTAGTCTCTGGTTTCCTAGTATAATCATTCCCTGGTCAAATTTAAATGCACACCGCCATCAACAGGTCGACCATCCCCAGTCCATCACATACAGTCAAGGAGCATTCAAATGGTAGAAGTAACCTGGCAATCACGACAAAACAATGTTTGTTTCATCAAGATCACGAGATAAGTTGTAAACTCAAGACGGCGGGACCAAAAATATCGCATGGCCTCTACGGACGTACCTAAACAAAGGATTCCATTAACAGTTATTTAAAAAGAAAACTATTTTTTCACCGTTGTGTTTGTTTGAATAGCCCTTTTGGTTAAACAATACATTTAAAATATTTTTTGGTGTTTCTTCTGTGTACATTATACACAACATTGACTGCATTTAAAAAATAGAGTAACTTGGGTTGGTGCATGTTCAGAGAGGTATAGAATTATACTACAAAACACCTGCGGTGGGAATGCATCCTTTGTCAACTTGTTTGTGCAACAAAGAATGCTCACATCTTGATCTGACCCAGTTACACCTTCTTTCACTTTTACCTCTGCGTCCCCATTGACACTGCAGTATAAGCCACGAGAGACTCCCCCTAGTCTCGAGGATCAGGATTAGCTTGTGTTCACGGCCTCTCTCCGCCACGCCGTTTGAATCTACAAGCGGGAAACAAAACCCAGACATTAACACAGAATAAAACACAGAGGTGAAAACAACTAAAAAAATACATTTTTGATTCTCTGTTTGCAGCCGAGACTCAAATAAATAAATAAATAAATAAATATGCTGCAGTTCTGCAGGGATGGGGTGTGGCCTGGGGTAGTGGGACCCAATGTAGCATTTTTTTTTCTTGGGGTCCAAGAGGAACCTCAAGTCTGTATTATTGAAGACCTTTCACCATACAGCGCCTTTGATTTACGCAGCAAACCTACTGACCAGTCTGACTTTAATTTCACAGAGCTGCCGCAGGTCAGGGCGTGCCCGCAGGAAAAACCCACCGAGGCGTGGATATGGGCGGCACTGGGTGTGACTGCAGCCTACAGTCTAATCATGACGGGCATCGCTGTGGGATTGTGGGTAAGTTCACCAGGAGTCTGCGTTCTGCGCCACAGTCTGATAGTCATGACAAGTAACTTCAATATAGGATGCATAATCTAAAGGGTATGTTTTAAGTTTGTTGTTTACAATAAAATGCGCATTTTGGCACGTGGCGAAACAGTTGTCAATTTACATTTACAGTTAAATGTAGTTTTGGAGTTAATGCAAGCGTGTGATCCTCTTTTAAAGTTGCATTGCTTTTTGCTTTTAACAGTACTTTTACTTTGTTCTCAATTCGCAATCCTCAATCATGAACAGAAAAACATCTGGGGTTAAGTCAACAGATAGAGCGGTTTCACTCCTAAAGACTACATTTGATCCCTCTTGAATTCTAACCTTTGTTAAATAAAAATGTTGCATATGTTGCTGTGCATTTGTAGTTTTTTGGTGTTCAAAGAAAAGTGTTTAAAGTACAAGAAACAAGCCTGTGACTTTCCCTTTACTATTGTTTTACTATTGCGGCAGTGTCTCCCAGTCATCTGGGGAGACTGAAAGATTAGCAAGACTGCACAAAAGCCTCTGCGGCCTGCCGCCACTTCCTCTCTCTGCACAATGCGTCAGCTGAGGCGTGCAGCTGCAGCGCTGCGGAACTATGCAGTTAGCACCGGGAGGATATTCCCCATGAGAACTCGCTAACGTGCGAGGAGACCGGGGTTACTCGGCCAGAGGAACCCGTCCCTTCCCGGGTGACGTCTCGGCCGACCGCTGTAGGCCGCGTCCTCGTAGGGCTCCTGGTGTAACTGCGCAGTCCATATTTATTCAGTATTAATCATATTTAACACGTCTTAATGAGCTCGTTGGGTTTGCACGTGTATCCATCTTCTAACTAGCTAAAGTTAGCTACCTAGCGTAATTCACAACTGCTTGCTAGGTTCGGTAGTCTTGTTAGCTACCTCTATAGTTCACTGTTAAGCGTCCATACATCAGGGCGACGGAACCGGAAATAGAGCGGAGAGGACTGGGCAGGGTGCGCAGTTACCTCGGCAACAGTTGCCAATAGCATGGTGATCTTCACCTGTCATCGCTTATGTAGGCTACATAACAAACGAAAATACTTTTTTTTTTTTTTTTTTTTAACATTCAGGCATAGAAATTTTCAGATTTTCCACCTCTTAACATTTGCGGTTGTGTTTGCTTTCCAGCACTACCTGAAGAACAAACAGAACATCCAGCATGACTATATGAACATGAAGCCCAAAGCGGTGAGGAAAAAGCAGGGAGTGCAACATCCTGTCAGGACAGGCAGGTACTGAGAGCATTGTGGGAAACGAGGACTCCACACCATGAGCAAATTCACCAATGAACTGTATAAGAATGGGAATCCACATACCGCACAAGAGCCATGGATATCTACACTGCACAGTGAATGTACAGGCAGTCTTTACTTCTGTGTTAACCTGACCAGTAATGCTGGCCATCGTACTTTTTTTTTTTTTTGATATCATGTTCAGTCCATTCTGATTTAAAAGAATTAAAAACAGCATTATAGGGATCGTTATCTTAGATTCCAATGAGGCAGGGTATAGTGCCTTTTTGTTATTTGTTTTGGAATTTGTTGTAGAACTGATCTACAATTTGAATATAAGAATTTTCAGAATTTATTATGCAAAAAATTAAATGAGCGACTGAAAGCTATTGCAATTAATTAGGTGATCTCCCAACTGGCTTCAACTTCACACGGGAAAGAGATATTATTAGATTTTGTATAAATAGGGTTGGTTAAATAGTTAAGCTCCCTAGAAATAGTTGGAATCTTTGATCATACTCTAGATTCTGTTAAAACAGCTGGCAAATTAAGCTAAACTCTACTACAAAGTTCTATGGACTGTGGCTGGTTTGGTCACCACAGTAAACAAAAAAAATGTGGAGACTAAAGAAAAAGTGAAAAATGGGAATGGGGATATGGAGAAACTGCAGGAGTTCCAGATCATATGGCTTTTGAAGAGACATTCGCATTGCTTTGGTGTAATTAGCCAGGCTGTGTGAGGTTGATTGCACTAATTCACACCATTTTATTACGGAACATTTGCCAAGAGATGCTCGCCAAAGATGCTTGCACGTTATTCAGTGCTCTCAGAAGCGACTGCATGAACATGCGCTTGGCGGTGCACAGATGAATTTGTTTTTCTGTTAACACCAAGCAGATTTTATGCAGTCAGTTCTGAGCGCACTGAATAATGTGCTAGAACTATAAATCGTCGAAACACAGGAATTCAACGGCTCAGTGAATTAATTACTTGTATTAGCAGAACAAAATATTTTGTTAGTATTTGCGTGACTGGTTTATTAACCATTAGTTAAATGATTCTCTGTTGTTAGTATTAATATTCAAATGATATTGTTCTCTACTTAGCAGTAGCAGTGTGTGTGTGTGCGTGCATGCATGTGTGTGTGTATGTGTGTGTGTGTGTGTGTGAGTGTAACAAAGTTTTTTTATATACAGTAAGTCCTTTCATCTAAAATGGATCTCAATATCAAATTTTACAATGTGAATATTTTTCCTGATATCAGACTATAAATTGATTAAAGAATTTTAAAATATATATATATATATATATTCTGGTGTGTTTCTTTAGCTTCATGTGATTAAAATATTGGTCAGAGCAGATTCATTTAAAGTTGTAAGGGAGTAATAAATGTTTCCAATTGCTACACTGCATTACATTTATTTGGCAGACACCTTTATCCAAATAAATGCATTGTTAAATTCCTTGTGATCCGGGGCCCTGAAACTCAGGAGCTGGTCTGAGCTGTTTTAAACAGCTCTCTCCCCTGACTGAGCGGTAGTGAAGGAAAATTGCTCACTTTGCCCACAGACTCCAGCCCTACGTTACGCCACAACTGCAAGCCTCAACCAAAGAAAGAGCAACAGCGCCCCCACCTGGTGGATTTCCATGCTGCACGTTGTTAACGCTTCGCTAAAACGCTGATCCAAACGAGTTCATTTCTATTCAGCTATCTTTCGGGACAGACATCTTGCCCTGGAGACAGAAATAGTATTTTGTCAGAGCTTTCCTTGTCTCTGTAACTATTCAATTCAGCTTTAACACACTGCTCTTTATGACACTTTATGACGCAAATCTTGCGACTATAATAATTATATTTGAACATTTTTTTAAAAATAAATTAGTGCTATCGTCAGCAGAGAGTGCCAGGCTGGAGGTGGCGTTAGGTTCCTTCTACGGATGAACTTTTGCACTCAACATGGATGATCTGCATTGCCATAGAAACAGGCTCCTGCAGCGGGATTATCACAAACCCCCGAGCACAGCCCTGCTAAAAGAACAGACGGGAAAAAAGGTGTTAAACCTGACGGCCTGTCTTACTTTCTCCGGGGACCAGTGATTGAAATTAAATGTCACCTCCCTTTCCATATTCTCCTCAGTATCCCCGCAGGAGATTTAACATATTATCTGCTGAGATAGTGGAGCTCATATGCTGATGATGTACTAATGTGGGGTCTCTCCTTCAGATACTGACACAAATACAGAGAATACGCAAACTGATGACGAAAATGACACGCTTCAGGTTAAGCTGGATATAATGGAAATTTAGGCACCTATGTGTACATTCTCTGGGAATGGTCTTGTATTGTACATTGGTCTTGAAGCCTTTTGGTCCACAACATTGACCAGCCCATCAGATTGAATGGACACCGAAGTCCCCCTTTCTCCCAAACGTGACGAGACTTCCCTCAGCTATACTTGAAAAAAAAAGTTTTTTCCCAACAGCTACCAAAAAGTCCAATCTCTCTTCATTGGTAAGCCTGATTCTTTAAACTCGATGGTGCGGCTTATTCATTTTAGACATTATTTTGATTGAGTGATTTGTTGCATGTATTAATAAAGCCCCTCTAAACCTGTAATGCAGCTTATTAGATGTCTGAATAAATATATATTACATACATTTACATATGACTGCTATTATTAATATATAATTAGCATTTAGCACAATAGTATATGAGGCTGACATCCATTTTTATATCAAGAAGGCACCAGTGTGAATAGTAATAATTTAATACACCGCTTGTTTCTTTTCATTGGTTTATCGCCTTCCCCTTTTCTCTGTTAATCCTCCTCTCTTTTTACTAAATAAAAATGTTTGATGAAATAAAAATTCATAAATAAAAAAGTACACTATTTTCAGTGTGGTGAAAATCACATCAAAATATCAGTGCTGGATACTAGAAGAATCACAGGATTTCCTTACTGCTTTCTTTCTCAAGCACAAGCGGACATGATAAGATGTGCTCATTTACTGTAAACCCCGGTCAGAATTCTCATACTATAACACCTGCACGCTAATCCATCACGAAGACAGAAGCGAACGCGCTCGACGACAACGGTAACAGCCAACGAACCGCGACCGATACGATCAGAGCTACACGTGTGTGAACCGCGGTACAGGAAACCGCAGTTACACAATTGCGGACCAGCGAGAGAGACCCTTGTGTGGCGCTATTAGGCGACACCCATTTTGCCGGAGGCTGTGGTTTCGCTACCGAGAAGGTGTTGGCCGCAGGGCGTGCAGGACTTCCAAGGCTGCTCCTGTGGCCCTGTGCTAGCTTGAAGTGCAGCCCTCTCCTCATTCGCATTCTAGAAAGTCAGCACAAATGGCAGAACTATCACCCCTGTCATTTGAATACTTAGAATTTGTATTTTTATTTAAATACATTTTTACACACCATATTTAAGCCTTGGGTTTTTTTACACCCCTTAGTTCTGTCTCAACTTTCATCCATTTGGCAAAATTGCAACGGAAGTATTTTGCAATCATATTTTAAACTCTTGCCTTAACATTTCAGCGGTATTGTTATATTGAGACTGACGATACACGGTCTCTCATTTCTGTACTAGGCCTATTTTATTATCTTGCAGTTTGCATTCAGATGAATTGCATTCAGTAGCACATGTTCACTTGTAAAGGTATATAAGCGTGAGAAAATGAGTATTTAAATAAATAATAATAATAATTATTATTATTATTATTATTATTAGTAGTAGTAGTAGTAGTAGTAGTAGTAGTAGTAGTATTGGCATTTTTTTAAACTTATATTTTGAATTCTTTTTATCTTGAATGTTTGGTCAAATTAGATTAAGTCAGATAAATGATATATAAGTCAATAAAATAACTTATCTGATGAATCAGATAATTCAAACCATCAGATAAGACATTCTTCTTTGAGCAATACTCGTGAATTCTACCGCTGCAGTGGAATTCCACTGGCACAATGGAAAATTCCACTGAACCACCGCACGGCAAAAATACAGAGAGATTAGAAATGAGAGAAAAAGCCGTGATACTCAAATATTACGGTTACCCACGCCTCAGCCTACAACTGGCAGCAACCACAGACGCCGGAGAGACGTGACTACACCCTTTCTTTTTTCTTTCTTTTTTCATTTTTGCCTCGCCTCTGCTTTGAGCTAAAAACCCAGATCGTTGACATGTTTGACGAACAGAAAAATGCTTACGTCCTGTGATTCAGGCATCTCAGAACTCATACGATTGTCAAAACCAGTTCTTTAGAAAATGTCCTGTTTCTCTGGAAACTGAATGTGACATGAATTGTTACAATCTGATAATTGAGCCAGGGAAAATTGATGAAAGAATACATTAATTCATTAATTATGAATTAGTTGTGTTTTAAATTGTATTTCTTGATTTTTTTCTTTTAGAAATCTATCTTCAAAAGCATTTATTATTTATTTATTATTATTTATTATTTGTTTATTATTATAAACTAAACCATTTGAATAATCAAGAAGGTCATCAGAAGCACCTTAATTATGACCAAGGTCCTTCTCCTCCATTCACAGTAGAGTTCTGGTGAATTACTGAGGATAGGTGAATCACTGAGTACTGGTAAATCACTAAGAACTGGTGAATCACAGAGGACTGGTGAATCAATGAGGACTGGTGAATCACTAAGGATAGGTGAATCACTGCACTTACTGGTGAATCACTGAGCACTGCTAAATCATTGAAGACTGGTGAATCACTGAGTAGTCACTGATGAATCGCTGAGTACGTGTGAATCACTGAGACCTGTTGAATCGCTGAGTACTAGTGAATCACTGAGAACTGGTGAATCGCTGAGTACTAGTGAATCACTGAGAACTGGTGAATCACTGAATACTGCTGAATCACTGAGGGAAGGTCAGTATCAGTCTAGTGTAGCCCACATGGATTCACCTGTGAGACAGGATGGACACATGCAGCTTTTCGGAACACAGACTATGCTTTTAAATACGATTTTAAATTCAATTATGAGGCTCAGTGAAGCGATCCAAATTCAAAATTTTCAGTGGACAGGTTTATGCGCAAGTAACCAAGCCAAGCAGTGACATCAGAAAAATAAATATAAAATATACGGATGGAATGAAAAGAGCAACCCTTGGCTTTTAGGAAAATACGTATGTTTATTATTAAAAACATGGCTTTTTTTTCAGCTGTCTTAGTCTTCACCTGGCTTGTTAGAAATAACCAGAAGATACGACACTTTGTCGTGTTTATTTTCCTCAAGTATCGTATTTTCCTAAACTCCATATTCATAGCATTTTCTGTTATGTTATGATTGTGCGTCTCAGGAAATGTTTACCCAGAAGTCATTTGTAAAAAAAAAAAAAAATGCATGGTCATATTAATTCTCAAGACTGACAGGGTACTTTTGCATTGCATGCTGCAAGCTTTCCTCTCTTCAGTGTGGCTTTCAGTTTTATAGCAAAGGCTGCTTACGGTAAGAGAGGGGTTGCCGGTGGTGTTGTTATCACAGCAAGGTGGTTTGCTTTTTCCCCATCTAAATACAAAAAAGAAAAAAAAGAAATCCTTATCACCATTGTGATATTGATTATTCTAGAAGTGTACTGATTTTATCTTTCAGATTCTAAGATATGGTTATAAGTATTCATTATGTCTATACTTAATACCTTACACATTTATAGACATGCCAGGTGTAGCATTTTGCACTTATGCTAGTATCACGTTGAATAGCATGCAATTATAGGCAGAAGTGCCAGTCACAGTGAGCTCCATAATGTCTGGGACAAATACATTTTCTCTTGTACTCCACAATTTTAGATATGCAATGTCTCAATTTGCGTGTGGTTAAAGTGCGCACTCTCAGCTTTTATTTAAGGGTATTTTTATACACTTTGGTTTCACTATGTATAAATTACAGCACTTTTTATACACTGCCCCCCCCCCCCCCCCAGTTTCAGGGCATTGTAACATTTGGGAAATATTAATGTAAATGAACTTTGTCGCGTAAGCTTTGCATGCAATGACTGCTTGAAGTCTGTGACCCACAGACATCACCAGGTGCTGAGCATCTTCTCTGGTGATGCTCTGCTAGGCCTGTACCCATCTTCAGCTCTTGCGTGTTTTGGGGGCTAGTCACCTTAAGTTTTCACTTAAACATATAAGACGCATGTTCGCTTGGCTTCAGATCAAGAGAATGACTTGGCCAGTCAACGATTTTCCAGGTTTATTTTGCTTTGAAAAACTCATTTGTTGCTTTTGCACAATGGTCTCCAACCCGGGTCCTGGAGAGCTACAGGGTCTGTTGGTTTTCATAGTGACTCTGCCCTTCATGAATCAATCAGAGCAGTTGATTACACAATTAACTCAACTCACCTGTTGTCTTGGGTCTTAATTGGGTGCTGATTTTAAGGTGAAAACAAAAACCAGCACACCCTGTGGCTCTCCAGGACCAGGATTGGAGACCATTGCTTTAGCAGTATGTTTGGGATCATTGTCTTGCTGCAGGATGAAGCACCTTCCAATGAATTTGGAGGCATTTGAATGAACTCAAGCAGATAAGATGTTTCTGGCCGTGTGGCCCCCCCTAGCGGTTGTGGCCCTAAACAACCGCATAGAGCGTTTATGCCACGGCCCGGCCCTGACTGTTTGGTTGTCATAGGGTAGGGTGTGTGGGTGTGGACACAGAACATGTTACTGAGTCTCATTGTGTGAGACTGACAAATACAAAGACACACACACTGCAGAAGACTTTTGTGTGGAGTTTTGAGCAGTTGACACCATGGAAGAAACATTTTGTTTGTTTACATTATAGATTATGCAACCAAAGTAGTAGCAGAGTACCTCCAACTGCAAATAAATTGTCTGTTCAGTTAAAAACAACAGACATCATTTGGATTTTTAAAACAGAGAAAATGCACAGGAATTAGTCTACATCAATAAAAAAAGAAGAAAAATCCAAGAAACAGCAGATAAATATTCTAATATTCAAAAACGATCTTCATGAGATGTTTTGTTAGATTTAGATATCGCCTTGACCACATTTTCTGACCACAGTGAGGAAATGGCAGAATTAGTTATGAGCTTCAACAATTCAGTAATGAATCATAGTCAAAGTCCCACCAGATATATTTCCTTTACTTGCAAGTTCTTTTTGCACAAGATCTGCAAAGTGACAGTTTTTTTCAGCAGATTCTGGTAACTCAACAGGTCTTTCTGCTTGCTCAACTGAGAAGAAAATAGTCATTAAAAATTCAGAAACGTGCAGATTGAGAAGTAGTGTGACTTGCACCCAGAGTAACTCTTTACCCCAAAATGGAAAATAAAGAGTCGATAAATATTTAGCCAGCTGACTGTCTCAAATCTAATGTCCTCCCATATTCAACATGATTAATTCATTAACTTTGATTCACATGTCACAAAAACATTGAGATCCATTGTAAATGGCCTGCATGATTACCTGCAATTATTCCAAGTAGTCCCGGTAAAATTAAGCTCAGTGGCATGACTCGAGTAATATCCGTGTTAGTCTTGCACAAAATAGAGATTGCCAGATACAATTAGAAATGTAAGACAACATAAAATCAGATATTGGCTTTTTTCATAGACAAAACAACTAATAAACAAGTGATCTTGTGCAATCAAGCATGAGTTATTAAAACATTACAATCATGTAACCATAATCTGGAATCTGTGCATGAAGAGAAGTTTAAGTTAAAGTAAAGCATGGAAGTTTTTCATCTACTGTATGTAATAGTGCATGTCATATTTCTTCTTAGATCTACAGAGTACTCAACCACCATTACAACCATGCAATTCTGAATTGCCAATTTTATAATCCCTCCAACATGATTCAACCCATTATTTTGCCTGTTATAAAAAATACAAAAAATGCAATAAATACAAAATATTTTTATTCGAAATAATGAGTTATGGTAGTTCTTGTCTTATTATTTATACACTTGTATATATGAGCACTAATGCTTTGAAATGTTTTACAATTCAACCCTGTGAATGGTGGATTCCCATTGAAATTCTCAAGACTTTTACTATTACTTAATTATGTTCCTTACAGTTTATACACCAAAAGTTTAGATCATTTAAAATTACAAAACATTTTGTTGAAAACATTTTCTTCATTTTTACAAAGCAGTTTAATCTCTCAAGGTATTATTTCATTGTGAATATGTTTTATATTTAGCTGTCTGGAAACCTGGCAGCCCTGTGATAACATTACATTACATTACAGGCATTTGGCAGACGCTCTTATCCAGAGCGACGTACAACAAAGTGTATAACCATAACCAATGGTTATACACCATATGGTGATGGATTGGCAACCTGACCAGGGTATATTCCTCTTGCCGAACGCATGCTGGGATAGGCTTCAGCTGCCTCGGCAACCCTGACCATGAATAAGCTAGTTAGATAATGGATGGGACGGGTGGATGGATGGATGGACGAGTGAATGACAGAATGAATGAATGAATCAATCAATGAAAATCGGACAATTTCTCAGTATGATGCTAGTACTGTGTTAATAGTAGTACACGGACGCGTATTGGAATTACATACAAATGACATGTGATGAAATTATAATGCATCTAAAGAAAAGAACTTAAGAACAAGAAATGACAATCAGCAAGACAAAAGAAATACGCTTAATAACATTAAATGATAAGTAAGAGAAACCAGAAAAAGGGAAAGACATTTTAAAAGTACCAGTGAAATGACTTCAAACAAAAACCTCAAAATCTGCATTTTCAGCGTAAAATTCCACTGATAACAGCCCTGCAGCGCCGCGCCTGAGCCGTTCAACGCCGTTATTGCGTGTTTTGCATTTTCCACGCGGTAAAAAAAACGAATGACTGCCTGTCTCTAGCAAAAGGGCTGAAGTTCACTACCCAAAAACCCATCATTACTGGCACATCGCACACTTCCTGCAAAGAGACTCAACCACCGCTGATGACATACAGTTTTCCAAAACACACTGAAGCCCGTATATAAGAAGCGCGCGTCAAAACTGAGAGGAACTTCTAAGCACAATGATTCCGGCACTAATCACACTCATCAGCCTTTGCACACATGCAGGGAGAGGTGAGTACCATACTACTCTCTTACATGCACCATGTGCACCAAGAGGATTATGCCATTCCTGAAAAGCATAAGATGGGAATTATACCCCAATATTATTATGGTGGGGAATTAGACCTGCATGGAAGTCCATAAAGGCTTTACTTAATATTACTCTTTATTATTATTATTATTATTATTTTTATTATTATTATTATTATTATTATTATACAATTTGGGGAGAAAAACAAAAGTTCTCTTTCTCATTACAACTTGTGGAATCCGTTATGTAGAGATTCCATGGGAACTCCTTAGAGCATGGAAAAGTGAACAGCAGTGTAGCATATCTTTATATAATCTGACTCTTTTCCAGGTTAAAAAGGATATGAGCATAATCAAGATTTATGTGATTCTATCTCTTGTGCCTCTGGAGGAAGGGTCAGGGCTGCTTGTAATCACATTGGGCCATTGGGCATATCTGATTCATAGAGGTCAATAATTTGCAGCCAATAAAATCAAACAGAATTATTTTCTCAGTGTCGACAGTTTGGGTCCAGCCAGAGTGCAAAAGAGGGAACAGCGAGAAATGTTCCCTCCTTCAGAAAGAAAAATAACAAAAGAAAAACCATTGTTTTGATGAGCTGAGAATGGAAACTGAAAACCGACACAGAGCTCTACGTGTCCCACTGACACACTATCTCTGTCTCACCATCTCTCTCTCTCTCTCTCTCTCTCTCTCTCTCTCTCTCTCTCTCTCTCTCTCTCCCTCCCTCCCTCCCTCCCTCCCTCTCTCTAGCTCTGCGAGTGCAGCAGCCCTACCGGGTGGAGGCCACGGACGGGGAGGCGAGGCTGCGGTGCTCCTACGCGGTGCAGGGGTCCCCCGAGGAGATGCGCCTGACGCTGTACCGCGGGAAGTTCGGGGACGACCTGGTGTGCCAGCGCACCTTCAACACCACGCAGTCCCACTTCCAGACCGACGGCCCCGTCGTGCGCTGCCGGGGGGAGCTCGTCCCCGGCACCCCCGGCACCCACGGCACCCGCGGGGGCGTGGACCTCACCGTCTCCGGGCTGCGGGGGGAGGACACCGACATATACCGCTGCCAGCTCGAGGTCCTCTACCCGCCCCCCTACCTCATGAAATACGGGAACGGCACCATCGTCTACATCCCGGGTAAGACTGTGTTCATTTCTGCTTTTAACTGTGGGGGGGGGGGGAGGGGGAGGGTCACAGGGATTCGATCCCCATCGCTGCACCTTATGGGGCTACGAGGCTGTCTCTATCTCTCTCTGTTGCTCTTTCGCCTTCATGCCCGTTTGAATGAAGCAAGAAATGCAGGGGAAGAGCAGACTGTGGAGTGCATGGTCTCCTTATAGGGGAATACTATGGAGCTGCATTATTTAACCTGTTTGAGAGCTAAGGATGTGTTACATTAACTTCTCTGACAGTGGCAACTGTGCTATTGATCCTGAACAGCGTTCTCACTCTTTTCATGTAAAAAACGCGAAATTAGCTACTTTGGCGAAGAAACGAAGAAATGATTCGACTTTTCCAAAAAAAACAAGACTGCAGTTTTGAAATGAGCCCGCTTAAGGGGTGTTGACGAAGAAGACGTCTCGCTGCGGTTATCTGATCACGCTCTTCCTGCAGACAAGGGGTGCCCCCCGCCACCCAAGTCTCTCCCCAGTTCACACGGCACACTGACGTCACATTTAACAAGGAAACTGGTGTGATCGCGCGGGCAACACTTATTCCCTGAAAATGTCAAGGCTTCGTGACAATAGACGTTACTCACGGTAGACGACACGCGCACGCACACTGCAATGTGACGGTTGTATTTTTTTTTGGCTGTGATCTAACGAACGCCTTCTTTTTTTCGGTGCCTACAGAGAAAACGGACTGTCCAACACCAGCGTCCCAGGCGCAGGACGAGCCCCAGAGCACACAAGTCGTCCTGCCCATAGCGGTGATGGCCATCTTCATCATCATCTTCATCATCGCCATAATTTCTATCTACATGGTGGGTCTCATTCTGCATGCTAGCGACACCCTTACACGAAGCTAGATCATTTTCTTGCGCGTGACTAGTACTTCCAGCACAATATAATGGCAAATATAGTCTACATTACACTAAAGACGCATATATAAATATACGCACAACTTATATACACAACTATCTACGTCACCGGTATGAAACAGAAAATGTAAGGCATAATCTGGCTTCCGTCTCTGCAGGTGTTTCTACTGAAACGAATGTTTGACTTTATTTTTTTTCCCCCCACAGTTCTTCAACACGAGTCAGCGGAAGAGAATGTACCCGCACATGACACCAGTGACCTCAAACAGAGTGGACTGCAGATTCGGTTATGAGAATTTCCTGTAAATTTAAGATTTGATACGTTGCGGAACATAAAGTGTGTGTGTGTGTGTGTGTGGGGGGGGGGGGGGGGTGTGCAGATTTCATGTGTAACTGCCATTCGTTAACATTATATGTTAATCACTGTATTTTTTTTACCATACTTTACAATGTGAGGTTTCTGAGTAGCCTTCTGTATATGCAGAGTATAGGTTTTTTCAAACGACAGGAGACAGTGGTTTGGATCGAATATGTGCTGATATGCATAAAAATGTGCAAATATTTATGGAATGTATTTTCACATTCAAATAGCATTTTGATTTATAGTTCATATTCATGAATATTATTTAACATATTTCAAAAAAACATCTTGTTGCTGTCAGCTGTCATATTTTATTTCTAATTTCATGTGATATTTCCATAACATAGGTCTTCTGTGACCACGTAGCATTTTTTAAAATGATGTTCTGAAGTTGCCCACTAGTACATTTATACAATCACAGATGAGTGGTCAGTAACTTCCACTGCAGTGTGCTGGAGTAGCAAACAAAGAAATGTTCTGCTTGTCACTGTACAATATCTCTAATACTTATTGTCTGACATGATTTTTCACATTTTTAAGCAGTTTGTATAAAAATAAACGAAACACTGAACGACGCATGAATGTAAAGCAATTTATCTTTATGAAGAATCAAGGCGGTAGAACCAAAAGCTATTGAGGTGATGAGGCCTAGGCCTTTGATCTGGATGTGAAGGCAGAATTATAAAAAACATTATATAACGTTTCCAATTACCCATCATTCTCATCATACAGGTAAGCTCAATACATATGCACAGGAATTGCACAAACAAAAAACAGGAGTACTGTTGGTTTATTTGACTTTTTAGATAATCGTTTATTTATTAATTTAATAATCAAATAAATGACTGAACCCACTGACACAAGTTATAAACTATACACGTGTCGGTATAATCCAGGCACTACCAGATTTTACAAACTGGTAAAAATGGAATATTTTTCTGCCTATTTCTCTTTAGTTACCACCACTCTATTTCCCAGTAAGCATTTCTCAGTTGATTAAATTATAGACTGACGGGTGAAATCACTGGGATCCCAACTGCGGAGGGTGTGAACCTTCGTCACCGAAACTAAACTGCATGCGTGGGTTCCAAGACAAGGCTAATTATGAGCCAAACCCATAATTTATTAATAAGTTTAAGGGGGAAAAACTGACTAATTAATTTAAACCACATTTTCAAAATGAGTTGATTTGATCAAGCAGTGAGCTCTGACAATAACCAGCATGCTCAGTGGCCACAGGACCAAGTTTGGCAACCTCTGTGTAATGGAAAAGATGAAAATTAGTATGCATAAAATATTGTGTGAAAAATAACAGTAAAGATCACTTGATTATCAATACAGATGATCCACTCTCTTTTTGATTGCCTTTAAACCAATCAAAATACTGAATTTGTGGCTCTGGAAAGCTTAAAGCTTAAAAAAAAAACAGGATGTGATGTCAACTTGGGGTTACATCATGGCCTTTACCTCTAGCTGAGATCGCGGTTATCAGTTTGGTGGTTCCTAAGCTCCCCCTGGTTTTCTTAAGAGAAAAACAGGAAGTGGGACTGATAGCCAAGGACAGGCCGAACGTACACAAGTCTATGACTTTTCCAACCCAACATAACAGCAATATCTTCAAGCTGTCAATCAAAACAGTCCAGACCTCAAACACTGTCAAGCAAGGGCCAAATGACAAAGGTCACAATCAGCAAAAAGTGCTGAGTTTCTTTGTACTTTTACCCATTGCAAATTAACAAAATGTCCTTGCATTTTGTGAGCTGCAATGTACACAAACTATTATCTTCAGACAAACTGAATGTGAATTATTACTTGATAGCAGTCAAATTATGGCATCATATACAATTCTGAATCCTGTGTGAAATTATAAGGTTACTGCAGCAGACTGCACATCACACTTCCTTTGCGCACGCGTTGGCTGAGGAGATTATGACTGTTTTTTATGAGAACGTTCAGTCTCGCACCCACACACTTCCTCCACACAAAGGCCTTACCTGATGCGCGTCACATAGGTCTGTCATCAGCATAAAATGAGAATAGTCTACATTCCACCCCAGGTGCACCAGCTTCAAAGAGAAGCCGGGCTCAAATGTCAAACTACCATGGTCCTGCCTCTACCTGCGTGGTGAGCACTTTCCAAGCTTTCATCTATTTTTTTGTGTTGAAAATAATGACTTTTTTTTGTCAGTGTTTTTGTCTGTGAACATCGAGGCACTTCCAACATCTGATTATATGGCTTTTTATATGTGCTGCAAATTCTCATTTGCAGCACACTGTTCATAGACTTCTTTTGAGAAAGAGACCAGAAACTGTCATTTAAAAAGCAGAAAAGAAGTATATGGAGTCATTTGAAAATAGGAAATTGAGGGCAATGGGTAATGAATCATACTTTGGCAGTAAATCTATTTTATATTCAAAATTTAATGAATCCACTTCCATACGCACATATACAAATGCTATTTCATTTTGCTCCGTAACAATCTTCTCAGACGCACGACATAGCATTAAAACCCATCAACACTAGTCTCAACACTGTTTCTGGGATACCCAATATCCCAGGTCAAAGCCAGTGAATTAAACTTGAGAACACGTTGCGTGGAGATCTGGGAGATCAAATTTCTAATTGCTTCAAAAGACAGTAAAAGCCAATGAGGTGTCTCATCCACCCCACTCCAAGTGCGATCAAAGGCATTATGAATACTACAGTTACCTAATACCTAATAAATTAACTGAATACACTGGCAGACTTCAATTCAGATATCTTGCAAAGACCAGTAGAAGCCCAAAGCGTGTCCAGCAAACAGCCGCACACCCAGTAAAGGCTATGCAGCAGGCCACTCCATTAAGATGCTTCTCTTATGATAAAGTGTAAATAAAATTTTTAAAATAGTAATAAAACGACAGTACCGATGTGAGCTTTTCTGATTTAATTCAGCAGGATTGCTGGCATTGCAATTGCACGCCATGGAGACTGCTGTAGAGAGTCCCCAGGTCCTCTGAGGACAGTTTGTGTGACGTGTGAAGCAAAACCACAGGCCAGCGTCCCTCTCTGGGTACCACCCAACATAGTGCCGCGTGAACAGGACTGGCCTGAGGTCCCCCTCCGCGGTCAGACTCGGCTCCCGCTCTCTCCCGGGCTCCCGGTCCGTGGTCACACGGCGCCGGCTTCCTCTTTCGCCGGGAAGATCAGGCTTTTCAACCTCTCCGCCCGCTCCTCTTCCGACAGCACGTCAAACTCCTGCTCCGGCAGCTGTGGGCAAACATCAGCACCGCAGAAGAAGGATCAGTACAAGCTACCGCTACGGGTTTAGCATCAGGGCTAGGAGCTGGTATATCACATCACACGCAACGCAACACTGCAACGCAACACAACACAACACCACATAACATAACAACACATTCACTCAGCTGACGTTCTTAATCAGAGTGACTTACAGTAGAGAAGAACATCAGTGTCAGGAATACAATTCAACTCAATTCATTTTGTATAGCACTTTTCACAGAGAACTGTCACAAAGATGCTTTACAGAGAAACAGAAAGGAAATTAGGCACAAACCAGTACTAAACCCCCAAAAAACAAGCAAGTGAGGCAAAAAAAAAATCCCTAGTGGGGAGAAAAACACTCAAAAATGTCCAGAAGGGACAGAGGCCAGTGTATAATCCATAAGTCTAATGTTACCCTTAAAAACCGCACAAAGGGGGCGGGACACTCACCAGGACAGGGGTGTAGCCCAGGGCCCTCAGGTGCCGCATCATCATGACCAGCCTGCCACGGGGGTGGGACGTCCCGAGGCAGAAGAACGACGGGGGCGCGAAGAGCACCGCCACCCTGAAACGCAGGGGAGGGAGCAGGGGACGCGCGTAAGTCGCCATGACAACAGGAGCGCTAGCATCACACACTTATGTCTGCTAACTGCAGCCTCCACATATATCCCCATAAACAACTACACCTGCCCGACCACACCATGCACAGCGTCAGACGCTAAGCTTTGCCACTTCCCTTTGAAATGCACATTTCAGCTCAGTTCAAATAAAACTTTATTGGCACTGCGCTTTTTACAGAGACGCTGCCACAGAGACACCTTACAGTGGTACTTGGCAAAAAAATTGAGTTTTTAAAAAAGGAGAAAAAAAAAAAAAAACTCCCCAGTCGGAAGAAATCTCAGGAGGAGACCAGCTATAAAATGTTGGTATGATTAAGCTCATCAAACATGACTGTACGTAACATGAGAAACATGCATGCGGGACCGCGGGTGAAGAGGTGAGACTACCTTTGACAGGGCTCTGGAGAGGCACGTTCTCCTTCAGATGGCGAGCTCAGGTCTGTCCTTTTCAGGGGCAGCGTAATCACGCAGTCTGAAATCGCAAAGAAGCGGACATGCAGCCATACGCAAGATTCAGCTTAACTTCAGCCGGAACTGGCTAAATCTGGAAACCTACGCCTCCCGTATAATAACACGTTTACTAAACATCTGCTCGTTATTAATGCTTCATTAAACATTTATAAGATGCCCACACTCGAAAATATTGAGTAAACTCTAATAGTTACTGCATTACAACGAAAGAATAGCCCTTTGTTATTTTCCTTCTGGTATATTGCAATAAGAGAACTTTGTTTCCTGTACTACTGTTGTTATTATTTACCATTAATGTCAGTGCTTCTTGGATGGTGTACATCTCTTTGATTTGCTTTTTTATTTTAAAAATAACAGTGTTTATAAGCCCATGGCGGGCTGGGCATTTTTAAGATGCATGACACTGAATAAAAAATAAAAATCAATCAATCAATCAATCAATACAATGCACAAACAAAGACAGGAAATACCGTAAATTAAGGGACTCTCATAAGTGATCAGTAAAATTACCTATGAAGTAGCTTTTTTCCAGCACCACGCCCTCCTGTAATACAGCATCTCCTGCTATCCTTTGTATTAGCTTCCCCCAATCCCGGGTGACTGTCTGGCTAGTGAGGGGCGGGTCAATGGTGCCAGGGGGCACAGTGAGGGCCTCAGGTAAAGGTGGACGGTCCAGCCTCAAACAAAGGTCCACGTAATGCAGCCTTCGCTGGTTCGTCTGCAAGACCTGGCCGCCTATACGGAGACAATGACAAAGTCAGAGATCATGAAGTAAGAGAAGTCCAGCACTTATTTGTGCCTTGTATCATTGTCTTGATGTTGTAGCTTGTAATGCCTCCAAGTTTGACTTGGCATAGGTTAGGTCAGAGAGTAATGTTCACTGTGTGAACTGTACTTAATGTGTTCATGGCTATGAATAACTGTACAAAATGACCTGTGTTTTGTAGTTGTTCCAATGACCTATGGTATGCACTCATTGTACCTCGCTTTGGATAAAAGCGTCTGCCAAATAAATGTAATGTAATGTAATGTAAGACAGTATGTAAGGACACAGAGAAAATACAAGGACAGGACAAACTGAGAGGAGGAAACGTAATTTAGGGGATGGTATAATGATGTCTTGGACGGAACTGCAGCCCAGACCTTTGGTAAGCTCATCCAGAGTCTCTTTGTGGAGTAACCTTTCAAGTGGGGCAAGGGGGAAGTGTCCCAGAATGCACAGGGAAAAGACTCCCCTCAGCAGGTCTGTGGGAGCCATCTTGAGAAGGTAGGATTCAAAGACACTGGTCATCCTCTCGAGGAACCTGCGGGGGGGAAAAAATACACACCCCAAATGGTCTTCTCCTCAATTCCTTCTAGACCAAACTGGCACAAACAAACAGGAAGATACGGGAGATTACTCTACATGTGGTCAAAGTGATGAAAGTCTGAAAGAGCAACTTACTCTTGTTTGTGGTTTTCAGGAACGTGGTTAAGCTGTGAATAGACTTTCAGAACACTAAGGACATCCTTCAGGGTCAGAGAGTTTGGATCCTGGATTACTCTCTCCAGGAGCCTGTCCAAAAGGGCCACTGGGCGGAATTTAAGGTCCTCGAACATCAACAGGAAGAGGATCAACTAGGAGCCAACAAGATAGAAATAGGCTGGATTATATCAAAACTCAGTTTAAGAATAAAATCCAATTAAATGCATTGCACTGCACTACAGAAAATGCCTGCCGTTTAACGAACCCCAAGCCAAAATATAAGGGAATCAAATCAGTAGAAATCCATTTAAGGCACTAACATATACATGCATGCTATTAATGTACATTTTTTGTAAAATGTAAAATGTGTAAAATGTGTGTGTAAAAACTACTCTTGGTCCGTGCAAGTGAAGTGATAATCTACAGATTAAAGACTCAGCTACAAAGTGCTGTTTGCAAGATGAAACACTTCAGACTGAACACTACAAATTATTGCCAGGAAAGGCCCCACAGAATACAGGACTGCGGGGACAGTCCGAGGTCACCTGCTTGTTGCTCCACATGTCGAAGGTGGCCGTCAGGTGCTCGGCTACAGCTGAGACAAGGTGCGGGTCCCTGTAGCGCAGGTCCTTGCAGGCTTTCACAATGTCCATCAGTCTGAAGGGCGGAATGGTGTGGATGCTCTCTGCACAGCAGGCAGAGAGGAAACGCAACAGATCAGGACAGAAGACCAAGGGGCCAGCTTTCGGTTCTCAACCTCAGCACCGGACGTAATGTCGCCCCCTGCTGATATCTATGATTTTGTGCTCAAAAAAGCAAGTTTCTGCATTGGGCTCCATTCATTTTTCCCCAAGGTAAAATATATTTTTCCTACCACACAGACAAAGATATGCATTTTTTATTTATTATTTATTTTAGCCAACATCTGCACTATCCTACCCTACACGTGATTTAGGCACATGACCAAGGACACGACTAGGGCATGTCTGTTAAGCGAAAAAATTATACTTCCTGGTTCTGACGTGCTTCCCATAGGTTTCTATTCGCGTCGCTGTCTCTACATATTATACTCTCTAAGATAAAGACATCCAAGTAATGGAGAGGTGATGGCGAAAAAGTAATGGACGTTATTATTGTGTGACGGAGTGTAGCACAGTGGGTAAGGAACTGGGCTTGTAACCGAAAGGTTGCAGGTTTGATTCCTGGGTAAGGTCACTGCCGTTGTACCCTTGAGCAAGGTACTTAACCAGAATTGCTTCAGTATATATCCAGCGGTATAAATGGATACAATGTAAAATGCTATGTAAAAGTTGTGCAAGTCGCTCTGGATAAGAGCGTCTGCTAAATGCCTGTAATGTAGTGTAATGTAATTGTTAAAAACAACAACCCAGGTAACTGCTCACCTGCGATTTTCTTGCTGCAGATGTCCAGCAGGGGCTTCGAGGTGAAATGCATGGCAGCCAAAGTGATGACCATGTACTGGGCATTGGGGAGGCTGAACTGATCCACCATGGACAGGGCTTTATTCTGAAGGAGAGAAGGCATTGAGAGAGTTTTGGCGGGGTGCGGTGAGTTCGAGGGGGCCCGAGTGTTACCTGTGTAGCACAGGACGGGGGGGGGGGGGGTCCCCACCTCCAGCTTTCTCTTCAGGGTCAGGGGCGCGTCCCGCCCGACGCAGCGCATCAGGTTCTGCAGCGCCACCACGCTCTCGATCCCCGAAACCCGATCCTCCACCACCAGCCTGCGGACACACCGAACACCACAGCCCCCCCCCCAGTGAAAATTAGCCAACACCAGAAAAATGAAAAAAAACCGCCATGAATGTATAGATGCTGAACACTAGATTTAAAACCCACGCTGTTTCAACACCTACACCACTGACCTAGTTATTTGTGTATCACAGGGCTGTCAAGCTCCAGTTCTGGAGGCCTGCAGTACGTGCTGGTTTTCGACGTGTGTCAGCACAACTGATTCATTTACGTCACTGATTGGCTAAAGAGTTCACACCCCACACGCTCTCGAGGCCTAAACTGGTTGTTGATAAAAAGGAAACCACAAATATCAGCAGACTGCAGGCCTCCAGGACTGGAGTTTGACACAACTGGTGTATCATATCACATTACATTACAGGGCATTTAGCAGATGCTCTTATCCAGAGCGACTTACACAACATTTTTTTTACATAGCATTTACATTGCATTGATTTATACAGCTGGATATATACTGAAGCAATGCAGGTTACGTACCCTGATCAAGGGTACAACGGCAGTGCACTTCCCGGGAATCGAACCTGTGACCCTCTGGTTACAAGACCTGTACCCGCTATTTTTATCGCTGACTCACCTAAGCCCATTCCTGAGCGCGTCCACGTTCTTGCAGCTCTTCATGTCACCCAGGAAGGCAGCCAGCACCGACAGGGCCTTCTCATCAAACTCATTCAGCTTTTCCTGTAGGAGACGAACCCAGAGACGCAGTGTGTTAATGTGTAAGCATTGCACGTAAGCATCGTCTGCACACAGTACAGACTTCATGAGGATTCAGCTGAAGACTTTGAATACAGGAAGGACGTAAGTTTGAAATCTTCATCAAAATCCATCAACCTTATTGGCCTAGAAGACAGATTATCACAGTGAAGGAAATCTGAGTAAGACCTCTACTTGCACCAAAAGAAAATCGAAAGATCCAGGTTTCTTAATCAGGTTTGAATATGCCAGTTATGACCTTAATCACACGACCATTTCAATAATCAGAGTATTGCCATAATTGGCGGTAAAACCAGAGTATTAGCGTGCATGTAAACGCAGCCAGCGTGAGATTTAGCGGAAATCGCTTCGGTTGTTTACCTGTGTGGCGCGCAGGAGCGTCTGCACCAGCCGGCTGCGCTGGGGCACCCCCAGCTTCACCACGGCCAGCAGGCTGAAGGTGAGGTCATCGCTCCTCATCCTGGCCGCGCCCTTCACGGCGCACGCGCACAGCTGCTCGAAGGCGGGGTGATCGAGCATCAGCTGCCGCTCGTACCGCCTCTGCTCCTCCGACATCTTCTTGGTGGTCTCCCAGATGCGGCTCAGGCTGCTGCTAACTCTCCGTAACGTCATCGTGTAGCGGCCCGCCAGGTCCAGCACGTCCGCGGGAGAATGGCACTCCTTCAGCTGGACGTAGAATGGCACCGTCCTCTCGGTCGTCTCGGTGACAGCGGCGGCTACGCTCACCGCGGCCGGGGAGGGAAAATCCGTAGCGTCACCATGGTCCTGTGAGCTGAGAGACTGCCCCGCAGCACCGCTTAGGCCCTGCCAGCCAGCCCCGTCCTGAGAGTAAAATCGGACAGCGTTCCCGCGATAGCCTGCCGGTGACCTCCCCGTCTGGTCCGCGGTCAAAAAACAAGAGAGTCCTGCATGTAGCTGCCCGCCGTGTGCTAAAAAGTTGCCCCGTAGTCCCTGGAAACTACAGCTTTGCCAAAGTAGTCTGTCACTGCGCAGTGGTGCTGTGCACCTGAACAAGCAACGTCCTAATTTAAGGGCTGCCATCCTCTTTATATCCTAAACAAAGAAGGAAGAAAAAATGTGGCTTAACATTGGAACAGCAGCAAGCAAACTCTGAGGAGAAATAGGCCTACCAATCAGACCAAAGCGTGCACATTCTATTTTGCGCCACTTTTAAACATACAGTATATTTATCTTATATGTCCCCCAAAGCCTACAGAGCGTTTCACTATGATCCAAATATACTATGACACAAGACACAAACATAGCTACTGCCAAATTAATTTATTATCAACTGTCAATACGTGTAAAGTCTGGGTAAATTACATGTCTAATGCATTTTAATGGATTTACTTAAATGCCTTACTATCTCAATGAAGTGTATTATAATTTAGCGATCTATACAGAGTCGTTAGTGACAAGTGATTCTGCGCTAACTTTCTAGTAAGAATTAACTAAACGCCATTGTAAATAACCTCACATAATTGAACGGCATATAATCCAGCGAGCTAAAAACATTTACTGAACCGTGCTTGACATGAGCTCCAATTCTTTCTTTCTTGTAGAATTAGCTACATCATCAAGCTCGTTGATTTTAAAACATCATAAATTATGATTGTCCCTACAGGGGACAATACACAGTCACTTGTTCACTTGCAGCAACAACAAAACCACATATCCATCCATCTAGCAACCAGATACCTTGTTATCTAACGTAAGCGCTAACTATCATACAAGAGAACGCAACACCAGATTTAATTCAGACATCGCTAAGCAATATCATATACTGATAAAGACATGTATGAGATTTAATGACTTATCAAGTAAACTGGCGATTTCACTAACCTTGATGAATTTAGACACGATAAGTGGTAACTTTCACATGCTAGTAGGGGGCAGACATGACAGGTTAGACACGTGATCCGGATATTGCGCAACGCCAGGGCCGTCCTCTTTGTCTGCTGGGAGATGTTTGTCTGTTTTGCTTCCGTTACACATCCGCAGAACAACTTTTGTAGGTACATGAAGCCGAATTATTCATATTTATCGAGAATACGTCAATAAAGGACTTAATCGCAATAGTTTAGGTGTAGTTTTGGGTAGTTAGCTAACTAATGTTTAATCATCGAAGCCCGACTGGCAACCCCGACTTAAAAGATAGTTTACGCTTAGGTTAGATAACAAGCTAGCTGCTAGCTATTGATTTTTAAATAACCTACCGTTAGCCGACAAAAACACACCTGTGTAACTAGAAGTCTGCTTAAAGTAAGTTAGTTGCCATTCAACATTCAACATGGACGTCAGTTTGTCAGTGTCACTGCTGCGAGATCAGATGGGAAGTGTTATCGAACAAGCAGTGACCGCAGCGGTGGAAACGGTGTTGGGGGAGATGGTGAAAGTAGTGGGCTGCAAACTCGAGGAGTACAGCAAAGAAATGACTGCGAAGGAGAAGGAGAACGAGAATATCAAACAAATGCTGGAAATATCACAGTGCCAGATGAAGACAATGCGAAAGTACTTGAGCGCAGTGATTGCCAAAGATGAGCGACAGGTCCTCATAAATCAAAGGAATGCGCAAAAAGAGAATGAATTGAATAGGACTCACCGTCTTCCTGCCGGACAGACACCGCATTTCCGTGGTATGAAGCGCACTTTTATAGTGAGTGAGAAAGCTAAAAAGCCTTTGACACAGAGTCCAAGCGCCTATCCGTCGGAAGTTTTGGTCCAAGCCGCGTCATCCTGTGACAGATCGGTTCCAACTTCGCCGGGTCCCCACGACCTTGTCCAGGAGTCGGCCACAAGGCCGGAGAGAGAAGACTCGTTTGATAACTCGGTTCCCTGCGTCTCAAAAGAAGCGTCTGAGCTCGCACATATGAAAGGTAGGGCAGACTGCCAGAGGATACTAAAAAAAAAAAAATTAATTTAAAAAAAAAAAATCTCTTGTAGCATTGATGCTTTGCTGATTGGTATATTTACAGTACATTATTGGTACATTTCAAGTCTTTCTTTACGGCAGTATCAACAGCAGTGGAGAGTGTCAGTCTTGCCTCTTTCTTCCAGCAGAGTGCAGGGTCTGCCCTGAGGTGGAGAGTGGGGTTGAGGGGAAGGACGATGCCTCGGAGGCCATTTGGGCTGTTGGAGAACAGTCCACTTCACAGGAGGAGCACGCAGAGATTCTCAGTCCCGACCCCCAGTCTCCCGTCCAGGCGGTCGCCGGCGCGCCCGCCGACGGGAGCGGCTCCGAGGTTTGGGATGCGCCCGTGCGGGCGAAAGAGGAGGAGGCGGAGATCGAAATCATCTGCATCAAGGAGGAGCCCGAGGATCTGGAGGCGTACCCGCTCAACCCCCCGTGTCCCGACCTGGGCGTCGAGCAGGGGAACCCTCCGGAAAGAAGCCGGCCCCTGGAAGTCGAACACGCGGATGAACTGACGGAGGCGTCCCTCGCTGCTGTCGCACGTCGTGAGGCCCGCGCGGAGGGCGAGGGAGGAACTGCGTTTGTAACCGAAAGGTGTAGTTCACCGGTAAGACACTGCCGTGACTGAAAGGTACTTAACCTGCATTGTCGATATAAGCTGTAATGGATCAGTAAGTGCTAAGTAAAGTTGTGTGCGCTCTGGAAAGGCGTCTGCAATGCTGTAAGTAATGAGTAAGTATGCACGCCACACCCAGGCGCCACGTACACCAGGGATCATCAGCTCTGGCCCTCGAATCCAAATCCAGCCCTGGTTTTCTTTTCTCCTGGGTAATTAGTGCTACCGATTGGCCAGACTGTCTTCACACCTGACTCCCAGGCAAAGGGAGGGTGGAAAACCAGCAGTTCTCGGCCCTCGAGGATGCCTGAGTGTGTGACACCGTAGGGATGAAGTCCTCTGGTTAGAGTGTTCACTACGAAGAGTTCCACCCTCTTTAGTTCTTGTGTCGAAGTGTCCCTGAGCAAGACAGCTAACCCCTAATTGCTCCCAACGAGCTGATTGGTACCTTGCATGGCAGCCTCTCACCGTTGGTGCGTGAGAGTGTGTGAGAGAATGGATGAATGAGAGGCATCAATTGTAAAGCCCTTTGGATAAAAGCGCTATATAAATGCAGTCCATTTACCATTTACCATTTGTGCAGGGTTTTCTTTTGTCGGTCCTTTTACTGCACGTGTTTTTTGTTTCGGTAACCGAGCTTAACCCCTTGTCGTGCCCCTCCAGACCCGGGCGACGCGCACCGGCAGCAGACGGCGGCGCAGCGGCAGGCCCGGTGGCGGCACCACCACCACCACCACCACCGCGCGCGGGAGCAGAGCCCGTTCGAGGACCACCGGCACCGCAAGGCCGAGCTGAAGCGCCGCAGCCAGCACCGGCGGCGGGAGCGGGAGAAGAGCCTGCCGCAGCCGCTGCTCGCCGCGCTGGAGCGCGAGCGCCGCGAGAAGAACCGCATCCGCGTGGCGCGCTGGCGGGCCAAGCGCAAGCTGCAGGCCGGCCTGGCCACGCCCCCGCAGCAGCCGCCGCAGCCCGCGCCGCCGTTCGGCTACCCCCCCGCGCACGCCGACAAACTCCACCGCCACCCGTCGTTCGGCGCGGCGGCAGCGCCGCAGCCCGCCGCCCTCCTGTTCGGCGGCCCGCAGTGCGAGGCCGGCGCCCTCTTCCCCTCCCTGCAGTTCGGCTCCGGCCCGCTCATGCCGGGGGGGCTCAGGCACGACACATAGCTGTCGAGGCTTACCCGTTGTTATGACATCGTCCTCCCAGCAGGGCATTCTGGGAGCAGGGCTCCAACCAATAATGTGGCTTTGAGGTGCTGAGGATTCCAGGTTTTTACTAGCAAGCAGGATTTGTTTTCATTCTTTTTTTTTTTTTTCGGCTTAACTGGTTCTTGAGAAATGCAACAGGAAATTGTACAGTGTAGGGACACATTAACATGATACCGCTGAAATATCCCACTATGCATCTGGTTGAAGTGAAATCTATAGTTGCTACAGAAAAACTACGGAAGAGGAGGAGCAATACAGAAGAAGACCTGTTTATGTACATTGCCATATTTAAATGTTTTTGATAATTTATTACTTATCAGCTTCTATATGTATTTTTTTCATAATCATTGATCATTGACTGTCTTTGAATATGGAAAAAGGTGTTAGATCTTAAACACTACCCGGCTTCATATCTGTAGAAACGTGGGGACTTTTAGATATGATAAACTCGTAACTGTCGCGTGTCACTGTTACGTAGCTAATAGATGGATGCAGAGATGTTAAATACTTGAGTGAACTGGTGTGTGTGTGTGTGTTTGTTTCCCAGCTGTGTGATGATCATCGGTGAAAGACCTCAGACTATAATGTTGTTGGGATTAAATTTTATGATTTTATATGTAAGAGCCAACATTTACAAAGTATTCAGAATTTTTGAATATCTCGTAGTACACCTCTCCGTACACAACAAGTGTATGGTCACAGTATGTTTTAAACTTATCCTTGTTAGGTCAAAATATAATGTGTATTTTCATTTTAGTTACCTAACGAGCGGACGGATTAATGCAGTCATGTTTTCATTAGATTTTGTCTGATTTAGTTCTGACGCAGTCCATGGCTTTTGAGGATGCGTCTAATAATAAAAAAATGTGAACCAGTTGAGAGGTCAACCTGTTGGACAAGGCCCCATGGAGTCTCCAAAGGTTCATTATTTCTTATCAAGGAATGTCATGGTATTGACAACTCTCACCTCATGATTTACAACTGGTATAATGTCCGATAATATTTCAAATATATTTTTTCTGTTATTCTATGACTTAAGTGATAAAATGCAGCTACCGTTAGGTAAATATGACTCGCTGCATAGAGACACAGAGTATTGCAGAATATGTATGGGTGGTGAAATAAATGAAAAATGAATGTACACATTACAGTTTGTTTAAAATTGCTGCAGTTGTATCTGCTCTTAGCATTAGAAATGAGTTATGTTACATGATCATAGGAGTGCAGTATGAAGATTGAAGACTCTCCTGTGTGTTTGATAAACTACTGAATTTCAGTCACCCGTGTGTGTGCGTGCCTGTATGCATGTGTGTGTGTGTGTGCTTGTCAGTGTGACTATAATGTTGTTTGGATTAAATTTTATGATTTCATATGCAAGAGCCAACATTTACAAATATCTGGTAGGCAACCTTTCCATACACAGTGCACAGTCGCAGTATGTTGTAACATTATTCGTGATAGGTCAAAATATAATTAGCAAATTCAGTTAGTTACATAAGAGGTGGACAGATTAATGCAGTCACGTTTTTATTAGATTTTTTTCTGATTTAGTTCTCACACAGTTCATGGCTTCGATAATAATAATAAAATGATGTACCAGAACAGATGTCGGCATATTGGACAAGGTTCCACAGTGTCTCCGAAGGTTAATATATTTCTTAATGAGAAATTTTATGGTATTTACAAAACTCACCTCATAATTTTTTCAACTGGTATAATTTCAGATATTTAAAACAGATTTTGTTCTATTATTGTCCCCTTTAAGTGATAATATGCAGTTACAGTTAGGTAAATAAAAATGGTTGCATAGGGACACAAACTTTTAGTATCTAAATGGACGTACACATTGCAGTTAGTTTAAAATTTCAGCAGTTGTGCCTGCTCTCAGCATTAAAAATTAGTTCTATTACATAGTCACAGGAGTGCAATATGAAGACTGAAGGTTCTCCCATTCATTTAATAAACTACTGGACTTCAGTCGCCCGTGTGTGTGTGCATGTGTGTGTGTGTGCGTACATGTGCGTGTGTCGGTGTGTGTTTGTGTGGGTGGGTACTTGTGTGTGTGTGTGTGTGTGTGTGCTTCCATGCGTGCGTGCATATGTGGGTGCATGTGTGCATATGTGCATGCATGTGTGTACGTGTGTGCTTGCTTGCGTGTGGGGGTATGTATGTGTGTGTGTGTGTGCGTGTGTGTGTGTGTATATGCGTGTGCTTGCGTGTGTGTGCGCTTGCGTGTTTTCTGCTAGCCGTTGACGATCTTTTGGGAGATGGCTCCTGGTAGAGTGTAGAGCAGCAGGGCGATGAACAGGGCGGAGATGAGGAGCACCAGGGCGATGATGATGTACTTCTTGTAGTTCTTCCAGATCAGATGGAAGAAGCACTTGAAAGGGTTCACAAACCAGGAGAAAGATGTGTCCGGGCGGCTAAAGAGAGAGAAAGAGACCATGCAATCCAGATGTTTAAATGCTGTCAAGAATTCACAGGGTAAAAAACAATGAATTACTTAAAATCTAGTATTTGTAAGAGCATGTGAAAACTAATATTAAATGCTACTGAGGAAAAACAACCAGTTCACACTTCTTATTCAAAAGAGGACAGTTAAACAGTAAAATTTTTGTCGTAGTGGAATTCCTGCAGCAGGTTTTTGTTTCACCCAAGGGTTATGACGCCTGATTAAGCTAATTAACTAATCATGGTCTTCAGTCAAGACCTTGATAAGTGGAATCAGGAGTCCTAGTGCCCGACAAGAACAAAAACCTGCACCTAACACTGGCCCTTTTCGGAAAAGATTGAACGCTCCTGGTTTATGGTCTTCTGTTCTCGGTACTACGCTGTTAAATAATTGGTGCATTGGATCAGTAAATGTTTGTTCTGAGCTGCTCCCGTTACTGAGCATGCTCAGTGTACCGCATGCCAGGGTGCACGGCGTACTTTGGCTTCTCCAGGGGCTCTGGTTCCTTGCGGGCACGCCCCACCGGGTTCTTCTCCGCCTCTTCTGATGTCACCAGATGGAACTCCGCCTCCACTTTTCCCTAAACAAGTACAGTATTGGGGGGGGGGGGGTCAAACATAAAGAACGAGAGGCAAGAAGGCAAGGAGGAGAGAAAGAAACAGGAGGATGAACCTCACCGTGAGTTCCCCGGACTTGACGAACGGCCACCACCCTCGGGACCGTTTCTGCTGGAAGATGGATATCTTATCGGTGAAGGTGTCCATCATGTCCATCTTGCAGACTTTGGCCGTCTTGGCGCCCCGCGGGAAGCTGTGCAGATCCAGCTCCACCGACCCTGAGGACAGGAACAGGAAGCACAACCCCGGCGCTGTAATGAGCACCTTCCACAGGTACACACGGATCCCAGGGACGATTTTGGTTTACGGCCCACTGCGACAGGAACGGTGACGGGGACATGGGGGCTGGGGTGGGGGGGGACTCACCCAAAAAGTCATCGGAGGACAGCCGCTCGAAGTCCCACACCTGCATCACCAGCACGGCCGGCAGCTTCTGCTCCGTCTTGTCCAGTGAGAAGATGCTCTCCCGCTTGCTGATCACCACCACCTTCTCCGCAGGCAGGTAGTTAAAGGGGAAGACAAAGCGCCAGTTGAAGTTTCCCTCCCCGGTCAGAGAGTTGTAGTGGACATCTGTCTCCTGGCCGTCATCCTCTAGGCCCTTCAGCCATCTGTAAAGAGAGGGAACCCAAAAATTGAGGGGGGGGGGGGACGTGTTAGCAGTGGCTAGGCTAAGTAGAAGGTAATATGAATAGAGGTGTTCTATAGAGTTTATACAGTATTTCTAACAGGGTGTTGCAGTGTGACATAGATGATATAAAAGGTATACGTTTGATTGCAGAATGTCATTTTTTTTAAAGCTGTTAGGCTAATAACTTTCCTCTTGATCCATTTCCAAGGGAAAAGGACTGGTACAGTAAGCTGGTCAGTGGTCATAGTCCAAGCTTCTTGTTAGCTACAGTACAGTTCCAGTCGGTAATACTGGTGATGTTTAGTAAATGTGACCAATTTATGGTACAGGATAATACTTTTGTGTCTACAGACAGCAAGCTCACCCTTTGATGTAAATATCACTGGATTGTTGCCCCGTAATGAAGTTGGTATCCTCCAGTATGACGTCTTCTGCGTTCCAAATGATGATTCTCAGCTCATATCTTCACATTATGGAACAAAAAATCTAGTTAAAAGCTCAACCGACCTGAAGGTAATATGAATAGAGGTTTTCTGTAGAGTTTCTGTGTGGCGCATAGAGATAAGGAAGAGCCTCACCCTTTAGGTTTTCGTGGGGAGATGTCCACCGAAGGGCCTGGAGGGGGCATGTCCATGGAAAACATATCCACCCACATCTGCAGCTGGCCCTAGGGAAATCGTAACATACACACACTGAACTGTCACTGTCCGTAAAAGAGGTGTTCACAGGAGTCAACAAAAGGCGCAGAACAACCAGACAGCACTGATCACCTGGTCCATCCCTGGCTTCTCCTTGTGGTACAAAGTTCGGGTTTCGATGTGTTCCGGGACCAGCTTGCACCCAACACCTGGGATCTCACTCCAGCGGTGGAGAATCTTTAGTGCCAGATGTTCATAGGATTCTACAGTCTGCTCTGTATGGGAACAGGATATACCCGGTGAGATAGAGGCTCCCATTTTGTACAGATATTTCAAACAATAGTTCCTAACAATTCAAAATAGAGTGACTGTGTTCAGTAAGCCAAGGGCCTCTTTTTATACAAAAACTAACATCATTTTTTAAAGGTCTCCAAGGTTACCATGGAGAAAAACGGCCAAGAAGTTTCACTTGGAGTATTACGTGATGCCAACGAATGCACAGCAAGAGTTCTGTTCCAGAGCGTAAGGTCACCAACACACGGATCCGGTTCTCTTTAATTACCCCATTGGTCTTCCTATGCTTTTTCTTTTTAAATTGACTTACCGTTTCCATCACTAAATTATGCTCCCATACCAAAGTACACATTACAGTTGTGTTGAATTCTACAGGGATGTGTTAATCGGTGTAAAGTAAGGTATTATGTTACTTAATTTCCCTTATCAAGGACACGCAGCGTCACTGATGCAAAGCACCATCAGCCCTAATTGGTCCCCCTTGTGAAGGATCTTTGGCCTGCTACTGTAAATGTGAGCTAGTTACAAGCCAGGTCCATGAAGTGCTTCACATCTGAAGTAATATATAGTTCATATATAGTGTATACATTTCCCAAGAAGTCCAAATAATAAACCTTTTATGATTCACTCTCACAACCGTCTTGACCAACTGAAAGCATACACCGAAACTATTCGCAGCAGCTGCCCGATAAAATTTTGGATTAAATCCTTGTACCCTCATCCACAAAGGTAGTCTTTCCACTGAAGACCTTATCCCCGATGGTAATTCTGCCAGGCTGGAAGTGTGGCCCATCCAAATGGTTCTCATTGCACAGCTTTGTCAGCAGCTGTGAAGGCTTCATGGAGTCTCTCCAGGCATTGTACCCCTCGCTGAAACAGAGGTACTGCGTGAGTCACCTCAAAGACAGAACAAGAGCAAGAGAAGAAGGACAAGAAAGCAAATGACAAGGAATGACAATGGACAAGGAGGATATGTGGATGTTCTGAACTGAAAAAAAGAGAACTTCAAAGAACTGGACCAAACATATGAAGGGTTTTGGATTCTCACACTCACACGGCATATTCAGTGGGTAGCCCACAGGTTGGCCGATGTCGGCTGTAGAACCGATTCTCTAGGTCTATCCGGGTTTCCCCGATCAAGTCATCAGACCCGATCGTATCATGATCATAGATGAAGACAGACAACACAGACTCCTTTGGGAATGTAGCTTGCATCTCAAAGGACCTTGGAGTAGGGGAACAAACCAAAGCAGATGTGGAGGCAAGGTCAGAGGTATTTATAGTGTTGTATCAATGGTTTCCATATACCTGATGTAATCAATAAAGTTCTGAAAGCACATTCAAACATATGACAGATATCATGACTTGAGATTCATTTTGAGAAGGCAGTTTTTTTTTTTTTACCTGCCGAAGACTGGGTTGAGTTGTTTAGGGATGTAGTTATCTCTGTCCTTGATTTCCATTTTTCCCAGCTTTAAGACTATGTAGGGATCGGATTTCCCATCTGAATCAGCTGGGAAGAGGTTGGTGGCCTGAGGGAATTCCAGATGCGACCATTTACAGCGCCAGTAACACAAGGGTGCATCACTCTGAATATTCAAAGGCGAAACACACTCACCGAAACAATGTACACCCGGACCAGAACATTGATGGGGGAGTTGGGTGGGATTCCTTGGTTGATTTTAAATTGGCCAGCACCTGGACCTCCCTCAAAACCCTCTGGCTCAATAGTCTTGTAGAGGCAAAATCGGCCCTGGATGAAACCAAAAAAAAAAAACAGTTTCCGTGACGAGGCACGTTTTAATGTTTTACATCGTTGCAGAAGGAATAAACTCTTCTACTAACCTTGAATTTTCCGACAAGCCTCTCTTCGCTGGAGCCTTCCCCCTCGTTGGCCTTACCCCGGTACAGTTCAAAGGTTTTGACCCAGTCATCAAAGGGCCCAAACTCAGCCTCTAGCTCCTTGTCATACAGCTGTTGTGACAATATTGTATTTTGTTAATGGACTGCATTTATATAGCGCTTTTATCCAAAGCACTTTACAATTGATGCCTCTCATTCGCCAGAGCAGTTAGGGGTTAGGTGTCTTGCTCAAGGACACTTCGACATGCCCAGGGCGGGGTTTGAACCGGCAACCCTCCGACTGCCAGACAATCGGTCTTACCTCCTGACCTATGTCGTCCCACAATATGGGACAACAGACTGTGGTTCTTATCAGAAAGGTAGAAGCACAGTTGATACATCTTAATAAGCTATTGTGAGTGAGGTAAACCTTTCTCCTTCAGCAATAGGACAGCTAAGAAATAGATTTGATGTCTGGAACAGTGACTGCTGTCTACCTGTAATGTAGCCAGTTTGGGTTGTAGCACTCCACTGAAGCTGAGAGCCTTTCTCTTCTTCTGGGCTGCCAAGGTGTACTGGTCCTGCTGTCCACTCACTGGAAACATGTAATACTTGTAATGTGACATGTCTCTCTCTCACACACACACACACACACACACACACTCTCACTCACACTCACACACTCTCTCTCTCACACACACATGTATTTCTGAACATTTTAACTTGTTATTTCCATGCATGACAATCCCTTGCTATTGCTATGGCCATACATCCCATGATGCTCACTAGATCTGAAACCAAATGCCCACAGCAGAAACCCCCAAGTTAAAGACAGACCGTCTGCATCTCCAGTTTTTCCGATTACACACCCAGAAGAGGGACAGATCTTACTCGTGCAACCAAGTCACCACTTCACTTCACCCTGAATGCAATCCCCCCGGTCACCACAGGGCAAGCGTGCTCAGTCTGCAGGTCTGCTCGTGTCCTTTAAAGGCACCGGATTGAGTTCTCCCCCTCGCTTTTGTTTGTACCAGATATGAAAGTAAGCAGACCGCTGGTGCGAAAGGCCATGCACTTTTGACGAGCTCCAGCAAACCTTACCGAGGGTATTTACTCCTTCCGAGACCAAGTGCTGAAGCGGAGATACTGCAATACACAACGGTGCATGTGCGGTCAGGACCCAGCACATGGAACGAACGCACGGGGCATAGCAATTGCACAGAGCCCTTGTGCCTATGGGGCCTGTCTTGGATTGCTCGGCTCCAGAAAGAATGGCTTGAGCTAACGGCACAACTATGGCTTCAGAAAGCAGTTAAAAATCTCTACAGTGCATACTTACCATTGTCATATATGTGAGGGAATTCATGGGCTTCCTTTAGTTTCACCTATTTGATATAGAAATAATACACAGTGATGAAGTGTTCAAGTCAATGGGAAAACCTTTCACGACTGTAAAAACCACGGTTTTCTTGCCTGCTGGACCTTCTCAACAGAAGCATAGTACTTTGACCACCAGTCAATGACGTTTTCAGCAGACTCATCTACGATTGTGCGTCTCCTCCTCTTGGTGGACCTCCGCATAGTCGTCTTGGACCCCTGATGAAGACAATCATGTGACCATGTGATTTTTTTTCCACAGGAGCCAACTCAACACCAAGTATGTCAGTTGAATGAGCTCAGCCTGGGAGTTCTCGAGGTTTGTTTTTGAATTTCTCAGAGAATGCGGTACCTTTTTCTTCTCTGATTCAGTCGCTGTTGGGGGTGCAGGCTTGGCGATTGGCTCCTGCTCAATGTTGACATAGATATCGCTAGAGGGCACTGCCCCTATGGAGCGTCTCGTCGATGCACGTGGGACCACTTCTGAAATCACATAAAACCCAAAAATACTAAAGAGGTTAACGTCAGTGTCCAGAGCAGGCATCTGTAACCCGGGTCTGGGACAACCACAGGGTGTGCTGATTTTTGTAGCTCAGCACTAAATTTATCAATTAACGCTGTTGGTTACGCAGCTAATTCACTTCAATCTGGTTTCCTGAGTCTGAATTTGTGGCTGATTTGAAGCCAAAAACAGAAACAAGCACACCCCTTCTCTGGCTCTCCAGGACTACGGTCGCAGAACTCTGGTCCAAAGGATAAAACGATTCGATTTTGATTTTAAATCTTGAGTTGAACTTTACCCTGTCTGGGCTGTGGGGGTCGCGGAGGTGGAGGTGGCAGAGGAACATAATTGAATTTCTTGAGGCTGTTGATCACATGGTTGCCCACCAGTGTGCTCCGCCCGAAGGCACGCCAGTCCACCACGGAGATATTGAGGGGAGGGTGCAGGTTCTCATTTTCCGGCAGATCCTAGTCACGCGACGCGACGGTAGAGGTGAAAGGTCACAAACACACTCGCCTATGTAGACATGGTCATGATCAAACTAAAATCAGCTGAAAGTAATTTAAGGAAACGGGTCTGTTACCACGTCGAAGACGTCCACCAGGACGGTGAAGTTCGGGTTTTTCTTGTAGCTCTGTATGACCGAGGAACGCACCCCCTTCCCTGCACACTCAATGAACACCTGCGGCCTGTCCACGGAAAGTAGCTGCACCTTCTTCAGCTCCCGAAGGCCCCAGAACAGCACCTGTCCAAAGGTCACCTTAGTTACAGAGCAACACTAGGACAACACACACCTGCTACTTAGCAAATACTAGACAACAAATACACCTGAATAAGAAAAGACACCTGGAGTGCACACAGACACACACACAAACACCTACAGTATTACTGAGAGACGTGGGGAAAACACGCACGCACACACCCATTACAGACCAATCTGTACAACACATGTGCACACGCTATACTGGCGTCACTAGCCCAAGGCTCTCTGGGCTTTTGGCCCTATTTTTAATCTCTGACCAAAAACTTGGAGGCAACCGGAAAATACAAAAAAAGGCAGCGATGTATTTTTCTACATGCTAACCGATTCAGGTGCGTGTCCCTGTTCTAAATTCTTAATATGAAAGTAGGGTTCTCTTCATCTTCTAGTCCCTCTAAAACGTGCCTTTAGCTGTTGAAATTTCAAAAAATTCTTGTCCACATACACCCTCTATAGCTCTCAGGGCTAAACCCCCACTGTTTATGGATCCTTACTCCAGACCTGCTACAGAGCACCACCTGGACATTATTGATTTAGCATTAAACATTAACATTAAAAGACTAGGAAAATAAATCATTCAGTACACAGGGCTACCCTTTATCTTTTGAAAAAAAAAAAAAAAAAAAAAAAATTATTTATGAATTATATGTTTTTCCACTGAGGGGCTCACGTCTTACCTCTATCCTGTACTTGCTGAGTGCAGGCCGGATGCTGGCAGGAACCGGATAGATCAGTCCATCTGGCTCATCTACGGGTGGCAGGGATTCTTCCCCAGTCCCTGGGATCTATAGCAGATTGGTAGATCAGTAATGCATTCAGCCACCTATAAGGATAATGCACTTTGCCTTGCGGTCTCTTGAGAGCTCATAGATTATCTTCCAGGTCAATAGAGGAATGCCCTCTATGCTCCATACCATGGCAAGGGAAGGCCAGAGCACCAATGGACATCCCAAGTTTCGTACATTAAAGGCTCCAGTTGGGACGGTCTGTTTTAGCCGCGTCATATCAGCAACCTTGTCATTGACTGTCGTTACTGGAGAAAGCCTGCTGTCAAAAGCACACCAGCTGGATAGCAATGATGAAGTCAGCGCTCTACTCTTCCCCCCCAAAATCTGACTCTGCTTTTACAAACTGAAGAGATATATCGTGTCCCCGGCTCGCTTGCTTTTGGATGAGCTGGAAGCCGCTCTCCCCCTCTGACGCCCTCCATCACTGCTCCGTACCTGGATGAGCTCGAAGGCCGCCAGGAGGTCTCCTCCTGACTGACTGCCGCAGAAGAGGGGACTGTACTTCAGCTCAGGGGGGGAGTAGGCCTCATTGGACAGTCTGACCTCCGGCACTGTCATGGCGCAGCCCAGGTATTCTGCCTTTCCCTGTGGGGAGTGAGATACCAACGATACCAATCATACACTCAGTTACCTTAATAGTATCACAAGCCTGGATTCAAGCAGCATTCATCCTTAAGTTCCTCAACTCCACGTCAAGAATGGTTTGGCGTTACAAATGGTGTTAATTGAACCCAGTCCATAGAAACTGCTGTATCGCTGTAACGGTCCACGCTGTAACACAGTAATGTGTATAAAAGTGATCTGTTGCCGTCACAGGGTCTTCCTCACCAGGGCATCGTCGTCGTACACCTCGATGACGATGCGGGGCGGCTCCTCTTTGAGGTCATTCAGCTCGCCGTAGAGCGTCACTTTTTTGAAGAGCAGCATCTGGTTCCAGGTTGGGGTCAGTGTCTGGTTAATGATCTGAAACACAAAGGGTTTGTAACAGTCATCATTACCGCTGTATACAATCCCCAGTGGTACAACAACAACAACAACAACAACAACAAAATTGGAGGCCTGTTTCTCTGCTGCCTACAGAGTGCAAGTCCTCTCTTTGCACAGAGCACTGAGCCTCACCGCTGTGGACTGGTTGTGTGACGCGAAGGACACCTTAGCGAAAGGGTCTGAGAGGCCACTGCTGTCAGCCGCAATGAGTCCGCGGGCCTGGTACATGTGGGCCCGCAGCTGGAACTGGTGATGGGCTGGGCAGGAGGACAACAAATACCGTTCACATGCTTTCTGTCAGTTCTCTCTGTTCTACCGAGGCACATGAAAAATATGCTAAGGGCTTGGACAGACAGATCTCCAGGGACCGTTAGAAAGAAATGAAAGCAAATTATTCTTTGCTTTCTTTCTATAAGCTTTCGTCAGGTCAACGTTGTTGAAGAACACAGAACACGATGCACATCCGATCAACTTAATTAATGGATCAATTAATTTAAAAAAAAACTAATTCAGAGAGTGTACCCAAAGTGATCAAGACTACTTCTGACAGGGGAGATGACAAATATAGACCTTTGTAGACTAGCTCGTCAGGTGCAGGGGTGGCGTGGTGTTCGACGGGCCTGTCAGTGGGCCGGCTGAAGAGCTCAAACCCTGAGGGCAGGTTTTCCAGCATGTGGGCGGAGTCTCTGCAGTCCCCCAGCCACAGGTACACATCCAGTTTGGCCTGCACCGTCCAGCCGGTCAGACGCTTGCCTGGCGGCTGAGGGCAAGGCACAGTAACACATTTATACTCATTCACATTCACTGTGTGCAACGCGTACAGTAAGCAGACCTAACAGTCGAGCGGAATTTGATTGGTGCCTCTAAACTACCACATCACTAGCCAATGGGGGCCATTGAGACTGGATGATTATGCTATGCATAGCAAGTATTTCCTGATTAAATTGCAGTAAAGTTTGGTTTCCCCCCAGTGAACACTAGTTCTTGCTGCAGTTATGCCTTTCATGGTCTGGAATCAAATTAGGACTGTGTCAGTGCTGACAGCCAACAGGGGTCTCATAGGGGAAGAAAAGAACAGTAAAACAAAATGAGGGCTAAAAAGAAAAAAAGTAACATGAATAAATAGAAATATGTTAAAGATCCAGGATGACAAAAAATCTACACATATCACACATAACATCACAATTACACTGCAAGGTTATGCCAAGGCACATTAAATGTCATCGTTTTGGGATCCCGTTGGTACCTTGAGAAACAGGGTCTTGATCTTGCCGCAGTCTCGACCCTTGTCTTGCGGGCAGGAGGAGTAGAGCAAGTGGCGGGCAGCAATGCGGGCGTACGCCACACGCTTGTTGTTGCTAAGCAACCACACCAACACGTCTGGAAGAGTGTGCTGGGGCTGAGGGTGGGAGAGGGGCACGTACACAGAGACACAGCATGTATAAGCTAAAATCGCTGTGGGGCAAAATATCTGCACCTGTGCATAATCTGTACACCAAACAGACTGTACTGAGCGTAGTATGTGTATACTGAAAGGCAAAGAGACAACAGAAAGCAATAGCACACATTTACAAAGAGACAAGTAGACACACATACTCATACATACAAATATATACAAAGGCACATACGCTATATGACCAAAAGTGTCTGGACACGCCTTAATCAGGGGCTGTTTTTCATGGTCTGGGCTAGGCCCCTTATTTCCAATGAAGGGAAGTCAATCGCCCAATAATGCTATTCTGGCCAAATGGTAGCAAAACCCTGAATCAATGCTCCAACATCTATTATAAAGCCTTCCCAGAAGACTGGAGGTTGTTATAGCTGCAAAGGTTGGACCAAGTCCATAGTAATGCCCATAATTTTGAATGAGATGTTGGATGTCAGGTGTCTTTTAGTTATACTTTTGGTCATGTAATGTACATGAACACATGCACACTACCTCTTCCACCAGGAACCTCATGCGTTGAGTGAGTTTGAAGGCCTCTTGTAGCATGCTTTTGACACTCATAGTCTTCTTCTTCGGGCCAGTGATGGACTTCACCTCACTCGCCATACTATCCTGAGGAAAGAACAGCACTGTCAACGACTAAGATGGAGATCACAGGTACATGTGTTTACGATCTGAACCATGGAAACAAGAGTATGAGGTGTGACCCCCCCCAACTCCAGGACAGAGACAGTGATATTCCTCATCCATACCAGCTCATCTCTGCACAGTGTCAAACGCTTTTTGTCCAAGTTGGTCAGCTTGTCCCCCTTCACCTTCTTCTCTGCAAAGGCAATGAACGTCCTACAGGGAGAAAGAGGCCCGCGTTAAACACTTAAACGTTTACCAGATATATTACATATAAACAAGTCTTTTATTGCTAGCATGTGGGTGTTTCCATTTGAATTTGACTGTCCATGTACACATAGTCGATACACATAGTCTGCAGTAATACCAGGTTACCTGGTGTTTGCCCGAAACTCCTGGAACACCTTGAGGATGGAGGCCTCAGCCCGGGGATCTGAGAGCTTGTTCTGCTCACCAGCTTTAGCCACTCCCTCCTCCTGCATTGGTCAGAGATGACATCACATTGTTTACATCATCACTACACAACTGCATTGTAATGCTTCAGCAATACCAAGCTTATGGTGTTTCCAGGGTAGCGCACCAGCTTCAATGTGATGCTGTCCAGCATGTTTGAGTAGTGCAGGCGGAAGGACTGGTCCTCCCAGCGGCTGAACAAGTGGACACACGGTTTCCTGTCTCGAATGGGGAGGTACATGTAGTTCCTGCAGACGCGGAATTAAAATTCAATTAAAAGCCAATTAAAAAGAAATATGCGTCTATTACGACCCCTTCAAAAATATAGTGGAACAAAGAATGGTAAACACCTATTTCCTTTCATGAGCAGGGGCTTCGTAGGAGGGGTTGTGGACATGCACGGTTCTGGTTCTTGGGCTTCCAGTAAGGGAGTGCTGAGAGCGCTGTCAGGTTCCAGAGGCTCAGCTACCCTCTCGACCGCTACCTTTTTCTTACTAGGGCTCACTTGGGAGGCGCCATCAATGAAATTTCCATAGTTCCCTGGACAGCAAGACGATAACAAACACCCTCTTTTAGGCCATTCGCGGAACGGTTACTTGCCGGCACTTGAATTGGTCAAGGAATTGGCAAAGGGACAGGCGAGAACATTGACATAATTACCAATGGTGAACTCAAAGCTGACGGGCTTGTCCCCTATCTTCCTGTCGATCATCGTCGCCTCGAATAGAGCAGCGAACAGCATGAAGCTCTCCTTGTCATCATCGTTGATCTGAGGGACGTATTACGACCAATCACGGGCAGTGCTCATGACAGGACCACTGATAATAACATTCCAACAAGGAAATAGACAGTAGGCGAGAGACAAGGGAGAGCGAAAGAGAATATAGACTGGGTCTATCAGCACCAGACCAGTAGAGGATGATTACATTACATTACATTGCAGGCATTTGCCAGACGCTCTTATCCAGAGCGACATACAACAAAGTGTATAACCATAACCAGGAACAAGTGTGTCGAAAATCCTAGAGAGAAGTACCCTTTCCAAGTGCAGGGAACAACCGCATAGTTCAACTTGGACCCTGTAGGTTAAACTGATTAACACTAACACAAACGAGAACAGCAACAACGCAGTCTATACAAAAATACAAGCAGTAGTTAAGATGAGTGCATTAACTAAGTCACCCACGAAACAGCTACCTAGTTACAACCCTAAGCTTACAGTCAATTTAGAGATTACAGGGAGGTAGGGAGGGATGGGGAGAGGTGCAGCCTGAAGAGGTGAGTGTTCATGATAACAGAATAACTGCATAAATTATGAGAGTAGAAAACGAAGTCAGTACGCAGTTGAAATTCTGCCAATGTTCCTTTCCCTCTCTCACCTGAGGCGGTGTCTCCACTGGTGTCACCTCTGCACCCAGCGCCTTGCCCTTCTCCTCCTCCCCACCTGCTCCTCCGCCCCCGCCTCCAGGAGCACCGGCTTTGTCTTTGGCTCCTCCTTTCCCTGCTTTGCCATCCTTATGCGGGCCCTTCTGGTCCTTGGCCTGCTGGGACGCCTTGGATTCCCCCCCCCCACCCGCCGCCAATATTTCCACGGACACTTCAAGGAAGACCCTTCCCCGAAAGGCCACCCCCTCGCCCACACCCTCGTTCAGCTCCTGACCGTCATCCCCCAGCGAGAAGTTCCTGGTGGAGCCATACAAGTTGATCCAAGCTGGGCCAAATGTTGGGAGGAAACCTGGATGATAAAAAAATTGTGACAATGAAGAAAATGCTGAAGTACTGTATGGCACTACATCTAAGAAAAGGAGACATTTCCCATTTAGTTCCTACCGGGGTACACCCCAAAGTTCACCTTTATCTCCATCCTGCTCATTGGCGATTTTGCGCAGGTCGATGAAGTGTGTCCCGATAGCCACGTCGTTCATGCTCCCCTCATCCCACAACTGGATCTTCACCCGCTGACACAGTGGAGGGAACATCTCTTTAAACACAATCTGCTCATTCCACACTGGGTCTGCTGTGCCCTTCTGGGTTGAGGTCCGGCCCTGTCACACCAATGACAGGAGGCATGAGAGAGGGAGGGAGGGAGGGAGGGAGGGACGGAGGCAGAAAATGAGACAAAGAAATGTTACATCTACCTTCTCGATCGAAAGAGATGAAACACAAAATATTTGAAAAGGATGCAAAACTAATTTATGTATAATGTTGGGATTCCATTGAGATTATACCTCTAAATTTGAGGACTCAATGATTTTTTTTTCTTTTCATGTTTTTCCAAGTCAAAAGTATGAGGTCCTGCTCTAGGCCCAGAAAAGTAAAAAAACATCTTGGATACTGTTACCATCTGGCTGAAGAAAGACACCACCACATAGGGATCGATGAGGTCCTTGTTGTCCCCAATGAAGGCCTTGGTGACATTGGCCATGATGCTGGAGTTATTTCGAGGAAGACCCTCCGCCCGGAACACCTTCACGTAAAACCGAGCCCACGGGCGCTCAGAGGGGAACCCCGCGGGTAGGAGCAGATTACTGGGGCAAGAGAAGAGCAAGATGTCCTAAAATATCATCGAGGTGTAGAGAAGATCAATGCGATAACACAAATAAACCTGCCATTATCAGAGACAAAATTGACATGGTCATAGAGCAATAAAGAATTTTCCCCTCAGACTCCTTACTGTCACATGTACAGCCATGTACTTTCTGGTGAAGTGACATGCACAGATTGAGCTATTACAGTTGCAGTATAACAGTAGTAGTGTATTGCGCAACCTCTGTATTCACATTCATTTGATACAGATTTAATTTGGTACAAAAAAAATGCAGCAGAAATTTGCATTATATAAAGCCAGCTTCTGATCTGTCAAAGAAAATTAATCATAGTCATTCATATCAATGGAAAACAGAAGATTTATCCAGCCCGCGTCCGGTGTTATCAGTCACGCATGGTTTGGGTCAAATTCAACTGAATCCATTTTTCTGAAGTATGGAGGTTTAGGGACACGCCCTCACTTTTCGATCTGCTCCTCTGCGTTGCTGCTTTTCTGCGAGGGCGGTGTCACGTCGCCCTTCCCCGCCACGCTGATGTCACACTTCAGGTAACCTTTGACCCCTGCGTGGATGGCCATGGGGTCGGTCAGCACGGCCCACTTGTTGGTGAACTGACGGCCTGGGACCAGAGAAGGAACAGTGATGGACGGCGAGGGTTATGAACAGCAACCTGGGCGAAGTTGCATTACGTTACATTTATTCGGCAGATGCTTTTACCCAAAGCGACGTACAAAAGTGCATATGAAGGTCACTGGACCAACTACAAAACACAGGTTTGACAAGGTACAATACTCATTTTGCACAGTTATTCATAGCCAAGAACACAAAGTCCAGTTCACACAGTGAACCTTATTCTGACCTAACCTGTGCTAAGTCAAACTAGGGGGCAGTGGAAGCCCACTGCCCCCTATCGTAGGACGATAATACAAAGAAAGCAAGTTGAAAAGTTGAAGTTGAAGCATGTTGCATGGGACGCTCACCTGGCTGCCTGTAGACTGTTCCCACGTCCAGCTTGAAGGACCCCACGCAGAAGCCACGCATGATTTTGGAGTGCATCACCTGACGCGGATCAAGTACAAACGAGCTTAATGTTTTCAGCATTGAAATGAGTGAAAAAAATCACCATTTTAAATTGTAATTGTCCTGAACCTGTTTTTTTCCCAATTGTTCTTTCATGACTAACAGGCCAATATTTCATATGGAATCTATAAGGCTCACCCATATGCTTATGAGTCATTCTTTCTTAATTGTTTTAATACTGCAGCACAGACTCGCAATGCAATGCAATGCAATACCAAATGCATTGCATTTATGCATGAAGCAGAATCATTTTGCAACAACCAGATTGGACTACATCAAACCCTTTTGATTGCAAATGAACATTAATCATGAGAAAATCAGTCATAATTTAATTTTAGCTTTAAAATCAAATCAATTAAAATAAAGCAAGCAGGCAGCATCATGTAGGAAAATGACATGTGTACCAAGAAAGGGAAACAGGTCACTAGGAAAAGAAGGAAAGAAGAAAATGGTTGTTAGGGTTTCCTGTCTGCATCACTCCATGTAAACACTGCTGTGAGGGCTATATGTAATAAATCAACACAGTAAAATAAAATAAAATGAAACATAATTTCATAAAGACAAATGATTTGTGAGAAAATATCTTTAAAAAAAATAGCAAAGGTTTCCACCATTTGTGACAGTGCATGAAAGAGTGGCATGGACAATTAAGAAAAAAGAAATGAGTTGCTTCTGGGTTGTACTAGCTAAAATGGAAAGTGCAAAAAGCGTGGAAATATTTCAAACAGGCTCCAGACAATCACAAACCACAAAAGCCTTGATTCTTCTCCAATCCTTGCCCATGGAGTTCCAGGGTGAATCCTGATCGCTGAATGTACTTACAGAGAGTTTGATGACTTTGTCAAAAAATGACTCTGTGGGTCCGAAGAAATCAAACACAAAGTACTGTTTAAAGACACAAAACAGCAGGTTAGACACGTCCGTGCTGAAAACGGCAAATCAAGTTATGGTTCTGTCCCCGGCATTAAGATTCGGAAAAGGGCAACCTCGTTGTAGAAGGGGGCATTTGTCCCTTCTTTGACCGTGGTCTGCTTCTTCTCATCGCCAATTTCGATTATGACACAGGGGTCGATGTTCTCTCCGACGAGTTGCCTCGCCTCCGTGATGTTGATGGAGATCTAGGGGCAGGAGGTCCCAGGATAGCAAAAAAAATGTTACTGACATTTTATAAATTCAGCTTGGGTAATGTTTGCCCAATGCCAGCCCACAATCTTCTATTGTCCCCACCTGAAAGCTTTGTGGCTTGCTTTCACTGTCCAGAATCTTGGCCACTGGTTTTGACCTGCGAGGAAGATGCAAACTGACTACAGGGCTAAAAAGTATTGTGGTTTGTTAGTTGTTACATATTTGCCATTTATGGTACGTACACGGCTTACATTTTTAAATTTCCATTTATACAGGAACCATTAACAACACTGCTCTTAGAGCTCAGATAGCAACAGAAGACTAGTTGGTGGTGGTGGTGGGGGTACCTTTTAAGAACAGGCGGCTCTGGCTCTGGTTCTGGTTCTGGTTCTGAAGGGCCGCCCTGCATGGCACCTTCGCCCTCTGGCACAGGCAGAACAACTCGGCCATCACCTTCGCTGCCATCTACGACAGAGATACAAAGTTCACTGGCGTTCTGCTTCACAGCCGTCTAACAGAGATACAAAGTTTATCCACCATGTCTGACAGCGTAATGGACAATAAACATGCAATTATCTGGGCACACATTCGTGTTGGGGTAGTAGCAGAAATCTCTGTACAGAGCGGTATGAGCAATGCGATCACTGTCAACACGGCGGTACTGCAAAAAGCACGCATGTTTGCTTTTAAGGCCTTACCCAGGGCACCTTTATTTGCAAAGAGTACACCCTCCTTAGCATCCTTCTTCTTCTTTTTCAGCTTAAACATCCCCTTTCTATAAAATACACAGAATGACTTTGATTATTGCAATGTATATATAGTGTATGTTTATTATTTTTTGTTGTTGTTACACTAATTACACAGTAATTATGTTACACTAATACCCACATACACCACACACACACACACACGGTATAATCAAGAATGAAACACCAGAATTTATGAGAACAGTAATACTCATTCACAGTTCATCCCTTATAACAGTTTATCCCTTCTAGACAGAGGAGGCTAGTGTTGCATTTGTTCCTTCTTACCGGTGCTGTGCTGGACTTGGATGTTCCATTGTGGTTGTAAAAAATAATTCCCGGTTGTTCCCAGAGAAAAGAGCGGATAAATTCAATTAACGCGGAACTTTCTACCCTCTCTACTGCAGCTGGCTGAGCGCTGAGATCCACGAAGAAACCCGCTGCCGCTCACAAACACAGGAACATTTGTGATCGTCGCAACCTGGATTCCCCTCAAGTAGCGCCGCACCGCACCCCACCCTACCGCCACAGCGCCACCCTCCTGCAACCTCAAGCCAAGAGGCAAACAAAAACCCAAACTCGTCCTTTAATTTCCGGTTTTTGTATTTGACTTGCGGTGGCTGAGTGATACTGCACTGGCTCGATCTCTCCCCCCAGCGAGCCACGCATTGTGAAAACAGTGCTGATCCTCTGAGGCCTGGCCTGCTCCCCGCCACCAGCCTCCCTGCACCAGGGAGCCAGCCCAACACCTCTAACTCAACCGCGAGCTCAGCGGAGGGTCTTTGGGAACTGTCGACTGCACAAATGACCAGCCACGACATGCCAGGTCTCATTCTGGGAAGTGATATTTCTTTAACGCCATTCATATCACGCTTTTTCATTGGTCATCGGATATTAAATTAAAAAGAGTCTGTCAGATTGTCGTAGTGGTTTTCTATGGCAAAGAGCAATTGTCCCTCAATTCTGACACTCAAATAAAAAATCCTGTTTTTACCAAATGTTCTAACCCTCAAAACAGAAATAAATAATGAAATGTGTCAAATTTGGCAGCATTGCTGTTCCAGGATAAGAACATTTGCTGAGCAAACAGTCATTAGGTGATGTGACAGGTCACATGCCGTAGCCTCTTAAAAAAAAAAAAGCTTTCCAAGACATGTTGTCTAACAAGTCCATTCTCCTTCTGCTTCTTTAAATACACAGGAGTAAACACTGTACTAGATGGCGCCGAGGTCTCACATGAAAGACGGTATTATATTTCGATGTCATCTAATGTAGGGGTCCTCAAATAACTACTCTAAGAAACTTAATGAAATGGTCAGGCTGCAGTGCACTGGCTATTTAACACACTAATGCACATAGAAGCATGAACGACAGGGGTTCCAAGACCCCAGTTTCTATATACCGGCTGTAATAAATAGTGTTGCATAACGTATAATAAGAAAGTTATGAATGTAATTCTCATTATGAAATGGGAATCGAAGCTCAGTTTTACAAATTAACGGCAATATTTTCTAGACATATCGGCAAATCATCTGTCACATAAAATACATCTTCAATAATGACTTTAAAATAAAAATGCTAAATAAAAATTAGCAGTAAGATTCATTCCTACAGTAATATGCATTACAGGTCATTTTCAGCTCTGTTTGTTTTTCATGTATTGTATTTGACGTATTGTAGTTTTATGAGCGCGCTCAGAAAACTACAATAAAAAATAGTTTTTTTCATAAAACTACTATTAGTTTTAGAATGTTGTTGATGCTGTGTAACTGTCATAGGACAGAACCAAACCTACATTATTAGAATCAATCAAGCCTCAATTGAATTACACAGCTTCCCTTGAATTAAGCCAGGAACCAATTAATAAGCTCAGGTAGTCATTAAGATAGCCAATGTATTGTATTACAACATTGTATTAGCTTCTCAATTTGTGCTACTCTTTATTGATATGAAAAGAGCCATATAAACTTCATTTATACCAACCTGTCCTGTACCAGTAGGGTCTCCAGTTGCTTTATTAGTCCTTACATGTAGCTACCCAAAGCCAAACTGACGCTAACACCAAATACCAAACTGCTGCATATTTTGAATTGAATTCTAGCCCCATGTGACACAATTAAGAAAATGAAATCATGAATACTTACATGCGGAGGCTTTGGGTTACAACAGATGCAAAGTCCATAAGTTCGATGTCTTTACACAATTTTAATACAAAAATTTAGGCGAGCACTTTTGGCCGGTCGGTCATAGCAGACTCTTCAAAAAAATAAAAAAATATACTGTCGTTCTATAACTTTTCTTACATTAAATTACTAAAGCGTTAAAATATTAAATATAAAGACAATTGCATTTGATGTAAAATGGTATCTTTTTTTTTTTTTTTTTTTTTAAACTTTTTTAGAGATTCCCACCTGTTAGGCAGGGAGATGTTTCAAAAAAGAGCATTGCAGCCTAATATTCTACCTTATAAGGGGCCCAGCCGACTGGAAATAAGGTCATTTCAATGCGGCCCAATGGGAGGGGGACTGAGAGTGGGAGATGGTAGGATTCCCACGTCCAATGAGGTGACTCATTCCCCCACTTTCCATTTTTACTGTCAAATTCTGGAAAACCAGCTCGCAGCGACACATGCTGTTTTTGACACATGTATATATATAGTACACATGTAACTCATGTAGTACCTCATATAGTACTAATCCAGGTACCTGTACAAACAAATATGATATATACTGTCTGTACACGACCATATTATATTCAGGCAATTACAGGTGCGTTGATAGAAATAGGTTGTCACAGCGTATTCCATAATCGTTCATGTCAAACTGTCATCTGTAGACCACTGGTAGTTACAAGCTCTGGTCCAGTAGTCCCATGACAGGGATGCACAGGTATAGACATGGAAAATGATGATTTCATATGTTTCAGAATAATTCATAACAACATGCATTCCACACATACCAGCACCATCCCTTGATGGGATAGTGCTGGTATGTGAAAATATTTAACGATTTAACGATTTAACACAGCAGTTCCATTATACTTCCATTACTGTACTGGGGTCAATCCAGGTTTCGCATAATTGATCCAATAAAAAACATCAGATATAAACTACAAATATGGTGGAGAACATAAATTATTTAGATGCTAAGAACTTGAAGCTATAGCACTCGGACTAGATTTTTTGCTTTCAAATACAATACTTTTTTTTTTTTTTTTTCGTTTCACTCAGCAACTTGGCACAACTTTGCAGAAAGTCACACTCTTATGCTATTTCAAAATATAACTACTTCTCTTATGACAGCAAAGAGAGCAAAACAAAGGAATTACCTTGACCTAGGCTCTTAGTGGTACCTCTGAGTGGGGAAATCCTGTTAGTCCAGACTGAAATACAGGGAAAGCACTTCACTTCAAACCTTCTGATGAAAGTTCTTCATCAGACCATGTACACTCAGGAAAAGGAAATGGGCATACTATTGAACAAACAAAAAAAAACTAAACATATTCACGTCATTTTAAATATGGGGCAATTCTGTTTTATCACCACTACTAATGTTTGCTTTCAGGGCATTCCTTCCAAATAATCCCAGACGATATAAAACACTAAAACATACACAGCAAGGGGTTATCATTTGAGTAATTCGTTTTCAGAGTTTCAAGAGCACCAGTTTTTCCTTCACAGTAACTTGTGGCCAAGCACTCCCGTTTCAAGCAAAACCTGTGTTCGCTTTCCTAGCGATGTAAACAAAGAACAAGGAAACCATAATACATACACTGTAATAGTTACCAATTATTTAAATATTTTACTAATGCTAATGTGAAGTATTCTGAGCTATTCGTGTGTTACATTAAAGATATTATGTGGCTATAACCAATATTAATAGATATACATGAGCACATTTTATTTGGGGTTTTTTCAGAAAGAAAGTACATGAACATAACAGTTCTTCAATACTGGATATCATTGCTAGCAGTACTAATCTCATAAGTAATGTCATTAAGAATAAACCTGTTCCAAGAGACTACTGATACACTAAAAAAAGACTAATGGAGAGCAAATTGAGCAAAATAAGCTTATAGTTTCTCCTGCAAAATAAACTGTTCTAGCATATTTGCCAAAAGAGCTTGTTTGCCCAGCCGTGAGCTGGAACAGGATCCAAGTGAACAAACACACCTCTGGTAAACAGGCAGTTTGAAAGATTTCAGCTCAGTGAGCTGTGGCAAAGACATGTTTAGCAGTCCGTTAAGAAAAGGCAAGTAGTCAAGTAGGCAATCCAGTGTTCAATCCAAATATATCACAGTACATAGGTAGACATTCAAATTTAACAGCAATGGATTTTGCACATTATCTAAACACTAATTTAGTGCCGTGGGCTTTTATAAGAAGTTTATAAGGACTGTAGAGGACATGTAAAGAAACTCTTCAGGCCACAAATAATCATAAAGAGCATAATCATAATAGAGATCATATTATTCATTTGGGACATTCTGGGAGAGCGGAGTAATCACCAAAAAAACTGCAAAAAAAAAAAAAAGAAGTTGCATACAAGATGGCTCTTATAGCCCAAACCAGCACTGTGGTAGCACAAATGATTGATTGCTGATTTATTGATTTCTTTGGCATGTTTGATGAAAACTTCAAAGGTTGTTTTCCACCACAGCCCCCCAGATTTTTCCACCTGGCAATTCCAAGGTGTGGTACTTCATTGGTACCACTAGATGGCAGTAAAAAGAAATGCTTCTATCACCATATCCATATCACAGTTGTCTGACATCGATTTCCGGGCGTTAATTAGTTAGTGGAAGCAATGTGAAGCCAGAAACACTATTAATTATGAAAATATACAGGAGGCTTTTTATAAATTAAAATTTCTGTTGATTACACATTGCTAATAAGTTTTGATCACTAGCATTTACTTACCGAATGTAAATAGGACCATTTTCCGCAAATGACCATAAAGATGTGTAACAGCTAGTGACACGACTTTATTCAGAAGTATATCTGTCTGAACGTTGGAGTTAATTGTGAATTTAGTTTGAATCTGCATCCAACTAAGTTAATGAAATGCACACTTTTTGTCTCGTTGAAAAAACGTTAAAAGTCCAATATTCAGAACATACCTATGGAAATCATCAGACAACGCATATTACCATTGACTAGGTAGAGGGGCCATATTTCACAGATTACTCTTTTATGAATGGATTTCAACATAAACATGATGCCGTACCTTACATTACAGGTATCAATTGGTACTTTATCCATACCATATTTGCGTCGTTAAATCAGAAAAAAAAACATATAAAAGCTATAGGATGCAAACTCAGTTTAACTTGTTTTTTGAGCTGATCGCCTTATAAGGGACTGGGGGGATGACTTCTCAGTTTTTCCCCCCAAGCTGGCTCATTTGTTGCTTCCCCGATTCCCTTTGAAAAGTGTCCATTGTTAGGCGCTGAATGAGTTCCTGTTTGTAAATGACGCTACGGAAGAAACGGAGACTCGAAGAACAGAATGTGCATGCACAGGCGTGCAGTGCTTTGTGTCGACAAGACGGTGGGGGTTCTGGAAAAAGGACAGTGTGTGAAAGGTTATTATTATGCAGAGGGGGTGGGGATTGAGGTTCGGGATGCAGTGAGGAGGGACAGAGGGAGAGCTGTGACTGTGTCTACAGTCACCAGTGCGCTCGCCCTCGGGTGCTGGGGCAGACTCCGGAACGCGTGCTGCACTGACTGGCAGACTTCCTGAGGAATTCCCCCCCCGCCCCCGACCACACGTTAAATCTCCAGGGTCATACACCAGCTGTGTGAGCCCAGAATTATTCATGTAGTCGGGCCTGTGCAGAATTAGCAGGAACGGAATGTCAGAAGTAGGCCTTCACGATTGGGTGTGGTGATTCAGCCGAGGTGAATGGACACTATTTAGGGGACAGTGACCGACCGTAACCCACCCTTGGACCCATTAAACCCATCCTGGACCCATATAACCCATACTGGACCCATATAACCCATCCTTGGACCCATACAACCCATCCTGGACCCATATAACCCATCCTTGGACCCATACAACCCATCCTGGACCCACATAACACATCCTTGGACCCATACAACCCATCCTGGACGCATATAACCCATCCTTGGACCCATATAACCCATCCTTGGACCCATATGTACTCTGTTAAGAGTTGAATTAACACTGAGCTTTTCACTGTGCATGCATCCACTCACCCGGTGGGTATTTGGCGTGAATAACCAGATGGGTAGGAAGCCATATTTGTCATTCTCAGAACAGGCAAGAGAAATGAAAAAATATATATTTATCACAGATATCGATTTTCCATTCAGCAAAAATCTGGTTTAAGTGCTTTTTATATATTAGGAAGCAGAAAAAGCAAACAAGCACATTTCTACAATACATAAGTATCAAAAGGACTTTAAATAACTTTTTAAATCTGACCTTTTAGACACATTGTATAATTAATTAGATTACATTGTTAGGGGGAAAACAATTCAGTTCTTTAAGATTAATACAACCCAATAATACAGACACCTCATTCCACGTTAGTACATCTGGAAGATACTACAGCATCCAAGACCATTTCAAGATTGTTTAACATGGCTTGTTCAAGCCGCAGATTGGATGCAAGCAAGCATTTTTTTTTGACCAAACCCAATTTTGATTCTAATCGAGTTGCAAACCATGCACATTTCTGGACACAATTTGGTCTGCGTTGGTCTGTTTCGTTAACAGATGTTACATTTACTCGCATTCGCTTGGTGCGCATTGTCATTTGAGGCGTGTGTTTCAGAAGGTCAACGGGGGCAGTAAACGCCCTTGTACATAAAAAGTAGAGGTCTAATTCACAAAGTACATGTGCTGCTACAGTCTTAAAAAAAAAAAAAAAAAAAAAAGGAAATCTAAAAGACAGATCACAAAAGGAGTCCAACCCTTGTCCTGGACGGCTGTTTGAAAGCAACAGCTTTCTTAATCTACCAAAGGAACAGTATAGAGCTGCGATGCACTGTACAAGTAAGATACATTATTTACGTACAAGTCATTTAACCGATTAATTCGACCGTTCCAAAATGCAGTTTCAAAGCCTGGCCGGGACACCCTGCAGTACAGTGCAGCCCTGATATTCAGAAAGCACGTTCCCCCACCTGCACGCACCACCGGATTTCCTCTTCTGCAACTTCATTTCAAACGTCTGGAAGGACATGCAAATGGGTACCTCTGCACATTCTCAATATCCCTGGCTCTAAGACACACGTTTGTGACAATTATTACTCCAGTTCACCATTTCATATCCGCTTCAAACTCGTCTTGGCATTTATTGTGACGGAATAGGTAACATCAGATTGCAGGACGGCTTAACAGCAAATATTCTTTTAAAAAGAAACAACCTTTCATTTTCCATGACAAATCACTGCAAACTATTTTATTGTTCCCTTCTTTTTTTTTTTTCTTTTTACTACAGTACCAGAAAACCAAGACAAATCGAGAGGGATAGGCGTCAGTTTGGGTCAAATGAGGTTCCAATGAACTCCCCCGCTCCCCCCCTCCCCCTCTCCCCCCCCCCCCATTTCCTGTTTAGTGTGAACGATCACCTCAGTTTATTTGTGTGCACGCTCCACACTGATCTCCAAACTAGATGCTTTGCAAACAGCCAGTGGCTCTTCTGACTCAGGAATACCGAGTAGTCAGACGTGACGAGAACCTGCCAAATATTTACCCAACATCAGGTTCTTATGCACACACGAGGCCGTCACAACCGGACTGCTCTTGGTTTCAGTTTAACAGAAACTGCTGGCTTTTTCCAGAGGACCATAATGCATAAATATAATGAAAAAGACCAACTGCGCCACCCGATAAGGGACAATCCAAAGTCCACACAAATTAGGGATCTGCTGCTGCTCTGTCAGTTCTCAGAAGCCCGTTCCGATAATCACCAAAACACCCAGGGCATTTATTCCAAGTAGTGCAATTTCCTGCTTTAAAAGCTGGCCAGCTAAATCATGATCCGATCTGCAAAGCATTTGGTTTCAACGGATCTGGCTGAACATCCCATAAAAAATGTGTGTCATCTCAAAACAGGAGTCTGTCTTCCAACACTTCTACTCCTCAAAATGCAACAACCCCAAACCCTGAACTGTACACTATATACACGCACCGCTCAAAGGGCTATAGGATAAATACTGACCTAGTCTATACATACAACTTCCAATATTTCATTTCAATTTTTATGTCAAACTATAGGCATGTTAAAAATATATATATAATACCATCAGTGCTGTTGTCATAACAAAATGTCTTCCTTCATTTATGCATCAACAGTTATCCTACTTTTGGGTTGGCCCAAACTATGACGTAGCTGGGACCGGTACGACTGAAACCTGCCCATGACTTGCAGTTCGTGGCCTGCGCTTTCAACTGGAAGATCAGGTCTGGCCTATCGCGAGCTTCCATCAAGCCCCGGATTCGAAGTCAACTGTCAGTGTGCGGCTATTCGGTGAGTAGATGGTCAAATTTTGTTTTCCCTCCCCAATCAAAAAACAAAAAGGAAAGAGACAAACCCACAGTAGTAAACTTAAAACTCATCAAAAAGAAAAACCACATCAAGGGAGTATGTTGGTAAATTTTTGGTGTGTTTGTGTGAGTGTTTGTGTGCATGCGTGTGTGTGTGTGTGTGCGCGCGCATGCGCGTGTGTGTGTGTGTGTCTTCAGGGCCGGTTCTGGACATAGGTGACATGGGCATTACTCAGCCATAGCCACACCCCCTCCACCCCCCCCCCAGTACGCAATCTGACCTACGGCAGAAGAAAGGGTATACCAGTGCGTGCAAATGTATGTATGTGTGTGTGTGTGTGTGTGTGTGTGTGTGTGTATATATTTATATATATTACTATAAATAAACGAAACTACAAGCAGTGAGGAAGCTAGGACTCCTCGGGGTGCTGGGTGGGAGGGGCTATCTGCGTGGGCGGGGCTACAGCAGTTTCCTGTCCCTCAGAGCTCAGGCCCAGCTCCCTGTCCATCAGCTCCAGTTCACTTTGGTCCAGCAGCTCGAAGTCCTCCTCCTCGGCGGGGGTGGGCGTGTCGGCGGGAGTGGGCGTGTCGGTGGGCGTGTCCGCGGTCTGGTCCCTCTCGGCCCTCTCGGCGGCGGGGTCCTCGGGTTGGGGTGCGGGTTCGGGCTCGGACTCGGGGGCCGGCGGGGTCTCGTCCGGCAGGAACTCGGCGATGGCGGGACCCTCGCTGGCCTCGCTGGAGCGCAGCAGGGCGGAGAGCGTGCTGCGCACCACGCTGGAGATGGCCGTGCTCACCATCTCCTCGCTCAGGGCCTCCAGGGCGGGGCTGGGGCCCGTCGCCCCCCCCGCCTGCCGGCCCGCCCCCCCGGCCTGCCGGCCCGCCTCGGCCCCGCCCGCCTGCCGGCCGTGCCCGTTGAAGTGCGAGTTGACGAAGTGGAGCGGGGACGCCAGGTGCTGGATCAGCAGGCTGGCGGGGCTCTGGGGCTCCGGCCCGGGGGGGTCAGCGGCGGCCCCCTCGCCCCGGTCCGGGGCGGCCGACCGCAGGGGGAACTGGAGCAGGTTCTGCTCGATGGAGAACTCCTCCACGGACGGGAACTCCGGCAGGTCACTGGAGAAGGCCTCCTCATGCTCACTGTGCACGCTCTGCACGTCCAGATCTGCAGCGTCACAGCCAGAGAACGCACTCACAGACACGACCTGGACTAAGACCCCACAGCCAGAGAACGCACTCACAGACATGACCTGGACTAAGACCCCACAGCCAGAGAACGCACTCACAGACACGACCTGGACTAAGACCCCACAGCCAGAGAACACACTCACAGACACGACCTGGACTAAGACCCCACAGCCAGAGAACGCACTCACAGACACAACCTGGACTAAGACCCCACAGCCAGAGAACGCACTCACAGACACAACCTGGACTAAGACCCCACTGACACAGATGCATCTTTAACCACATCATCTATCCCTAATACAGGGTCAGCACTGATACAGCTGTGTGTGTAGCCATGCTTTACATTACACAATAATACTATATACTGCATGTACATGTATCATTACATAACACTATAGTGTATTGTATATATCACTACGTTTACAATTTACAGGCAGAGGGATAATAACTGTATGCTACGTTTTAGGGAAGGCCTTTGTGCCCATGCAGAGGGATAATAACTGTATGCTACGTTTTAGGGAAGGCCTTTGTGCCCATGCAGAGGGATAATAACCGTATGGTACGTTTTAAGGAAAGCCCTTGTACCCATGAGGAGGGATAATAACTGTAGGCTACGTTTTAAGGAAGGCCTTTGTGCCCATGCAGAGGAATAATAACTGTATGCTACGTTTTAAGGAAGGCCTTTGTACCCATGCAGAGGAATAATAACTGTATGCTACGTTTTAAGGAAGGCCTTTGTACCCATGAGGAGGGACAATAACTGTATGCTACGTTTTAGGGAAGGCCTTTGTGCCCATGCAGAGGGATAATAACTGTATGCTACGTTTTAAGGAAGGCCTTTGTGCCCATGCAGAGGGATAATAACTGTATGCTACGTTTTAAGGAAGGCCTTTGTGCCCATGAGGAGGGATAATAACTGTATGCTACGTTTTAAGGAAGGCCTTTGTGCCCATGCAGAGGGATAATAACTGTATGCTACGTTTTAAGGAAGGCCTTTGTGCCCATGCAGAGGGATAATAACTGTATGCTACGTTTTAGGGAAGGCCTTTGTGCCCATGAGGAGGGATAATAACTGTATGCTACGTTTTAAGGAAGGCCTTTGTGCCCATTCAGAGGGATAATAACTGTATGCTACGTTTTAGGGAAGGCCCTTGTGCCCATGCAGAGGGATAATAACTGTATGCTACGTTTCAAGGCGCATTTGTGCCCATGCAGAGGGATAATAACTGTATGCTACATTTTAAGGAAGGCCTTTGTACCCATGCAGAGGGATAATAACTGTATGCTACATTTTAGGGAAGGCCTTTGTGCCCATGCAGAGGGATAATAACTGTATGCTACGTTTTAAGGAAGGCCTTTGTGCCCATGCAGAGGGATAATAACTGTATGCTATGTTTTAAGGAAGGCCTTTGTGCCCATGCAGAGGGATAATAACTGTATGCTACGTTTTAAGGAAGGCCTTTGTGCCCATGCAGAGGGATAATAACCGTATGCTACGTTTTAGGGAAGGTCTTTGTGCCCATGCAGAGGGATAATAACTGTATGCTACGTTTTAGGGAAGGCCTTTGTGCCCATGCAGAGGGATAATAACTGTATGCTACGTTTTAAGGAAGGCCTTTGTGCACTGCGGTACCTTCAGAGACGTCGGTGAGCTGCGGGGTCGTGGCTCTGGACACGGAGAACCCGCCGCTCTCCAAGATGGACGCCTCCTCGTCCGAGAGCTCCGAGTCGGTGATGGCCATGGCCAGGGCGGTGGTCTTAACGTCCACCTGACCGACGGGAGGACAGACTCGGTCAGCAGCTGATCTCCCCCCCCGCTGATCAACGGCATGCTGCCCCTTAATAAGATCGGCCATCTTACGACCGTCCACAACCCCCCGCGTCGAGCCGGGGCTCAGTGATCCAACGCTCTCTGCTACCGTGGTAACGAGTCTTGTGGTGTCTGAAGAATGCCGTGGGCATGACTGAACGGGTTACATCAATCAGTAACTTGACTGCAGTTTAACTCTGTATACTGCTTCCTCTGGAATTTCAGCTGCTCTACTGAACACCAGCTGACTCTTTATTTATTTATTTATTTATTTTTTAAGATGAGTGTTGTCACATGACACACTATGAATGTTAATTCCATTTTTTTTTTTTAATTAATAAATTTTATTTCAAAATGCAACCTCCACCTTTTCCCCTCCCATTTTTTTGGAGTACTGGGACAGTGTAAGTATGTGCGCACACACACGCATGCATGCACACATACACAAACACACACACAGCCACGTTTGGACCCGCTGACCCACGGCGGTAAAGTGAAAGACTCTGACCGTGGGGGCGAAGCAGGACAGCTCCTCTTCACTCTCGCTCCCCGTCTCCACCAGCGGCTCGGCCCCGTCCTCCGACTCCTTCTTCACCTCTGCGCACACGCACACGGGAGACACGCTCAGTTACACGCACACGGGAGAGACGCTCAGTTACACGCACACGGGAGACACGCTCAGTTACACGCACACGGGAGACACGCTCAGTTACACGCACACGGGAGACACGCTCAGTTACACGCACACGGGAGACACGCTCAGTTACAGCACAGCCACACGCGCGCGCACACACACACACACACACACGCGCACGCGCGCGCGAGACAGACACGCACACGCGAGAGACACATTCAGTTACAGCACAGCCACACGCGTGCACACACGCACGCACACGCACACACACACGCGCGCACACACGCGCGCGCGAGACAGACACGCACACGCGAGAGACACATTCAGTTACAGCACAGCCGCACGCACACGCACACACATACACACACACACACACGCGAGGCAGCCACAGACACGCAAACGCGAGAGACACACTCAGTTACAGCACAGCCGCACGTGCACACACACACACACACACACACACGCGCAAACACGCAAGACAGCCACAGACAAGCACACGCGGGAGACACACTCAGTTACAGCACAGCCAGTCCCCGTGGCGCTCCAGTGCTGGCTAGCACGGTTAGCATGCACTGAAACACTACTCCAGACAGGCCGACCCCCCTGAGAGAGAGAGCGCTGCACTCACTCTTCTTGTGTGGCTGCGTGTCCCCCTTCATGCTGTAGTCCAGTTTCATCAGGATGGGCTCCAGCCCCGTGTACATTTTTTGGATCAGCTCGTGGTAGACCACCAGGGGCCAAACCAGCACGCTCAGCACTGAGGGAGGGGACACCAAAGCCCGCTTACTGCTTACCCTGCACACCGCTCAGGCTACAGGTGCGCCCAGCCAAATAACACGAGGAGCTGCTGTACAGTGCCGCTATAAAATGGCACTTTATTCGTACAGTCAACAAAAATACAGCCATACATTTTTATTTATGTATTATTCATATAGCTTTTTCCATTATATATGTAGAATTACCAGTTCGCTTCTCTGACCCTATCAAAGATTAAATACTGATATACATGTCATACATTCATATTATCCATTTGTGCATCCTGGTACATGCTAAAGCAAAAATGTTGTTCTAGAAATATGCAAATGGGTTCATTAGCTTTAACCTAGTCCCTTTATAAAACTACAGCCATACTACAGTCTCCACAGCCACGCAAACTGTACTCCACTAAACGCATGAGGAAAGGCGTACTAAAGAAATTTGAATTCTGTTCGAATTTATTACCATTACACATACTACTCATTTATATAGATGACCATGCATTTACACTTACGTATGATGTAGGAAATCATAACTCCTGGTACGTAATGCCCCACAACAGCCAGAACCACGCAGCCTGCACACACCACCACACAGAACTAGCCGAAAGAGGAGGAAGATGATGTCATTAATGGGCCGCATTTTTCATTACATAAAAACGCTTTGCAAACACATCTACCCACTAAATATTCCGTACTCCTTTCATTAAAATTAAACGGGAAAACGTACAGGGCGGGGACCACCCACATTCGGCAGAGTTCCATATTTTACATTAACGCGCAAAAAAAATGAGCTTCTTTAGTCTATATCTAAAGCCAAAACTCCCTGACGTTAACATTAATAAAGTACAATTGGACAGTAAAGCACATTTTCCCGACTCATAACAGAAGCCGCTCACCTTGCCGTGGTTCAGCCGTTTGTACTGCAGCGCCTCCTGGAGGTACAAGCTGCAGGTGAGGTAGCTCTCCGCCAGGTGGTGGCTGAGTTCCGGAACACTGAGGAGCCGGGGCTGCACCGTCACGCTCTCCCTGGGTTAGACGCACGCACAGAAGCAGGACATAAGAACAGTCACATTTAGTGCGAAACGGATGGAAAAAAAAAAAAAAATCAAACAAATCCTCACTCATAAAAAAATAAACATGCCCAGACCCAAAAACAACGAAAATGCTGTTTACATTCATTTTTAATTGTTAAGCGTTCTAATTCACACTTGCAACTGTCGTGTTCTGATTTCCATGTCAGTCCACAATTAGAACGACTTGAGAACTACGCAAATTGTTTACTGTATTTGTATTCACGGTTATACACTTCAGGAATCTTACTGAATGTCACAAACTTGGTTCCCAAAACAATGCTTTAATATGCAGTCTTCAGATCCAGATTCATAAATCCATCACACAGAGTAAATTCTGGCACAAATATAAACTGCTAGAAATAACAGCTGCTTTCAGGCAAGGGTAAATTCGGCAGATGTGGTACCTTTGACTGACGGGTGCCTCTGGAAACTGGGCTGTATTTCCAGGTACACAGATCAATGGGACAGAGAGGGTAAGAAAGAGAAAGATTCATAATTATGTTTCTGGCGTTTTTAATCCTATTGTCGGAGATCTGGAACAGGATTGCTTACATTCTAATTCACTGACTGGGATTCAGTCATATCGCTAAGGAAACGGTATGACGTCTTCTTAAACTTTGAATTTTCGAACCCTTATGCTGCAAAAATAAAATGTTTGCCACAGGTTTATGGGACCGGGCAATAAAACGAACCACGTTACTAAGGTGAACTGGAATGCAGATGAATTTGGCACAACCAGGACTGGTGTTATCACACCCACCTGTGAGATTGGGCAATTTATGCTTCCACCTGTCCAGAAGCACTAGTCCAAGAAGAGCCATACTCAGGAGAAAAACAGGTCGCACGGACGTGGACGACAGAAGCCTAGAGCAAAAACGATTAAATGTCAACAATCGCTCCGACTACATTTTTAATTCATTTCTTGTACAGTTTGGGAGCTACCAAACTGAGACAGTGACACGCCTTTCACAATAATAATCCTTGTTCGCAAGCTAGCTAACGCTACCAGTTCTTCGAAGAAGTAGCTCGCTAGTAGGCTTAGCTAACGTTAGCTTTTAATGATGTGTTCTTACTCACCGATCATTCCGCTAGTTACACTAGGTCATGTATTAACGTATGGTGTAATGCTTTGTTAATCACCCTGTCATTCCAATTCACGTAATAAATATTGACGATTTACCAGAAAGCGGTGTTCAGGGTAAATGCAACGAAGATGCTGTGCAGCGGCCTCTCCCACACCAGCAGCCGCTGCATCCACAACATTACGGGCTCGTATGGTGACAGCCAACCCTGAAGTCGCTCTCGCAGTTGTACGAGCTCCGGGCTCCCTTCCACGCCAGCTTCTTCGCCTTCCTCGCCTGGGAACAGTGACTCCAGGCCCACCGAAGAGGAGGAAACAGAGCGGTGTCCAGCCTCCTCCCCGCTCGCCATTTTTCCTCCACTCTGTTGTGCTGTTTTGTTGATCACGGGGTTCAGTTGGGAGGGTCGATGGAAGCTCCGACAGCAGCAAGAGCAGATATTACGGGCTCTTCCTGTCACGGGTTTCTGTTTACGCCTCAAAGGCTGATAGCTACTCTAATCACTTTAGCAACCGGAGCTAATGTTAGCTGGTTAGCTATCCTATTTCGATATCCACTGGGCTGATTGTGTAGCGAAAAAAACACTAGATCTACAGTTTTAATTAGTATTACTGCTTCTGCCGTTGTAACATACTTGAATGGTGAATTTATTTTCTTCCCGTAAAGCGGTGTAGGCTAACACCATTCTCGCATCGCGTAGCCAGCCAGCTAGTCTCTATTCTTGCTTCAGCAAATCTGTTGGAGAGGAGCATTCACTGGTGTATCCACTGCACAATCCTACTAGTCTAGCTGCATGGGCAGCGTCAAACAAAATTTGTTGACCTCCCACTAGATTTTGTTGCATTAAAATTGTGATTGTGTAACGTTACACTTATCTCTTTTTACAAGTGGTTGTTTAATATAATCTGGCAGTTCCGGGCATGATGCAAGCTTCGAAACTCTGAATAGGAATGGTTACCGCCTCGTTTCTCACCGCCTCTGGAGCTCGTCTTTAACTGCGGGGATTCCCACACAAATCTTTAACCCCTCGGGTGATAAATATGAGCTTAAGCTGCATTGTTACCGGTTCAGAGAACAGTTGTTCTCTACACCAGTCTACGATAATATACCGTGCTATGACTGGTTTAACGGCAACAACATGCTAATGTTATCATTTTATTGCATTGTCTGACATTAGTTTATGAACAACTGAATGAAAATAAATTAAATTAATTACGCGCTAATTCACTTTAAAGATTGTTCAAGTAAAATAAGATAGGCATTGAATTAAGTTTACTCGAGGAAATAATTCTGTACAAGTATCTTAAATTAATATGGAAAACAAAGTCCAGCGATCAGGATATTTTCCTAGCTCTGGAGGCTGATTGATGGGGGAGTGTGGAGGATTATAGGATCAAGATAATAAAAGCGCTGTGCTAAAACAAGACTGACAACGGGGGGGGGGGGGAATCCTATGATGATGATGCTGCTGAAGATGACAGTGCAAAATACTGCAGGCATGTGAACGCCAGAATCTCCACACTAAATATTTGAACAAGTGACGTTTTAATCCCCGGATTAGAAGATACTGTAATGCAATTATCCAGAAGGATCCAATGTAGAAACCACTCAGTGACCGGGAGAGATCATGTAGCTTTCTGTATTGTGGATCTTGGGAAAATGCAATTGTTTACAACACCGGTACAGTATATGGTTTAAGACTCTCCAATGGGCTCTTGTCTATTGAACATTTTGTAGAGATAGAGTCCGTTTCACCCGCCCAAATCTGCTATTTGTTGGATATAATTACGTATGATAATGACTGTGGTTAGTACTACTCCTCACATGAAACAGAGCAATCAGGCAATGATATTATTTCAAAATAGCTAAGTGATGTTTTCAATTATCGTATGTGCCAAATCACTAGTTCAGCTTACCGTGTCCAGTTACTCACTGGAACACATCATATAAAATTTGATTTAATAAGATTAAAAAAATCATAAATAAACAGCCAGACATCAGTTTACAAAAAGTCAAATATAAAAAAGTATTAGTATTTGCATGGAGACAAAATACATTGCCTTAAAGTTTTAGTACAGGATTTCAAAGACACAGTCATATTGACTGTTACATTTAAGAATTCAAATATGTACAAATCCTTTCTTCTTCCACTATCCACTGTTTTCTTTCCATTTCAGTCTTTATATCTCTGAAAAAAATAATGTAAAAAATTATGATTACCATTCATTGGACATCCTGATGCACTATATGACCAAAAGTATCTGTACTCCCCTTGGTCTGGGGCTGTTTTTCATTGTTTAGGCTAGGCCCCTTAGTTCCAGTGAAAAAAAGTTCTAGTTCCAGTGCTAAAGCATGCAATCACATTCTGGACAATTTGGTGCTTTCCCAACAGTTTGGCTCTTTTTTTGGAATGTTTTTTTGTTTTTTCAAAATTCAAAAAGTCAGTGTTCTCAAACTCCATTGCTTTCAGTCACCAGTAGTGATTGTTACATCGGCATTGGAATGTTCAGTTCAGAACATTCCAGTCACGTATTTGTGATGTCACACATTAGAGTGTTAAGTAGCAGGCCGAGGAGACGAGGGTAGGGTGCCTACCTTGGCTGGGGGGAAAGGCTGTCAGGTGTTGAGGGCGGATGGACGACCCCCCCAGGTGCTAAGAAAAAAGGGCGTCGATACCTGCGGGGGTCAAAACCATGGCCTGCAGTAGGTCAGAGAGGGAGACAATGCCCTTCACTACATCCTCCTTGTCCACCATCACAAGGCGGTGAACCTGAGGGAGAGGTGCAGCTGCGGTCAGAACAGCAACGGTGCCCGCCATGGACGGACAGAGAAGACTGACAGAAGATAGAGCTGCATAAACGTTACCCAGGATGAACACAAAAACCACCAAAATCTTACCATGTGCTATGAAGTAGAGAATTTGTTAATGAGTCATATAAACTCGGGGAATGCAGCACATACATATTTAACTTCAACACATTCACAGGGAAAAATCAACGAAAGATAAGGCCTTCAAAATGTAGTTCTTCTCCAGAAACACGTCATTTACGAGACAAAAAATGAGTCAAATTACATGAAGTGTAATCATCACTGATTCATTTGCTGCTGCACATTAAAAGCATCAGTAATCAGCATATTTTATTTTGCTATCCTTAACTTTTATGCTAAGATTTAATCTTGTTATTTTCTTACCTTTATTATCAAATATACTAAACTAAAACTTCCCATTAAAAAAAAAAACAGTAAGTTATAAATTCATTGAATTGGCTCGGGTTGAGTTTGAAATGAAGATTTCTGGGGGGAGACCTTTAGATCTTGTCACACAGATTTGGTCACGTGTCCATGATGTGTCTCAGAGCAGAAGCGCTGGTCTCAGATCAGGTTTCCCCTTTGAACACCGTAACCCTGCCCTTTACGAGACTACGAGTAAAAACTGATCCCAGACCAGCCGTCCTGTACGAAGAGACATCCTGGCATTACCTTCGCTTCCACGATACGGTCGATCACAACCTCCAGGGTCTCGTGGGGGTAGCACTTGATCACGCCCTCCACATAGCACACCCTCCCCCGCAGCGCCTCCCGCATGGTAATGTCCAGGTTGTTATAGCTCTTCTGGGCTGCCAGATTCTGCGACAAAAAAAAGGGGGGGGGGGGAATATAATAATATTCATAACTGCAGACACCTTTTCAGCAGCATATTGGCAAAAAAAAAAGAATACATTTTGAATGTTTTATTTTATATTCATTTACACTTTATATACAAACACACACAGTATCTCCCAAAATGATAAATATTAACACACTTAATTATAGAATAATAGAAAATATAATTGAATAAAGTACAGAGTTACATTTATTAATTATCCAATGGACAAAAATAAGTTTGACCAACAGCCATACCCTGTAGCTTTCTCATGTCAAGCTGCTGAAACTAAGCAGCCATACCACCCTGTACCCTTCTAAGGGCTAACTGCTGAAGCTAAGCAGCCATACCACCCTGTACGCTTCTCAGGGCTAACTGCTGAAGCTAAACAATCATGGGCTTGGTTAGTACTTGAATGGGAGATGGGAGTTGCTGCAGAAGGTGGCTCCTTTGGGTGAGATGTTAAACAAAGGCCCTGACTGACTGTGGTCATTCAACATCCCATGGCAAAAATACGGGTGTTAAGCCCAATGCCATGGGAAAATTCCCACAAAAACTGGCTGTTTACATCTTGCCAATTTATCACCCCCTATATTTGATTGGCTACAGAATCCCTTACATCATTCCTGCCCACTTTTATTCCCCAGGTGATCACTACAAAAAAAGAAACAAGTTCTCAGTTGACCTACTTGGTCAAATAAGAGTATACATTTTTCAAAAAGTGCCACAAATATTCACAATCCTGTTTTCAGTAACATCCCTTTGCAAAAAATAACATGATAGAGTTGTATGTCTACAGGCTTATGGGATTGGTGAACATATACTGGGGGTGGGTCTGTTCCTGTGTTTGCCATTTCAAATCAAGCAATACTTTTTCGATGTGGTTTAAGCCTAGAGATGGAGATGGCCAACCACTTCCTTTCGCAGCCTGAACCCGTGGTTTTGGCCAAAATATGTCTGTCTTTGCTTCAGTTCATTATTCCAGTAACCTTAACAAGAGCCCAGGGACCAGTAGAGGAAAAACAACCCCACAGCATCAAAGATCCACCTCCATATTCCTCCACAGGTATGGTGTTCTTTGCAGCATAGGAATCCTTCTTCTGACAACAAATCCACTGCTGGTGTGTGTGGTCAGAAAGTTCAATTTTGGTCTCCTCTAACCGTAACACTTCCAGTTCCAGTTCCCCTTTATTGGCAACCCTTCCAAAAAAGCTTTGTGGCACTGAGGTGGACTAGGTAGATTTGGAAACTCTGTGTCTCCACAATGCAATCAAGCTTTGTAGATCTCCAACTGCGCCCACATATTTTTCTTTGCCTCCTAATCCACCTGTGTCACTGTGAGTGGAGAGAAGATGCACTTTTACCACTGTTTACCACTTGCAGGTTTATCACTGTTCCAGTGGTTTTAAACTACTTAACTAATGACCTAATGGTGGAAAGTGCTATTTTCAGTTTTTTATGTTATTCATCTGTAATGTCTCCTGACTTGTGAAGGTCAAGAATCCTTAGTCTTGTTTCTTCTGAGAGTTCTTTGGATTTCCCATGGTGATGGATGACACATTGATTTTACATGTGCGTTACCTCATTTTTATACCCCCAATGAAACAGGAGGCCATGGGAGGCCACAATACAGTTCCCCAAGATTGTGATGGCCTCACAAATGAGCATGTTAAGGCATTTATTATGGTTGGATATTATTGAAAAAAATTACTCCATTTCCATTTGATTCTAATATGCATAAACTGTTGGTATATGACAATACTTTCCCCAATGCTGTTTTTTTTCCCCAGAACTATTTGTCTGACACTGCATCTGTGCATGAAACAGGGAAGGACTGGTGGAAATGAAGTCCCAGCCACAGACAGTAGGCTCCTATGAGGAGATCAGCAGTACGTACAATCACATCAAATCTGGCGTAGAGGCCGACCACCTTCCCTGTAAGTGAAACCAACAAACTGAATCAGAGGAATGAGATGTGCCCTGTGTCTCCAACACAGCATCCCATTCACGTGGAGACAAATACGACCATGCTTCCCTATTTCTCCAAATTGTATTTCCTGACAAATATTTCAGGCATTTTTGAAAAAAAAAGAAAAAAAAAAAAAAAACGAAAACAAAATGGAAGGTCAATCTTGCAGGGATGGGAGCAGTTCTTCACGGCCTACCAGTAAACTCACCTTCCTTATTGACCACAGGCAGTGCAGACACGCGTCGCTCAACGAAAATGGACAGGGCGTCGTAAAGCGTGGCGGTCTCCTGGACCATGGCGATGTTCTTGAACGTCCCGATGCCGACGTCCCCAATTTTCTTCTGCAAGAAGCGCGGCTTTGGGATCGCTGAGCCCTGGGGGAGAACAAACGTAGAAGCGTTACACCCAGAACGCCAACAACACAGCATATTAAAGAATAATAACATACAAACACAGGAGGTCATTTTCGAGATGTTGAAAGCCAGAGGGTCTCACAAAGAGGTGCAGGAACTTGAGGATACGCTTGTGTGTCATTATGTGCAGCACGTTTCCCGACTCCGGGTCGATCACCGGAAGCCTGTGGATCTTGTATTTCAGCAGAGCATAGATGGCATCGAACAAGCTGCAGGGCAGAGATTGGTCCTGCTGTCATTCTGAACTTTGACCTCTTTGTATTTTAGTGGAATATTATTTATCGCTTACTAATTTAAAAAAAAATACATATATTCAGACTGACTTTTTAAAAAGGGACCCTCCAAAATCACCCTTGGCATCGTCAATCATTTCAGGAGCAGACAGAAGATAACGTTATTTCCCATAATGCAGCAGTGTGGCTGGTGCTGGCTTACCTGGCTTCAGGGGTGATGCTGATCAAAGAGTCAAAGGAGTACCGCAGGTACACTGCTGGAGCAGGAGAAAAGACACACAGGCCAATCAGATCGTTTCCACGGTCCCGTTTGAAATCAAGCTCATCTGCTTATTCATGCTGAGCTGTGGGTCACCTCTCCAAGTCTCAATCTTGTGCTCTTCCAGTCCATAGATCTGCACCTGTGATTCATATTCAGAAAAAAAATAAATGTGCATGTAATCATGTCATAAGAGAATGCAGCTCAACTGACAGTTTCACCGCTGATGCCTTCTGTATGTAACAGTAAACATACAACAAAATCATTAGGCACTTACTATACAGCAGGGCTGCACAACAACTCTATCCAGAATGACTCACACAACTTTAGCATTTTGAGTTTCCTTTTTACATTGTATCCATTCATACAGCTGGATATGTGCTGAAGTAAATTCAGGTTAAGTGCCTCACTCAGGGTCAGGGTACAACGGCATTGTCCTATCTGGGAATCGAACCTTTCGGTTACAAGCCCGGTTCCCTACACTGCTACCTATTGCAAGGATCACCACTAGCTTCTCTGGTTCGTGACTAAAAGGTCACTGCATGGCACAGCTGCAGTTGCCCAATGGAACTGTGGAAGGAGGCGACTCACCATGGGAGACCTGTAGTAGCGGTGGAGAATGTTAATGAAGTCGGTGATGGTTAGCATTCCTGGGAAACAGAAGAAGGCACAGGAATGAAAGAAGGCACAGGAATGAATGAAGACCAAGGCAAAGCTGAACCCTCCACAGTTCCTGCCTCATCTGTCAGAGATGAGGGAGGACGCGTTTGTCTTTAAAAAAAAATCATTTTCTTTGCTCTTACTGCATTAACTGTTTCACTTGCATCTGGTTTCATTGTTCATTTCTTTGCCCATGTTGTGGTACACAGTCTTGCACACACGGCATTGCTTAACTGAACTGAACTGAATGGCAATGAATTTAACTGAAAGGGTTAATTATTGTAGAGAGAAATAGGGAAAGACTGTCAGACCAACCAAGCATTTTTCCCTGTTCAGTGGGCCCAGACACCCAGAGCAGTACAGGCACCCACTCAGTGCCTCAAAGGGGAAAACCAGGCAGGAGGAAACTTTGCCTTTTAATGGCCCTCCTGCACCTTCAGCTGGTCAAGTTAATGAGTCATGGGAACCCCTTTCACAGCTTTATTTATAGAAATAGTCCACATCCCGTCAAATGGAGGAGTCTCCAAACTTTGTGAGAGGCACTCACATTGCATAAGCCTGCTTATGAAACAGGCACACAGGCATATACTTGGAACAAGTACAAGACAGACACACACACAAAGTTACATGGTCTTCATTGCACCACACTGAATATTTTGCATGTTTTTCATTTTGTTTTTTTTTCTCCACATAGACGCGCGCGCAACCCCACGTGTGCTCGTTTCAGAGCCCCGTTGTGTAAAAGCATTTTACGTGCTCAGGATTCCCGAAGCCGTTTTACGCGATGTAACTCTGTGCGTGACATGACTGCTTAACTGTGGAATTCAGAGCTGGGGTTTCTATACGGAGGGTTGCAACCCAACTCTATAACATTACATTACATTACAGGCATTTAGCAGACGCTCTTATCCAGAGCGACTTACACAACTTTTTTTTTTTTACATAGCATTTTACATTATATCCATTTATACAGCTGGATACATACTGAAGCAATGCAGGTTACGTACCTTGTTCAAGGGTACAACGGCAGTGTCCTTACCCAGGAATCGAACCTGCGACCTTTCGGTTACAAGCCCAGTTCCTTACCCACTGTGCTACACTCCGTCCTCGTCCTATAACCCAACTCTAGCGCAGGGTTAACCCACAGAACGGTGAAGGTTGAACGACACCCACTGTTTAGGTTCTCTTACCTACAAAACACTGCCGTCTGGCGTCCCAGAGAGGGGCAGCCCTCAGGCCGTTAGCGAGCAAGGCAAAGAAGGCCTTCTTCACCTGCAGGGGGGCCAGGGTCAAACACACACATTCACAAACAGATGTTTGTAATGGATACGCACAGACAACAGTTGCTACAGACCTTGGTACTTGGTAGAACAGGTGCAAGAAAGAGGTTGTGCATTGTAAATCAGGACCATGTATGTGCTTGTACATGTGTGTGTGTGTTTTGGGAGGGGGCACTCAAGGTGCCTCAAAAACTAATTCATATGAAGACCAAAGAGTCTCTGTGATGGAGCGGGGGGGATTGGGTGGGGCGATCTCATTTAAACTAAAGAGTATATTGGGTTCAGGGACCAGGACAACAGGGAGACATGCTTTTCAGAGATATACTTTGGGGGCGGAGCCTCACCTTTAGTGTGGTGTCACAGATAACCAGTTTGGAGCTGATGGGAATGGTGTCGTAGCAACAGTGGCTCTTCATGAAGTTCATGTAGACTTCGCCGTCCAGATCTGGGTCTAAACAGAGGGACAAAATGGAGAACCTCCATCCTGTCAATCCATCAGTCTGGAGCAGAGACCCAGTCAAACTTTAGACTGACTTTGCGGTCAACCCATAAAAAAAAAAAATTTAATCTGTAAATTAATCAGGAAACTTTCTTGCTCATCCTCGTGTAAACAAATTCCCCTTGGGGCAATAATGGACTTCATGCATTCCAACTTTATCACTGTTTATTAAATATTAATATTAATACTTCCTGGAATTCAATGCTAGCTGAAGGCCTGTTCCTAGCCCTCCTGTCCTTGACCATGTTAACCGGGCTGGCTGTTTTGATTCAATCCAGACTGCGACCGAGTCGGGGCAGTCAGTACCACTGACGTGAAACTTCGAGTCGTTTACTTTAATGTTACGCGCCGCGCGGTCTTGCCGAGTCACCGGACGTTTTCCCATCTCCGCTGTCGTCCTGCTGGCTCCTAATGGTAGCGTACATTGTTTTCCCACAGTCACGTTCCCCTCTGCGTGAAACTTAAAACCAGAATGTCCTAGTAAATCCCCTTTGAGCAGTTGGTGTGCCGCCATTTTTGGACACAGAACAACGCACGCTGTGCATGCTAGCGGACTTAATGACCCGGATATTGAATATTTATTTGATACCTCCCTTTTTTCCTCCACATCTGCATTATGCAAACTTAAAAAGTCACATGTAAAAGATCTTTTTAAAAATGATTTTTTTTTTGTTTTTATTGTAAAGATTTACATCTAAAAAGTAGTTTTAGGTTAAAACATGAAATGATTAAGACAACTAATTAATATGTTAATTGTTAGGTCCAGCAGATTCGGTCCCCCAAGTGGTAAAACCAAACCCAGTCAACCTGTCCGTCTGTAACAGAAATCAAACCAAGCTAATCTGCCTGTTCAACAGAATCCCAAGCCTGTCAATCTTATCAGTTTACCTCCTCAAAGAGTCTCATTAGCAGAAATTCACTAACAAACTCAACATCTGTGTGCTGGCTGCCTGACAGACCATTTTGCACCTAACTGTCCCTCACTGGGACTAAAAACTCATTTAATATTTACCTGCATTTTCTGCCTCTGGCGTTATATGAATGTTCATGCATATGCTACAGCATCTTAGAGTACAGACATAATGTTTGATCAAAAGGAAACTACAATCAGCCATCTTTACCCCCAGCAAATTGCAGCATTCAGCCTTGCAGTGTACCAAAGATATTCAGTGTTCCAAACTCTTGCCAGGGTTGACTGAATGTGCCCAGTACGCAAACACAGACGTGAAACATGGTGCTTACCTGCTTTTTTTATTCTTGGGCATTTGTTTGGGACAGAGACCTGCAACAGTTGGGGGGGGGGGGGGGGGGGAGTACATCATTTAGCAGACGCTTTTATCCAAAGCGACGTACAAAAGTGCATTTTCATGATCGTAGACAACTGCTGAACACGGGTATTTACATATATATTTGTAAATACAAACATACAGAATTTATTAATATATAATTACATATATCAATACTCCGAAGATTACATTTTTAAAAGCTCAAAGGCATCAACGCCTTCAGACGGCTCATTGATATCACAATGTGATTTTGTGCAGGTAACCATATGATGCAAACCTCAGGTCTAGCTGACACACCAAAAAAAAAAAAAATAAAATAAAATAAAAAATAAATAAAATACATTGCAACATTGTAACTGGTGGAGCACACTCGGAGACAAGCCTTGCGGTGTTGCCTAGCGCAGCCACCCCAGAGCCAGGACAAGGCGAAACAGGAAAGAGGCGGGGGAGCCATCTGAAAAAGTGATTATGGGCCATGTCAACACATTCGCTCAGATGCCGGTGCTGACAGTCCTTTCCTGGACACGCCCACGCCCACCCCCCACCCCCCATCCCCCCATCCCCCCATTTATCACTGGAAGGACACTTGGGCTTCTCAACTTGGCATAAGAGGCTCCACCTCTCAGTCAGCCCTGGCTTTGCTAGCCTGAAGCTGGCCTTGGTCACTAGGTGAGGCCCAGGACTTAGGCCTACATGGAGAACTGAGTGGTGGGAGGAGTCTGTGTAATGACAAGATTGCAGAATAACAGAGAAACAAGGGGTCCATCTGCTTAAATACAGTGACAGACTTTTTTTAATGCCAAAAACCTTAATAACTTCATTATGGTTTAATGTTCATCATACTTTCAAAGTCACACTAAAGAGTGAAGTCTTCAGCCCCCTCCTCCAATATTTATAAAAATATAAAATTCACAAAGCAGAAGCAAATATCACTAGATAAGCATTTTGCTTTTAACAGTAATTTATTGGTTTATTTAAAGGTGCACCATATGTTCCACTTCAGTTTCACTCTAAGCTAACTCTGTGGCTTTGGTATTTAGCTTGTATTTATCCCCAGCAGAGGCACTTAAATCTAACTGCCAACACGGGCTCTCTTGCACTCTGTGCGTCACACACACATTCATATTCGACACCATACCTGCGCGAGGGGCTCCATGGTCAGGTTCGGTCCTGTGGAGACGCTGGTCTTAAAAAAAGCACAGCGCAGCGCAAGTTTAGCAACCGCGGCGTCCCTTCCCGAGCGGCCGCCAGCTAATGCTCAGGTCCCAGAGAGCCGAGTGGGCTAAATCGGGCACAGGGGCCGGTGCAGGGCAGGCATCCGGCAGACTGGCCCAGTCGGAGGGGCGGGGTGACAGCACATGCTATAAGCAGCGAGGGGGCTCTGTATACACAACAGCTATGCACACTGGGCCACGGGGAAAAGGGCAGGACAGGCAGCTGGTCTCCAAAGCTGCGGCTATTAGCCTGGGGCTAACGTGGACGAGCACAGGCCACGAACGCAACACTGACATTACCCAATGCCAGGCCCTAGTACTCGGGCCTACGTCACAAAGCAAGATTACCGAATTAGCCGGATAATGGCTCGCTAGCTAAAACCCAGAACCCTCCCCAAAATCTGGAACATGGACTGAAGTTAAAAGGGAAGTTCCGGGTTTCACTCGTCCAGATAACTCAGTAATGTTGCTTCGTGATACACGTCGCCTAGATAATTCACCGAATAGACATGATATACTGTACATAATATGCTGCACGCAGGAAAGAAAGGTTATGGAAAATAAGAACGCTGCAAACTGACATGCAGTTTACATGCACAACAGTCCCTGAGAGCCACCACCTCTCCTGTAAAGAAGTCCCATAGATTAAAACTGTAATGAATATAGGACAGAGCTATTTTTTACCTTCTGAGAGCTGCCAGTTGTAAGTTATATTTCACATACCGGACACACTGGAAGTGTATGACAGCATGGTGTGTAAAGCATAAAGAACCTTCATTAGGAGAGCAGTAAATGAGATTATCATATAGGGCCCCACTGTTGTTCCTTTGAGAGAAAGATACCTACCACACACACACACACACACACTGGTAATATATTAATTATTTTCAACTGTAGCAATTGTGGTTATGCGATGTACCCATGGCTCAAGGATACACCAGATTCAGAGTTCAACAGATTAAACACCAGAGAAGTGGCTCTGGATACATGTATGCCTGTAATGTAATGTACCCAGAGGACCACGGCAGCACCCCAGCACCCAGACTGGGGGGGCACCAGGTTTTAACAGACACTCAAAATGCCATATAAGGGAAAGAAAGAGCGATGGGATGTGTCATCTGTTGCTTTATAACCCAAGAATCAGTCATAAGTGAATATGACTGAAGAAGAAAGGTTTGTACAATATTCTCTTAAGTAAATATCTGAGCATCTGAGCAAGTTCACATTTCAGTTATTTTCTCGTTATCTTACATCCTTAATATTTTAAGTTGTCCATTTAAAAAAATTTTTTTTAAAAGAATGTCACCCTATCAGTTTTGTCGGTTTACACTTGTTGACAGGTTGACTGCGGCTCGACTCCCAAATAATTTGTCAGGTGCTTCCCGCCCTCTCCTGGTTTGCTGAAGGTCACGGGGTCAAAATCAGCCATGTCCTCTCCGCATTGCGCAATGCCACCCCCATAGAATCCCCACAGCCAGTATAAATGTGTATCACATCCAGCTTTTTGTGCAAGTATAACAAGTATACGCTTTTGGAAAAAAAAAAATCGATTTTCATTTAAATATTATTCTTCACTTCTGGCATATCGACAGGAGAATGCCCTTCACATGCCCAGATGTATTGTGGGTAAGAAGCTTTAAGCATCACTGAAATTACAATGATCACTCAGAGAAGACCAACACTCCTGTGCACATTTCCTACAAACACAAATACTCACTCAGAATTAAGTTTATTAGAAATGATATTATCAAAAAACAAAAACCTGAGCAGTCACTTTTAGTCTGAGACACTTTAATTAAATGATAAAAATAGATTTTTATTCATAACAATTATTACCATTTAATTCCTGTTCAAAAATTCACATAGAATATGCAGCGTTTCAGAAATGACCAGCCAAAGGGAAGCACTTGCACTGACCTCACGGGTGAAGTGTAAACACACTTTACCGAGGAGGATCTGATTGGCTGGTGCCACCGTACACAAACAGGACCCCTGGTGATTGGCCGGGAGACAGCCTTTGGTTTTCCCTCCCCTGGCAAAGCATTCCACAGGCCTCAGCCTCCGGTCAGAGCAAGAGAGTCACATACTCCTCCGTTTGGCCAGTGATTTCTGCAGTGTTTTACAAGCCAGAAACGGTTTTTCTCCTCGTCTGGTTTCTGCCTCTATCTCTCTCTGTGCATTTCTCATGTGAGAACGAAGAGAAGCAGAGAGAGAGAGAGAGAAAGAGAGAGGGAAAGAGAGGGAGAGCGAGAACGCACCATGTATGGCAGGGGGAGACATAACACACCCCCACTCCCTGACACCCGTTGCCATACCCTGAGTGCTTGTGTGCTTTTTTAAAAGGCTGAGGTGTGTAAACAGAGACGGTGTGAGGGTGAGGGGGGGGGGAGAAGGGGAGGGGGCAGGGATCCGTGGCAGGTTTAGGGAGGGGGAAGGGAGGGGAGGGGGCGTGACTCCATGGTGGTGAAAGGGGGAGGGGGGGTGAAGGGAGAGGGCAGAGAAGGCTAGGCTTCCTGGTGGGAGAGGGTGTGGCCTGGAGGCGGGATGAGGGCGGGGGGGAGGGGCGTGGCTCTGTGGCGGTGGGAGGGTGAGGGAGGGAGGGGCATGGCTCTGTGGCGGGGGAGGGTGAGGGGGAAGGGGCATGGCTCTGTGGCGGTGGGAGAGGGGGCGTGGGCTAGGCTTCCTGGTGGTGCGGAGCGGGGTGGCCTGGTGGCGGCTGAGGTGGGGGGGGGGGGCTGGTAGTGGGCTAGGCTCCCTGGTGGTGCGGACGGGGTGGCCTGGTGGCGGGATGAGGGTGGGGGGGGGGGGTGGGGGGGTGGTAGTGGGCTACGCTCCCTGGTGCTTTGGGAGAGGGCATGACCCGGTGACAGTGCATCGCTCATATAAAGTCCCTGGTGTGCAGGCTCTCACAGGACAGGCTGCAGAAGCCGGTGGGGGTGCTGGCCCCCGTGTCGGGGGGGCTGGAGACGGCCGAGGGCAGGCCCTCTTCATCCTGCTGAGCGCTGTGCATCTGACTGACCACCACGCTGAGAGGGAAGGGGGAGAAAGAGAGAGAGGGAGGAGGAGGGAGAATGAGAGAGTGAGGGGGAGAGAGAGAGGGAGGGAGAGAGAGGAAAAGAGAGGGAGGGAGGGGGAGGAAGTAAGAGAGGGAGAGAGAGAGGGAGGGGGGGGAGAATGAGAGTGAGGGGAGAGAGAGAGAAGGAGGGAGAGAGCGGAAAAGAGAGGGAGGGAGGGAGGGAGAGAGAGAGAGAGGAGGGAGGGAGGTAGGGAGAGCGAGAGAGAGGGAGGGAGGTGGCCATTTTATAATTGCAGATATAAGGCTGGCACACGCAGACAGAGAAGGACACTGGCCTGGCTGCACAGGGAGGGGCTGAGAGCCATAGAATATAACACTGTGAGAGCCAGACATGATTCACCTGCCTGTAGGCCAGGGCTGGCCAACCCCGTGCCTACCGTCCTGCAGGTTTTCACTCCAATCCTAACAAAGCACACCTCATTCAACAGCTAGAGACCTCACTGAGCTGCTAACTAGTAGAATCAGGTGTGTCAAATTAGGGTTGAAATGAAAACCTGCAGGATGGTAGATCTGCAGGAACAGAGTTGGGCAGCCCTGCTGTAGGAAAGAGCATAGAACAGAGGTGCACAACAAGAGCCGATCTGTTTCAGGATTTTGTGCCAACTTCTGCACTTGCATATTTAAATAGCTCAATCATATCTTGATCTGACATTTGTATAAACATCGGCTACAGTTGCAGACAGCAAGTTTTACTGTGCTCAAGTACAGAAGCGAACCAGCATAGTTTATAGAGCTGTCAGAAAACTAAAACTAACCAGCACGCAGGACTGGAGTTGGGCACCCCTGCCATAGAGGATGTGGGTGTGGCTATACATACCTAGACCTGATTGGCTCCTCCTTTATGGAGAGGTTACTCCAGGATTCAACCTTCTGACTAGAGATGGATAAGACCGACCACTGACAGAAAGAGAGAGACAGACGGCACAGAAACACATTAATACAGCCATACAAACCTTGTTTTCAAGTTACGTAATGCCTCTGTGATTCCACCCAGCAAGAGCAGGGGTGTCCAATCTTACCTGAAAAGGGCCAGTGTGGGTTCAGGTTTTTGTTTTAGTCCAGCACTAAAACATCTGATTCAACTAATTAACTAATCATGATCTTCGATCAGACCTTGATAAGTAGATTCAGGAATCTTCCTGTTGGTTAAAACAAATACCTACACACCCACACCTGACTCCATCAGATTGGACATCCCTGAGCTATAAAGATACTTAATTAGGTCCAGATTTTGAGTTAAAGGAAGTTGGCTAAATTATTGTTATAGTCTTAGCATGTTCACAGACCGTAATATTAGTAATTAAGTAGGCTGGGAGAAATGAGAATGAACTGCAAATAGCTCCTTATGCAGCCAAATTCAGGATCAGTACTGGAGGACAGAACGTGATGGAATGTGACAGCAATGCTATACACACAGGGCCACATCTGTGCAGAGTAGCCATGGGGCCACATCTGTGCAGAGTAGGCATGGGGCCACATCTGTGCAGAGTAGGCATGGGGCCACATCTGTGCAGAGTAGGCATGGGGCCACATCTGTGCAGAGTAGCCGTGGGGCCACATCTATGCAGAGTAGCCATGGGGCCCATCTGTGCAGAGTAGCCATGGGGCCACATCTGTGCAGAGTAGCCATGGGGCCACATCTGTGCAGAGTAGCCATGGGGCCACATCTGTGCAGAGTAGCCATGGGGCCACATCTGTGCAGAGTAGCCATGGGGCCACATCTGTGCAGAGTAGCCATGGGGCCACATCTGTGCAGAGTAGCCATGGGGCCACATCTGTGCAGAGTAGCCATGGGGCCACATCTGTGCATAGTAGCTGTGTTGCTTTAACTTCACACTCGACAGTCTGGGTCTTAAACCAGGGCTCTGCGTAGATACTGTATGGAAGGTACTGTAGGGGGTCTGTGATCACACTCAGGGAGCAGGGTATAGGGGGAAAGGGTGCAAGGTGCAGGAGGTTAGGGAGCAGGGTGCAGGAGGTTAGGGAGCAGGGTGCAGGAGGTTAGGGAACAGGGTGCAGGAGGTATGGGAACAGGGTGTAGAAGGTTAGGGATCAGGGTGCAGGAGGTTAGGGAGCAGGGTGTAGAAGGTTAGGGATCAGGGTGCAGGAGGTTAGGGAGCAGGGTGTAGGAGGTATGGGAACAGGGTGCAGGAGGTTAGGGAACAGGGTGCAGGAGGTATGGGAACAGGGTGTAGAAGGTTAGGGATCAGGGTGCAGGAGGTTCGGGAACAGGGTGCAGGAGGTATGGGAACAGGGTGTAGAAGGTTAGGGATCAGGGTGCAGGAGGTTAGGGAGCAGGGTGTAGTATAGGAGGAGCGCTCACAGGATGTGGTAAATAGGAGGCGTTTCCCAGGTGAAATCCTTTCTGACACAGGCTCCTCAGCAGGTTGATTCCTGTGCAAACAGAAACAACACAGTCAGCGCAGTTACACTGTAGGCTTACAGGGAAGCACAGTTACACTACAGGCTGCACAGGAAGTCACAATCAAGCACAAAGATCTGGTCCTAAATTATATTTGTAAATTAACGGGATACACATTCTGAAAAGGGTAAGAACTAGAGGGCTTTGATTAAACTTTTAAGAGGAGGAGTGCTGTGTCAGACAGCTCAAGCACAGAGTATTCTTTTCATAAAATTTCAACTGGAATGGTCTAAACATCACAAACATGTCGTTTTCCGGTACTTTGTACAACCAATGTTTGACAGCTACACATGTAATAGTGGATTCCGCAGCACCGTTTAAGTAATCAGATTATCAAAAGTGCTACTGGCTGGCTAATAATATAACCACATAAACTGGATGTGTGTTGCAACAGTGCTACGCTTGCATTGGCAAACTTGCCAGCTGACTCTTCTGTGCCAAAAGTTCCAACACATCCAAGATGACGCTGCAGTCACGTAACAAGGTAGACCCGTTTCAACACTAGAGGGCGCATTTGCACAAGAAATTACATGAACGTCATCCATATCTCCCAACTAAAAACTTCCCAATATTCAACTAATGAATGGACCTTCTAGAGCTCTGACCTTGACCCTTACGAACGGGGCCCTGACCTCTGACCTTTGCCCTTAAGAACGAAGGCACCTAGCTCTGACCTTGGCCCTTATGAACGGGGCCCTGACCTCTGACCTTGGCCCTTACGAACGGGGCCCTGACCTCTGACCTTTGCCCTTAAGAACGAAGGCACCTAGCTCTGACCTTGGCCCTTAAGAACGGGCCTGACTCGACTTGCCTTCGAACGGCCCTGACCTCGACCTTGCTAAGACGAAGGCACTAGCTTGACTGGCCTATGAACGGCCCTGAACTCGCCTTGCCCTACGAACGGGGCCCGACCCTGACTTGCTTAAAACGAAGGCACTAGCTCGACTGGCCCTAGAAGACGGCCCCCAGCGCTGACCTTTGCTCCGGTTGTTCCAGTGCTTCTGCTCCCACTGGTTGAGCAGGATGTTGAGGTAGCGCGGCTGCTCGAAGAAGCGCAGGTAGCGAGAGGACGTGGGCGAGGGGAACACGCGCTCGAACTCGCCCCGGCGGCTCAGCTCGTCCTCCGCCTCCGTCAGGACCCGGACGTCCCGCGGGGTCAGGGCGTCCAGCACCGTGGAGTAGAACGCCTGGCGGGACCCGGGGGGGGGGGGGGGGGCGCGGGGAGCAGAGATCAGACTGGCAGAGAGACAGACCGCTACAGAAGGAGGCACTGAGAAGTGTGTGTGTACGTTTGTGAATGTATATTACTGTGTGTGTGTGTGTGTGTGTGTGTGTGTGTAACAGGCGTACCGGATTTGTGCTACGTTGGTTCTGGCTCAGGAAGTGTGCTCTCTTGATCTTCTCATCAAACAGGATTTCTCCAGAATGTCGCGATTTCTCCTTGTCTCCTCCACCCAAACTATAAAGAACATTAAAATGCAACAAATATCCACACAAAACAAACAAGTCAAACAACAAATCATAGTTTACCTCCTCTAGATTAACAGGGAACCCGTAAAACAACAGAAACCCTCTACAACAGGGCTGCCCAACCCTGCTCCTGGAGATCTACCCTCCTGTAGGCTTTTACTCCAACCCTAACAAAGCACCTCATTCAGCGAGCTAGAGATCTTGTTCAGCTGCTAATTAGTCATATCGGGTGTGCCAAATTAGGGTTGAAATGGAAACCTTCAGGACGCTAAAACTCCAGGAACAGGGTTGGGCAGCCCTGCTATACAACACCCTCCCTCATTCGCTGAGGCCTGAGGCCTACACTTTAATCCCAGAACTAAACGGGCCACCATATTCCAGCACGCCGGACCCGAACCGGGTCCGGCCCACGGAGGCGCGGACCTGCTGGCCGAGCTGCTGGCGCTGCTGCTCTTCAGGGGGCCCAGCTCGTCTCGGTGGGGGAGCACGAACCCCGCCAGGTTCATCAGGTCCCGCATCATCTGCCCTTTAATGTTGGCGTCCAGCGCCGAGTTGGAGTGGAGGCTGTGGAGAGAGTGGGGGGGCGGGGGGGGGAGATGCAGAGGGAGGGGCCGGTTACCGACGGCAACTCAAATCAGCAGCAGTCTCCTCACATTGGTAAAACAACAGAAGCCAGAAACGGCTTGCATAGAAATTAATGGCAGCAAGAAAAGTTAGCAAACTTACATTCATCATGTGAATGACGCGCTATGGATCTCTGGTAATGTGCTCACAATGGGTGCTTAGCTGTTACCAGCGAAAAATGAATCAAAGTAAATTTACTAGGACCGAGGGTGCTACTTAAACCCTGATAACGATAATAAATATTTAATTCTCATTTTTTCTTTATGCATGAAAAAGAACATGTCTGTCTCAATGTATGGTGAATCATGAGGCATGACAACAAATATTTATCCAGCTAAAAAAAGCATTTTTGACATGCTGCTTCACTTTTGGCGCTGAAACACAACAGAAGACCACAACTTACGGCATCTAATTTTATCTTTTTATTTTTTTAATTTTATCACTTTAATGAGTTAGGACCTGAGGCATAAAGTGCAACAGATGTGGTGAAATGCTGAGCTAGCGCTACTGAATGGCGTTACACAGTCATCCACTGTATCTTCTCCTGCTGACACATCTCGTATCAAATCATCTCCGGTCAAAGCTGCGATTCAGCCAATGGGGTGTCGTTCGCTGGCGAAGGGAGGGGGGTGGGTACCTGGGCGAGATGTTCACCTCCAGGAGCCAGGGCCGCAGGTGCTCGTCCAGCATGATGTCGAAGCCGAAGAGCTCGTGGCAGCAGTAGGGGGAGCGCACGTGCATCTTCACCAGCGTGTTCACGTACGGGTCCGACCTGCACGGGGGGGAAAACCAGCGCTCGATAAACACGCCCCGCGGCGGGCCGGACGCCCCAAACGCCAGCGGGAACCGCGGAAAAAAAACTTACGCGATGATGGTTTTGACGACGATGTCTTTGATCTTCTCCCAGATCAAGATGGTGTTGATGCCTCTGGCGCCAAGATACTGCCACAGGGCCTTCAGAGCCCTGCGCGGAACACAAGGGACAGCGTTTCAGGAGGACGCTCGCTCGCTCGTTACCGTGATGGACAGAACCGTCACCCTCCCTGCGACAGCAGACACCCTCCCCGCCACTCACCACTTATGGCCCTGACAGGCCTTGTCATCGCTGTTGCTCTGATACTCCGAGTTCTTCTTGTTCACGCTGTAGTTTGTCAGGTGCATGAACTTGTTGCTGAGGCTTTTCAAGGAAGAGGAATACCTGCGAAACGAACAGAAGAATGAACACAGCTGAACATCTCCAAGTGTCACTGGCTTTCAGTGTCTTGTCTAAGCTGTACAACATGTCAAAAAAATGGCGCATCTCTCAAATTCCGCTATAGCTAACCATTATATTGTATCATACATCTTATAAAAATGACACAAATTTCACAATAATTGAGAGCCAAAAGTAGAACACCTATGCATTACTGTAGAACAGTACATATTAAATTAGATATGAGACCCATATTAATTATGCAGAAAATGTTATAGGTTTATAATTAATTCTACATGTCTCCGATGTAACTAAAAATGGATGAAATAGAACTGAATTTAAAGTAACACACACACACACACACACACACACACGTAAATAACAAAATAAAAGTTCAAACCCAAACCCATTACTTTGAAAAGAAGACCCTCGCTAATTTTGAGATGATAAAACGAAATACTTCAAGACCAATCCGCTCGTAGGAGCCGTACTTGCAGCTGGCGAAGCGGACGAGGCCGTCGGTGAAGATGTAGACGCGCAGCGGGTCGTAGGAGGTGACGTACACGTAGATCCGCAGGTCAAACTTGTTCCCGCTGATGAGGTAGGGCTTGTGGAGGTATCTGCAGCAGGACCCCACACGGCACAGAGGGCAGTTACTGTAAACCATTCCTTCTATTTACAGGAAAGCACGTTTTGTGTAAATTTGGGACACAAAGTTCCTTCGACGTCTCAGATTCTCCTGAAGTTTCTCAAAACGTATTTGTGATCCAACTCTCAAACACGCATCAAATATCCTCCCTCCATAGGAAGTTCATTTGTGGAAAATTTCAGGAAAACCCAAGATGTCAAGGGAATTCCGTGTGCAAATATCCTGAAAACACCACCCATACTACAGGTCTTCTTTTGATAATCGTCAAATCAAAATCCAACAAATCACATCACACCTTGCTAAGAACCCAACCAACCAAGCGGCAGCTTACTTCTGTACCAGGAGGGGCCTCCTGTTGGGCAGTTGGCTCCACTTGTGAATCACCTGGATCCCGATTCCTCGAGCTGAAGCTGGCTGCCAGGACCAGTGGGAAATAAAAGCAAAACCCGTCATTCTCCCTGCAGTCCAGCCTTCTGTACTGCACACACACACTGATCCTTAAGGCCAGTTTACAGTCGGGCGACGTATGATTGGCCGATGGATATCGCTACATTGTCACCAACATTCCTATACGATTCCATACTATCATTCGACTCTGATACTGAACGCTGTCGCTCATAAAATGTACAAACACGTAACCGATAAGTACGCATTGCCGAAGTGGAGTCATTAGTGACATCACAGTAGTCCGCCCAGTCGGCAGCATACAGGTACGGAAACACTGTAATCGTGTTTATGTGTGGTCTTCCATTTTATTTATCTCAAGCCTCAGCGATGTCCACAAAGATGACAGCGACAACGGCAAATCGTCCGTCGCTCTATTATAAACTGAAAGGCGTAATCGCCGGGGGCAACAATAGCACACACAGCCGAACCGCGAACCGGCCTTCGCGGTTCTTAACAGAACGTCCCGCCCGGCGTCCCCGACGCACCGGCTTGACGATCCACTTCTGGCGCGTGCCGGTGCTGTCCCAGGCCTTCCTCAGCAGCTTGATGTCCTGCGGCAGCACGAAGGATCGTGGGAAGAAGCCGAACTCCTGCTTGCCGAAGTGCACCTGCATCTTGGACAGGTTGCGCCACAGTCGGTCCTTCCGCCCGATCTGGAAGGACCCCGGGAAGTGGTTCAGCTGGGGAAAGGGGGGGAGGGGGGGGACAGGGGGGGAAGCATATTGAAACTGTTTAAAGATCAAGCAGTGACACATTAAAGGCAAGCCGGGTAAAGAAAATTCAACTAAACAGCACAACACAACTGTGCGATTACACTAGTCCTGCAGACGTGGCAACACAACCTGAGTAGCCGCACGGCGTTCCCTCTTACTTTCTGGTATTCCCGAAGGGTCCGGAACCCTGCGGACTTCATGTGGTGGCCCCAGCAGCCGAGCCAATCGTGGCTCCCTGCAATTGAACACAAGGCCGCCGATTGGCCGGTTAGGAGGCTGGCCCCGGGCCTCGTGGGTAAGAGAAGAAAAGCCCTGCTGTCGGCTCGCTCTACTCACTCTTGGTGACTCTGAAATGCGAGCGGGCCACAGTGTGCTTCACCACATGAGGGGTGACGGAGCTCATCTTCCATTTCAGGAACTTCCTCTGCTCCTCCGGCAACAGCTCCACTACAACACAGGGCAGCTCGGTTACATGTGCACGGTCACACACAAACGCACGCTTACATCTGCACTGTGACACATATGCACACTTACAGCGCACGTCAAACACGTCCGCAAATTTGTGTAATGCTTACGAATCATGTAAGTCGCAGGTTAGCCACCTGCTACCTGCACTACCATGCACAGCTACATGTTTACAGCTGAACTATCGCACAACATAACGTTTTCTTATGTGTACATACTGACATACGCAAGCAACACAGTGAAACCACCAACTGTGATTACAGTGAATTCACCCCACAACACAGAATAATGTAAACATTCATCTATTTATAAAGTTAAAAATCCACCATCAGTACCAGTAAATAATACTCCTTCACTGAAACCACAGCATAATGCAGCATAATGACATGATCCCAGGCTTGAACCATCACTGGACCTGACCACAGGTGATGAAAATAGGGGCGATAATTTGGAGTGTGATGAACAGCGCCCCACGCCCTCACCTCTCTCTTTGGCGGTGGCGAAGTACAGCGTAGGGGGGGTGAGGGGGAACAGGCTCGGCACCAAGGCTGGCTTCAGGACCACTCCCTCCTCCAGGACGGGGGTCGACGGGTCCTCGATACTAACAGCCACAGCAGGTCATCAGGAGCAATGTAACACACCGCGTACACACACACACACACACACACACACACGCACGCACACAACAAACACAGCACGTACAACAATCACGCCACACACACACCCCGTCACACACACGCGTGCACGCACACACACAACAGCACGTCAACAACCACACACACACCCACGCCGCGCACGCACACACACACACACACACACACACACACACAGCACGTCAACGCCGCCACGCACACAAGCACCACCACACACGACACACACACGTAACACACACACAAGCACACACACGCCGCTTGAATTGCCCAAAACGTGTAAACACACATGTAAACACAGAAGCAAAATGAAATAAACAACTGACTGTTTGACTCACAATAACAGAATCACAATAACCTTTTAATTAGCCAAACTGATAAAAAAGAAGATAAAATAAAATAAAAGATAAAATAACAAAATATTAAACTCACATGACAGTCATTTAAGGTTTTTTTCCTGTTGCCCTTGGTTAAAAAAACAGTTTGTAGCTCCGAGAGTAAATCACATTGCGTTTGAGGTCATACACTACGTGGGCTTTTACTTTGGAAAAAATACAAATAAACCAATCAGGTGCGATGTCATTTCAGCACAATGGTCTACTAGGACCAGCACAATTTGGCCAGAGAAAGACGTCCCCATTATTGAGGGATAGTTCTACCTTTATCAGTGATTGACAATTGGCGGACCTTTCCACTAGCCTCTGTGCTTTCAATCTTTTCACACAGAGTAACCCCTAGAACAACAAAAAGCTTAGTTCTCTTCAGTGAAACACCGCCATCATTATGTCTGGTATTTACCTAGATTTTCCCCAAAGCTTTAAAAAGAAAAAAACGAAATATTCAAATGATCACTCAGTTATCTGGCCTTAAATAGAATAGAATTTTGTGGTCAAATATCAAAACTTGTATTTTTCAAGTTGCAGCATACAATTTGGACAATAATTACTATTTTCAGAGACAATCAATGCTTTCCAGAGAGCCTGAGGCACAGGTAGAAATATTGCTTTTTAACTTTAACAATTTTTAACTTCAAGCTAAATTTTCAACACTTACCCAAATTCAGTTAAAGCAAAATGCTAAGTGCATCCTGGACCTACAGAATAGGAGCCCTGACAAAATTCACTGACAGCCCCACAACAGGAATAAATCATAGAAAAATGCTAATTACCTTGATGAATCTTCCATGGACCTTGCAGACGAGGAATTGATCATAGAGGAGCAATCATATCCATCTGGCCAAAAACAAGCAAGCAAAATAATACAATCAGATCAAGCCCTTAAAAAACAATATCCAGAACATCAAATCACATCACATCAATTGCAGGGCTTCATGGCACTGCACTGCTGATGTCACTTCCTGTTGGGAGAAAACATAGCGGCTCACCATTGTCATCTCCACTGCAGTGGCCCTCCATCTCGTCAGGCAGTTCCTCTTCCTCAACTTCGTCCAGTGACATAGAAACAGCCTCCTCACTGGACACGGACGACAGCACTCAAAGCTGTTCTCACAAGCACTCAGTCACTGTTCAGTACTTCATTCAAGTGAGGGAAAACAATTACTGATGCCCACAGGAATTTTCTAAAAGTAATTCTTACCTTTGGCAGGGAATCAAATTAGTCAGGGGAGCCACATAATCATCCACCATTAGTAAAAACCCATTACAGTCTTTCCAAGGAGTCTAAAACAATACTGGTGCCATTTCCTATTTTTAAATGTAATACGACTTCGCCAGTGAGCACTTTCAATGATGCCATTTTTTAAAATATCCAAATATTTCTTATATTTCATTATATAGCTTCATGTCCCCTCAAGTCTCCAAGGGAACATTACCTTAGTGAGAACAGGATTAGTCAAATAAAGAGCCCTAGAATCCAAATAAAGATATTTGAATTGGAACATTCGTGTGTAAATGTAAATAGCTGATTAGCTGGGTTTAATTACTGCTTCAGTAAACCCAACGTTGTAAGACGCTGAAGTGACTGCTTCCTTGCTTTCCCCGGTAGCCTATAAAAATGCAGCTTTGAGCTGCCTCCGTTCCACAGACATTTCTGACAGCAGGGGGCTCCAGCTCTCGGTGAGCTGCACTTTGAAGGAACTGGTCTCAGTCACCTTAATGTTCAACACTTGCGTGAGAAAGACAAAATTACACATTTTGTCAAGTGTCAGGTATTCTCTCACTGTAACGCCATCCACGCTCAATGGCTAAACTTGGACAAACTTTGTTCTTTCCAGAAACCGGGCTGAGGGCCAAAACTTCAAAATACCGTACATTATTTCATACAAGCATGCTGTGACCCACCTTGACCCCCCACCTCTCACATCCCACAAACCGGTTCCGACACACGGGGAAACACACACGCGAGCAAAAAGCAGAAGGCTGCGCACAGACGGTCCTCGCTCATAAACGTGACACGCCTTCAGCACGCAGTTGCTAACAATCGGCGTGCGCTGTGCCGTCCCTCCCCCTCATTCTCACTGGTGTGTCGAGGCACGTGGCACATAGGCACTTACTTCAGGACCCTGAGGCCCATGGCACGGTGGTCCTCCAGCGGAGGCAGGGGATAGCCCAGCTCACCCTGCGGGAGGAGGGGACTGCCCTCGTTGGTGAGGTGTATGGCGGACAACTGACTGGTCACGGAGTAAATGGAGGCCTGCTTCAGACAGGCTCCTTTGCCGTCCGCATCCCCCGAAATGACAGTGGCACTGGCGCTGGCCGCGGTAAGGCTTTGCCTCCTGGCGGCGACGCCGGGGGCGGTGCAGGCATCGTCGGGGACGCAGCGGCTTTGCTCGTCTCCGTTGGCAAGGCGGGGCGGCGCAGGTCCAGGGGACCAAGGGTTCTTGGCTGAGCCGGTACTCGCGGCTTCCACCGCGCAGGGCGGGTCCGAGCCGCACCCTGGCGGCCTGGTCAGCCTGCCATTGGCGGTCCCGTTTCTCAGGAGCGAGCCGCTCTCGATCAGCCTCTCTATGGCCACCGTGAAGGGAACCCGCATGATCTCCCCTCTGGCCGCCCCCAGTCCTTTGGTGCCTTCGTAGCTCACGTGGCATTTCAGCAGATGTTCCGCCCGACCCGAGCCTGCTCTCACCATACCGCGCGGCTTCCGAAACTCCTTATCACCGCTGCTGTGCAGGTCCTGAGTGGCGGTCTGTGGTGTGGCCCTGCTGCTGCTGCTGCTGATCCTGACCTTGTTGCCGCTCCAGGGCAACGACCGGTCATCGGGCACACTGTTTTCAACGACCGCTGTAGATCTTCTGGAAGTGGCTCGTTGGGATGAGAGAGACCTCCTGCCCAACAGCCCTGGCCGGAGCTGGAGAGACTTCACACGCCCGGGGGACTGGCAGCTGTTTTTTGAGGCTCCCAGCCGCAAGGAACTCTGGGAAGCGTTAATCGAAGCGCTGGAACCCGCAGTGGCACTAGGCGCTACGCTGGAGACGCGGACGCCGTGAGAAAGACCATTACCATTATTGGTGGTAAAAACTTCTTTACCTCTGGCCACTTTGGGGCTGGCTGGGGACAGAGCAAGGCAGGCACGATGTACGGGCGTCCCTGAGGAATAATATTGCTGGTTCTGCGGTATCCTCAGGCGGAGCTGGACTGCGTGGTCAGGGGGGCTCTGGGTGTAGGACACAGTCCTCGTTTGGCCATTGGACAGGTCAGAGCTGGTAGACATGCGTGCGGCTGCAGATCTGGCACGGGCCGCAAGGCCTGGCCCAAAGGCCTGTGCTTTGAAGTCTTCAGCTCCATTGGAGGCCATCGGTTGCCATCTCTCAATCTCTCATCCTTCCTGGCAGGGACTTCAGCACATCACATCACATCAAGAAGGTGGGAGGGAAGGGCTGGTGTCAGTCCACTGACCATTGACAAAATGGAAGGAAAGGAATAAGGTTAAGTGAAATGGGCCCAGGACACTATGTAAACTGTTTGATGTTGTTTGTGAGCCCCTAACCTAAGACAATTTTCTAACACTACGTGATAGACAATAAAGTTTTTTGAATCTTGAATCTTAATAAGCAACTGTTAAAAGTTCACACTGAAGGGAGGCTAGCAGATTTAACCGGCTTGTCTTAACTAATGATGATGATTCCGCATCCCGGGGATTGTCCAGAATATTCAGCCAATTTTTTATTTTATTTTACCTGTGTAGAGGAAAATGTCAAGTTGGTCAGGTTAATTTATGATAACGCCAGCAGTTTTTAGTGTTGTGGTCCGCAAACAAGCTAACTTGATATTTTGTTCTGAGCCACCTGCTGCGGGAAATGCCTTTAAATAGCTGCAAGCTAAGTAAAGGCATTTCACCAAATGGGAAATGTTAGCTACCAGTAACCACCGCTAAACAATATCCGCCACGCCTTAGATCTATGCTGTTGCTATATTGCCCTGAGGTAAATGTCTGTTAGGCTTACAACGATAATGTTCCCGTTACCAGCGAACTTGCTAAAATAGCCACCTAGCTTCCTAGCTCTGAAATAGTTGCTAAATCAGCTGTCAGCACTAACATATTTTGAACTGACATTAGTCTGTAGATTGGTAGCTTGCAAACTATGTGCCAACTACGATTTGCTTACAGTAACCAACTAGTTGTCGTTAACCAATGTTAGGGTACTCAATGTCTCCCACGTTAGTCTAACTAGCCGTCTTAGTTAGTCTAACCGTATACTAGGTTATCTTGCTTGTAGCTAGCCAACGACAAGCTCTAGCGTTCGCAAACTACAAAGCCGACCAATCAAAGAGTTTGTTTACGTAAGTAAACAAGGTATCAAGCAAGCTAACAGTAGAGATGGCCATTTCAGGCCACGTTTTAGTGTTAGATTAGATAGTGCCATTCCACTGTCAAGCTATGTTTATCAGACCGATGTACTTCGCACGCTCCTGTAGAGACGCAAGCTAGAAACACCGTTTCACACGCTGTTGTGGTCTTTCGCTCTAAGTTTGCAAGCAAGCAAAAATGGTCTTAATGAAAACGCGCCCAATGCGAATGTATCACTAGATTGTGTTAATTTAGCAAATTGTTACGTTTGCTACTTTACCTGAGGGTGAGGATGCTGCGCAGCTATAGCGTGGCATCTCTCCGAGTGAGATCCAGCTAACGTAACCCTCTCCCCACAGCTTTTGGCCACCTTTAACCATTTCCTAGCAACAGCGTTGCTCCGCCGCGGTTTCCTTCCTGTTTGACATAGCCGGCTAGCCGGCTCCCTCTTTTGATCGCTACCTTTGATTTAGAATCTTCGCCGTTTAACACGTCCGACTTGATTAGGAGAAAGAAATATCCTTACATTTATGTGAAATAGGTGTGGTATAACAATAATCAGAGCCATTCACAGTGAAGGAAATAAGTTAGTGATATTAAAGTTAAGAAAACTCTTCATGTGTGTTATTTGGTGTTAAGGTGTTTGGTTACAGGATTAACAAGGTGTTAATTGGTCAGAAATGCCTTAACATCTGCTGGCAATAGTTCTTCGTGGGCTTCGAAAGTATATTGTGTAAATTTGAGCATGACTAAAATTATGGATATCACTTGTCATTAAGTGGTACACAATGTACAGAACTGATGGAACACTTTGTGATCATTTCTGTGTCATTACTGGGACCTGGATAGATATTAAATCTTTATTTACACAATATGTGCAATTCCTAGCTGTAGGATCATATAGGCAGCCATATTAATTAAACTACTAAAATCCTGGTTATGTAACGTAACTCTAATTATACAGTTTTGTTTCCTACATGAGTAAACACAGAAGATACTATTCATATGGCATATTTTTATTTGATAAGGTTGAACATCTTTACATAATTCTATACATTTCGTGTATTGTACATGTTCAAGAATAAAAAAGAAATTGTGCCACAAAACTGCACAGTCTTTTTTCTGTTTTGTTTAGCATTTCAACACCTAGATTAATCCATTAAAAGGTAAAGGGTTAATTTTTTATGCCTAGTTTATGAATACCTGTACACAGTACCCTTCCCTTGAATCATTTTTCAAAACTGTAACCTCCCTGTTAGCTCAGAGTACTGAAAGAACGCAGTAAAAAGAAACTCTAAATTACAAACTTTTGTGCCAGAAAATGGCAGTAAAACATTCTGCCATGTGAATCACATTATTCTTTTCTTTTAGCATCCTTAAGAACTGGTCAGAGCAACTTAACCAAATGCATTTCAACTGTTACACATTCCTAAACATACTGAGCAAGAGTCCGTCTGCCCTGATTATGAAGAATAATTTCTGAAACTCACCACAACTTTCAATAAAAAAAAAAAAATTAAAAAGAGATTAAGAGAGTGAAAATTGTTACTCAATGAAACAGGGCATAATTGCTTCTGCAAAGTGACGCCTTAAAGATGTTTGTAATCGCAATGTAATGATACTATAACGCTCACCGGGCAACACATATCCATGTTCCAAAACTACGGAAAACCTTTTTCTGACACTTGCACAAAGAATCGAAAAAAAAAAACAGAATGGAAACATTCTGTGTTCAGTGCTTTAGTGACGCGTCAACACAATCATAACAAGAATATTCCACTGTTCCATAAAAATATGGAGAGAATGGGAAATCATGAGGTATGCTTGAAGAGTATTTGAAAAAACTACGTCCTGTAAACTAGTTTACATAAACTGGAATCCTCAATCCCCAAACCTTATGTTCTGACCTTTTTTTTTTTAATGTCGGCTACTTTATTAAAAAATATGCAGTATTACTTGGAGCATTTACCCACACTGGCGTATGCACTTTACACCAAACATATCAAGGGATACCTCATAAAATAAGCAATCTGCTTCGGTTCCCTGAAGTTAGTGCATCAAATGACCCACCTTGAAAATGAACTTAGGAGCAATTCTGCAGTCATTTGCTCACTGCTAACCTTACAGAAAACGCACGTTGGGTGGGCACAGGGACACCAGCAAGCGTTTGGGTGAGAGGACCTGGTGTTCAGTATGAGCAACACTTTCCCCAGGGATCATGTACTAAAAGACATTTTTTTGTTGTTGAAAACTTAGGGGTACACACAAAATTACAAATTTTATTTTATGTTTGGTTGCTCCAGTTGGACCAGGTAGGTTCAAGTTAAGGGCCAGTATGCCAGTGGCGTGTTGGAAAGTTTTCCAAAATGACAAATAAGTCCAAATGATACTATTTAAATACTGCAAATAAAAATAAGAGCAAATAAGAAAAAGATTGGATTTCCACATCAAACAAAGCATCAGTTACAGAAAAGAATAGCCATGTACCATGTTAAAAAATAAAATAAAATCCAAACCACACACAACTTGAGTCGTTGACTTTCTCTTCCATATCATTTCATTGATAAAGTATTTCACAGACTGACTAGGACCAGCACCGCAGCCATGGCAACCAAGAGGAAATTTCCACAAACATTCCACTCCCTCAGTTCCAGCAACAACACAGCCCACATCCTTTGTAACAACAAAGCAATGCAATAACACCATAGTAAACTTCTAACGGGGAACTATGAAGGTACATACTACACAGCTAGGTTTGGCGATGAATGAGGAGGGTTCTGTGCTGCCAGGGGCTAGCTCTTATAATCCAAATGGACATTTAAATTAGACGCTGGCTACTACTTATGTTAATTTTAAACTGACCGCGAGGGAAAAGGGGGTTAAAAAGTGTTGTGTTGGTTAAAAATTCCTGTAAATCTCCAGGAAATTAATTCCCCAACTTTTAACCGAAAACTCATCAGATCACCCAAATATAATGCAAGCCCAATATATGTGAACAATACTTCAGAGTAAGAAAACGTTTTATTATTATTTTTTATTTTATTTTATTTATTTATATACTACAAACTTAAAACACAGCCTTGATTAAAAGCAATTCCCACACCACTATGTGAAAACACCACATTCCGTATCTCTCGCAATGTCCCGTGGATCGAACTTGGAAATCAAACCTTCTCGGCCTGATCAGGACATTCTGAAATGTCATCGCACACCACCCAAGGAGGTGCTTCAAAGATCCATGCATTTCATATAGTTAAAGGATTCCCAAGGGAAGCTGTAACCTGCTTCCCACTCAGACCACACACACATCCAAACTGTGCTCATCAGCCATACCATGCTGTGCGGCAGTCTTGCGTAAAGCACAACAGCCAAAAAGTATGTTACTCACAACAGTAGGCTGCCTTCATTTTAGGAGCAGAGAATTTCCGCCCTTGTCACATGCAAAATCCTCAATCAGCCTGACAAGATGGTTTCCAACAGAATGTTAAAGCAACACTCGATTCCCTTTTTAAAACAAACCCAATTCCCTCCTCCATTACTGCGTACTTGGCTACAGAGCAACCAAGTAGTCAACTCCCGTTACACCAAATTAACCCAAGATTACATAAACATAACAAAACTTTGGCCATTTAAACTTGGCGGAGGGAGGTATGCTCCTCAAAAACATTTTTACCATTCCATACAATTTTTCAGACCACTGCACTGAGATATCTTTTTTTTTTACTTTCCAAGTTGAAAAAAAAAAAAAAAAAAAAGGTTGAACTTTTTTCAAATGTTTTCGGGTTTTTAATGCATGTGCTTTCAAGCCCAGCATGTACTCAGGACAAAAAGCTCTCCAGCATATCAGACATGTACATTATGTACCTCTATCACCAGCTCACCACAGGGCTCGACAGTGCTTCCATTTTAGGAGAATTTGCTCCTGAAACTAGACGTGTGCTAACTGGGAGAGTTAATTACTATCTACTAATCGGCATTAATTAGTCTGCTCCGAAGTCTTTCAATTTAGGAGCACATGTGCACCTAGAAATCTTTTTTTTTTTAGCTTAGAGCCCGGTATCAGAGAGAATGAAGGGGCTTCACTCATTTTCACACACACACACGCACGCACGCACGCACGCACGCACGCACACTCAATCTCTCTCTAATCTTTACGTCGTTTCATACTTCCAGAATAAGTGCAACCAAAGATTCTTCCGATATGAATTACAAATGCAGAATAACAATTCATCTATGTTATCATATCTCACGGGGAGGATATGCATCTTACTGTAAATCCATCTTTTAAAAAAAAAAACAGCTGGTAGTTTTGTTTCTCATAGTCCTTCATATCAGCACCATTCTCAGGCCAGGTGCTCTAACTGGGCATGAGGAATGACTGGACCTTCCCAAAGGGCACCACCGCCTCAGAGCAGCAGGGCCACACTTTCAGGGGATTACTGGGACTCGGATGGGGGTCCCACACGAAGGGTCCCGGAGCGTAAAAATCAGGGGTCAGCTTGGGCGCGGCGAGTTTAGCGGACGCTAGCGCGTCGGCGGCAGATCCGTTAACTGCTCCACACCGCGTGGAAGAGAAGGGGAGCAGGTAGCCCAGGCCGACCGGAGCGGGGGTGGCGGGTCGGTCCCGGGCCGGCTCCGGGTCGGGGCAAGCCAGCGACGTGAGCAAGGAGCTCCAGAAGCACAGCGCCGAGGTCGAGGAAGAGGAGCGATCGGGCGAGGAGGCGGCGGCGGCGGTGCCCGAGCGCCGCTCCTGGCTGTCGTTTCCCAGAATGCAGCAGCGGAGGTCGGAGGGCGGGGCGACGGCGTCCGGCAGGGGGCCCGGGGGACCGGCCGAGGTCTGGAAGCTGACGGAGCAGGCCGGGCCTGGAGCACAGCTGAGCTGGTGCAGCACGGCGGAGGAGGCAATGAGCCCCGCCACACTGGTCAGATACACCAAGCCCAGCATACAGGCCAGCTACCGAGAGAGAGAGAGAGAGAGAGGGAGAGACAGACAGACAGAGAGAGAGAGAGAGGGAGGGAGGGAAGGAGGGAGGGAGGGAGAGAGAGAGAGAGAGAGAAAGAGAGAGAGAGGGAGGGGAGGAGAGAGCGAGAGAGAGAGAAAGAAAGACACAGAGACACAGAGAGGGGGAGAGGAAGAGGGAGAGAGAGAGAGAGAGAGAGAGAGAGAGGGAGAGAGAGAGAGGGAGAGAGGGAGAGAGAGAGACAGAGAGAATTACATTAACATTCCTGCTCATACTTCAGCCCAATTCATCACGACACACTCACTAAGCTCAACATTAAGGGGAAAACACAGGGGAGATTGTGTGTATGTGCTTACAGTATTGGTAGAAAAAAAAAAAACAGTAAATAGCAAGTGGTGTGGCTGGCACTGAGCCAAAAACTGTTAAACTACACAATATACTGATCTACATGACACCTAAAAAATGAGATGACAGGTCAGTGGACATATCGGTTTGATACCATTAAATAATCTAAAGAAAACTTCCCGGCGCCCGAGCAGTCGTTGCGTACCACCCCAAACACAAACACCGTTGGCTTTCTCACAGCTCTCTGTGAGGTAACTGCCTTCTCACCTTGGTGAAGTGCAGGTAGATGGCGGTGAAGGTGTGTCGCCATGCCGACTGCTCCAGCAACACACAGAGGTCGGTGTACGTGAACCAGCCCCGCTTCAACCCCTCCTTCTGTGCTATGCTGGAGGAACAACGACAAGGACGATAAAAAGGTTACAACGGTTCTACGTCTGGCATTTACATTTCAGAGAAAAGCAAATGAATAAAAACACACCCGAGATGTTTTTTGCCACCGTTGGACACCCGTTTTTCTGAGGGCTTTCCAGTGTGTCGTGAACAAACGGTAACCGATACGGGCCAGGAAAAGGGATGACTTGATCTCTGAACCAGATCTGGTTACTTGCAGAACAGTAATTACAGAGAATGAACTGTAATCCAGCCATGAGAGTGGACTCAAAGCAGGGCCCTTCCAGTGCTCGCAGAATGCTAACATCTGCGTCCTGAAAACACACAGCAACTCACTTCCCAAGCTATCCAGTCACCATGTATCATGAAGCCTTGGTTGGCACTGTCCCAAAAAGCACACACTGAGGCGGATTACACGCCCCTTCTCTCTCGTGCGCAGTTCAGACTCCCTGATAGCTGGAAGCTCGGATGCAAATGCATCTGCGTGCTGAGAGAACAACAGGCTGCAGAACAGGACTCCCCGCACCAAATGCAACGGCAGTCAAATTAAAAATTGAGTGATTTATATGTACCGTTGAGCAGAGTACGTATCCATTCTGCCATATCAAAATGAACCGAAACGTAACCTGATTCAAAAGGAACCATTGCCTGTGCGTGCAGATACAGACGGGTGACAAATTAAAGGAAAAACCAACATGAAGCTTAAAGTTAAGGTTGGAGTCAGTTTCATGAAATTCAACAAAATGGGAAATTTATGTGCATTGTTGGGAGGGTCGTCACAACATCTTTTCACACTACACACCTAGTTCCTTTGACAGTTAAAAAAAAGGTGTGTGCAATCCAAAGCACTGGGGTCCCAAATCCCAGTTTTGGGGTTCCACACCACCGTCCAAAAAGAACCCCAAAACAGAGGGTAAACCTACCTGGTTTCTAGTTGACTCAATATGTCAAAGAATTCACTAGGTTCAGTAAAGAGACTCCAGTCCTGAAAGACATGAACAACTGGTGATCAGTATCGTATCCCTGTCACAAACAAAGAGAGGAAGTTATCTGTAAATGAACCACAGGTTTTTGCTAAACAGGAAGCAGCACGGTTGAGCCCTGCTTACGATGGCTTTCAGGAAGTTCATCTCGAGGGTGTTGACCGTCTGCACGTCCAGCTTCCCTGCGGCGCCCCATTCGTCGTTGAACACTTCCTCCTCCTCTCCCTCGTCGTACAGGTACTTGCTGGCAACCATCTTGAAAGAAAGACACAATTTTTTCCATTTTTTACTGTACATTTCTTCTTTCGGTTCCCTGCAGTAAGAGTGAAAATCTCTTCCCTCCAGTTTGACTCACACAATCGAAGCCGTTCGGTTCTTTTCATACGATTCCACACAAGAGACGGGCAATGAGGGGCCAATAACCATATCTGGTTTCCATGCCAACTTCAGGCCTTAGTTACTTAATTAGTTCTAACATTTATGCCATCTGACATTTTTACTTCACACTTCTTGACAAGCGCACGCATGCATGGATGACAGCCGAAGACTCTTGTGTCCCTATACTGTCATCCGTCATCTAATGTACGACCGAACCAGTGTTGGTGCATACAGCCAATTTGCTCATTTAGCCATTCAGTAATTAACGGGGGAAAGAGCCTGCATACACACCGGCCGTCCAGGACGGGAACCGCCCACCCCTGTCCCAGACCCACATACCATTGAGATCAGGAAAAGGTCGGAGGAGGAGATCTGTTGCAGGTATTCGGGATTTCTGTGTCTGAGCCTTTCGATGTAGACCAGGGCCAGCATCATGGCGCAAGGGGAGATGCAAGCTTCCCTGGAACAGAGAATAATACATGACATTACATTACAGGCATTTAGCAGACGCTCTTATCCAGAGCAACATTTTTTACATAGCATTTACATTGCATCCATTTATACTGCTGGATATATACTGAAGCAATGCAGGTTTTACACAGCATTACATCCATGTATACTGAAGCAAATTAAGCGCCTTGCTCAAAGGTACAACAGCGGTGTTCGACCCAGGTATCGAACCTGTGACCTTTAGGTTACAAGACCAGCTCCTTACCCATCATACTACACTGCCCCCATCATCAATACGCTTCATCGGAAACAGTTCGGCAGTAACCCCACACACCCACCCGAGTCAGAACAGGAAATTCAGAAAAAGGAACCGCATCACACAGGCACTCAGAACACAAACCTGGCAACGTGTGCAGCATACTTCTTCTGAAGCTTTCGAATGGGGCTAGGGGCAGATTTCTGAAGCAGTTCCACGGCAATGTCTTGCAGGGAGGGAGGGGAGAGAGAAGAAAACTTGTACACAGCTCAAAATTCACATACGTTATACACCTGCAGTGGTGACTAGAAATTGATACCGTTTAGCTTATTTACATAATGCGATACACTAAATAATGTGCTGTTTTAAACTCCTTAATAATTACAAGGCATGGCTTATAAATGCATGTTACGTTTCTTCAGACAAAACCTTTAAAACTACATGAGCGCACGTAGCTCTGATGATGTACTATGCAGTATGCGCCTGGTTCAATGTAAAGAGGCTGTGACTGATCCCATGTGTTTCATTGCTAATTGGTTATGTAATCCTGCATGCAATGCCAACTGTTAAGATTCCCAGACCTGAGTAGGGAAGTTTCATTTAAACTTATTCATTAGCCTATATCTACCAAAATAAAAACTTTTTTTTACAAAATTAAAGACATTGACATAAACTGTATCTTCTGTCAGATGCCCAGAGACTGGTGTTCACTTATTTTTGGTGTTGCCTAAATGTGAAACTGTTCTGGCAAAACCTCTGCTTTTGTTATTGACAATATTGATGAACGCTTTCATTTATTGTGGAAACACAAATTGTTTGGTTTCTGGGAAAATATGAGATACATCCACTCATGAATACATGGTAAATCTTACTATGTTCATGGATAAACATCCTATTCATAAATTCACGTTTTCAGCCATGCCTTATTGTTTTTATAATTAAGATGTAGCAATATATTGGTTCAGTTTTGCCCTCTTTAAAACAAAAAACAGTTAAACTGTGAAGACTTGTGTTTTTTGAAACTTTTATACATTGTATTTTCCCCTCGTGTTAATATATGTATATTCCTTTGTAGGTATTACGTATGTTCGGTATTTGTACTTGTTTAATAAAAAATTATTCCCAGAACTTCACTGTGAAAATTTACACCATGCCTACTGACCTGTGACGGGGCAGGAGAGGGCATCCAGTGTACAGTCCTTGTCTAATCCATAATAAAGACGCTTTCGGACACGCTCTGACAGTTTCTGGTGCCCTGGGATAAACTGCACAGAAAATTGCATTGGATATGTATAAGACAAAAAAAACTTAACTTCCAACAGCGTTGAAAACTATAAATTGTCAAATTTCTCATTACAGTGTTGTGCGCGTTAGACGTTTTGTAACATCCGCACGCACGTGCTGAGGCAGCTGACTAACAATAACTTCGGATAGTAGGTGACAGTGTCTGACATAGCTCTAGCTAACATCCTAGCCTGCTCACATTTTCATCTGCGCTGTTAACATTCATTTCGAAAAACAAATGTAACGTTAACATCCGTTCCTTAAAACCCATAGTACCGCAAACGTTGAGTAATATCCAGCTAGCTAGCTAACTAACGTTAAGCGCCAAAAATTAACACTAGCTACTTGGCCCCAATAATTTCAAAGCTAACTTCTTTAGACGATTTCCATGTTTAAACACAAATCTAGTGTTACCATAGATTGCTACAGCCAGCTAGTTAAATTGAATAGCTAATATAATGTGTCCAGGTAGGCCTATATCAAGTAAACTTGATTTTCGTAGCCAGCCATAGTCCATGATGTTAGGCAACTGTCAACTGATGTGGAGAGTTTCACTAACGGGGTAGGCTGATTTACGCTGGCAGTAAGTTAACGATCAACCAAATAGTTGCGCAGGACCAAAACAGGCCCAACTTCCTTATATTCATCAATGCTGGTTGGCTCTTCTCGACGGGTGTTCAGTTCACTTGATCGTAGCTAACTTGTGGAGTATTTATAGAAACTGCCAAACCAGATAACCACCTGTCTAACTGACGTTTGCGACCGTGTTCATCTGGGCAAAGCCTGAAGTAACCAAGGCCTCACCAAAGCCTCGGGCTAGTAGTGCAGGATCGGCAGATTCTCGACTGATAGGACACGCCTTCAGAAGTACAAGGATGTCCATAAAAGATCTACTGTGAAATAAACCTTCTACGAAATCAAAGCTTAATTGTCCATTAAACTAAATACAAATTGCGCAGCTAACTACGTTGTTACAACCCCCTGTATCTAGCTAGCTAGCTACTTGTTTAGCAATGAACTAGGCCAACAAGAATGGGTTTGCTAGCTACCCAGTCCGCTTTCCGGAATTCAAGGGCACCAATAAAACAAATAATTTCCCAAATCAATGTACATTCACCTACCGTAAACTCTTGGAAATCAGAAAATGGAAATGTCCGCTCATCAAACAATTCCTCAAAATCCATTTTAAGGGGTCAACATTAAACCGTGAAAACTTAAACAGCTAAGCTAGTGAACTAAGCACAGGGGCGCAGTCCTTCCTTATTCCTGCAACAGTGACACCCTGCGAGCTTTGTCCGAAACGCTGAGAAAAAAAAAAAAAAAAAACGTTATGCAACATAAAAATATGACAGGATATGGGTGTTATTTTTGCGTTGAGTTTGACTTGCCAACGAACCGTGACAGATTATTATTTATAAATTATAATATATCCAAATGTACGTGAATGGCTAATAATCTGATGTAATATTCTACCGTTATTGTAAGAGACAATACAATTTTTTCAAAGCAAAAGCTACCAAATAACTACTTCACAATGAACTTTATTAACGATTGCAGAATTGAGCCATTTTAAGTATCACGTCGTTATGAATTATCTATTATTATTATTATTATTATTAGGCTATTATTATTATCATCATCACTATTTTATATTATTTTAGTCAGTATTCTTAAATTTATATTTGTTTTATACCGCACTTACATTGTCTTATTTATAGTGTTGTATTTTATATTGTAGTTCTTTTAAATTGTTTTGATTTTAGTGCTGAATGTATAGAAGAAAAAAAGAATAAAAATAACTTTCATACAGCATGGTAATACACAATTATAATCAATAACTGGCAGTGGATAATTACTGGGGTACTAATTGCTAACAATTACTGCCATTATTTTTGATATGCTATATTTTTTCATTATACCTGAAATTGGTGGTTAATAAAAGTATTTCATGGTGAGTAGGTCTAGATGACTGTTGTTCTCTTCAAATAACTCTAGGGGGCCTAAGACACTAACTTCTGCGCTTGTGGTGGGTATTCGGAGAATGCTGCCTTAACACAAGAAATTGCAAGTGCCTAATGGCCTAATAGGGGAAGGCTAGTAATAACAAATATATACGGTAATGTTTGATTTCAGTAACAATACAGGTGTTGCGCTCTCCTTTTGCATTTCATCTGTCAGTTTCCTCTAAAAATACTGACGCAAAATAATATGATAATTAATGTGATTTATTGATCGAATTTCCGCTTTTTCCTCTATCTTCAAAGTCATGCACTTTCCACAAACATCTCAGGGAGACGTCTCGTATATGCATAGGACACCGTCTCCGGCTTCCCACATCTGTGCCCGGGGGACGACGTGCCGGGCACTGCGCGCCGCGCGCCAAGGGTTCGGTGCCTTTATTTTGACAGGGAGCCCATCCACATGCCGCACTTGGCTCCCTCTCCCCTCCCCCCGTGTTTACATGGCATGTCAGTGCCTGTGGGATAGAGTCACTATTGCAGATTACTTTCCATCTGGATGCTAGTCTGACCCCTTTGAAGTCTCCCTTAAATGAAGAGAGTCGCAACTTTTCAATCTGACAAGCCAGCGAAGAGGCATCGCTCTCTCATGACCTAACTGCTCTTCCCGAACGACTGGACGTCCCGCGTTGGGCTAAATCAATAAATAAAAATCAGCGAAACTTTTTGAAGAGAAAAAGTAGGCTACATCGTCCACGAAAATCTTTTTTTTCTTTTGTATCTTAAATTTTGCATATAGCACAAAATCGGAATTTATCTCTATAGCTTATTTAAGGCATCTCAAGCATGCGGTTTCAGTCGATGCGTGTGTCTCTACTGATTTTCGCTCTATTGCTGGCGGAGTGCCGGGGTTCTCAAATAAAGTTTGGTCGATTGGACCGGTGGGCGAAAGCTGGATTCCAGTACCTGAAGCTTAACCTATGCCGGAGGGTTTCCTCCTTGTCGGAGAGCGAATGCAAGAGGCTGTCCCACCTTCACCAGAGCGGGGTGGCGGTCTACGTCTCTGAACCAAACTCCGAAAAAGTACTGGCGATCCTCCCCGACTCGTATTCAACTGGTTTGCTCGCTTCCAAACAAGGAGGATACGCGATAGCTTCGGTTCTGGACGACGGCAAGAGGCACCAGGACTTTTACCTTGGGTCCACTGCGCATGACGCAGTATTGGTGTTGGATCCCAGTCCGGGCGAAAGTTTCGGACACCCCGTCGTCCTTTTCTATATCGATTTCAACGTGACCAAGAAAAAATGTGGACATAGAGATGGAATTTTCATAGGTAAGTGTTTTTTATAATAATCAGTTTAAATGTACACTCTTTTGTGGTGTAATTTTAGGTGTACACACAATCAGTAGGTCGTTATAATGCGGAATAGTAATTGCGCGTGTGTAAGCGATACATACAGACACCTGTAAAAGAGACAGGTTTTTTAAAATCACTACTATATTTTACTAGTTGCTTCACTTGCCAGCAAATACCTAAATTTATGTTTTATCAGAAGGATGTAGCCTGAAATTGCGCCGTAAGAGCACAAAATCAATTTCAGCCTGACAACCTGTGGGACAACAATGGGTTAAATTGTTCTTAAATACTCATCTATTCTGCTGTTTTCTCTGCTGCAGTAAGAATATACTTTTCACATGATATATCATATGCATTTAAACACATGTTAAACAAGCGCTCAAGACTTGCTTAATTTGCATATAATATTCTTACCTGTGTCCTACTAATATGGTTGTTCAGACAGTCTTTTGAATATTCAAGGCATTGGGATTTGGATTTTTAGCGAATGCACGCCAGGAAGCAGGAGCTGGTCTTTGGCCCAAGCTTCGCCATCTGTTTCCAATCAGCAAAACTTCCCCTTCCATCCCCGAAGCGTCGCACGTGGACGCACTGAGTAGCTTAACGAAAATAGAATATGGATCTCACCACAATAAACATTGGCAGGAAATGATGTGCTTTTGCCAAAAAGAGATAACATAATTGATTTCTGGTAGCCAGAGGCCAAACATGTTTGATTCTGAGCTATGAAAGACCTGTTTATTATGAATGCCCCTCTTTTTTAGTTCAAATAGTAAATAACCACCACATAATTCACTTTCATGATAACCATTAATGCGTGCAATAGGCACAGATGATGGGCTTGGGGATAAGCAATTTACAGACACTTCCTGTCTCAGAACTGTATTGAATATTCAATCATTTATTTTATGAAGAACAGACAGTGCCCTGTCTGTAGATTTTCCACTTTATTCCAATGGGGGAAAGTCAGAGAGAGAGAGTTACAGATGGAGATGGGGTCATAGTACGGAAAGTGCCATGGCAGGAAATTGATCCCCTGGTTGCACGGGGGGATTTGTGTTCGGGGTATTTGAGAAACAACTGCCCAACCGACTTCATACAGTCTCCTCTAAATCAGACATTATGAAGAGGAGCAGATCCTGCCAGGGTCCTGTTCAGATCTTCACCGGCACACTGGTGTTCTAGTGGTCAATCTGAGAAAATAATAACAGCAATAAATGTTGTGGAAGAAGCTCAGCGCAGAAATGTTTCAGAGTGAATTGTGAAGAGCAGACTGCATTTTTAGTCTGTTCTCCGGGCCAATCTTAAATCGCCTGAGAACTGAACAAACTCACTAGAGAACCTGTGCACAGTACTAATACAACGGAAGTAACATCACATCCTTTGCTTGACTGCTGAGGACATTTATTTATGCAAACTTGTTAACGATAAATGCATTACGTATCCAGGAAATCCCTTAAATGGCAGGAACTGCTTATGAGGGTAAAATCATTTTCAATGTTACGTGAAAAGGTGGACGAGAAATCACCGTGAACACAATGCAATCTGCAGAGCCCTTTCCTCTCACCACCCCTTATGCAACTGGAATTTAATGTAAAATATACAAAAAAATATATATTATTAACAGTTTATAATATATTGGGAAATATACTAATTATTTCCACTTAAAGATTTGGTAATGTATTACGCTTTCAGGATATGTGAAATGTATTTATTATTATATTTTTCCACATATTTATAATATATTGCAGTATATTGGATTCTCGTGCAGCTGTCTCTCCCCGTGCACTGGGATGCAGGGACAGCAGTGCAGAAGTGCAGCTCCTGCCGTGTGTGAGTGCCGGATGGAGAGCTCTGAGGGGTTGGCAGTTCCCCCTGACCCCCCCTCAGGGAGAGCGGAGAGAGAGAGGGAGGGGTGGGGGGGGGGCAGACAGGCTGCCAGAACGAGAGTCATGCATTCGCAATAGGATCTGTCAATTATTCATCCTGAGGGCTGTCTGTCCTCAGAAGTGGGTTCAGCACCCATCAACCCCCCCCCGAAAAAAGGCACTCCTCCCTTCTGCATTTGGACAGCCCGTGTCCCGTACCGCCTGCCTTTCCCTGTGCCTGACCCCCCTCTGACTCTGCAACCCTGTCTCTGACCCCCCACCCCCCACCCCGCCCTCCCCGACATTAAACATCCGCATTCACCCCGAGCTCTACATTCCCTTCCCCTTCGAACCACTGGCCTCTTGTCTTTCATCAGAAGGGGGAAATCCATCCAGGGTCCCGCCCGGCAGGGTTGCTTGCGCTAACACGCCGACATCCACTCTCTTTATTTACAATATCAACACCGCCTCTTTCCATTGGCTCGGCCGACCGAGCCGCTGCCATCCAAAGGGCCCGTTTGTAGCGCCACGCGTTCCACCGTATTGGGATTCTGCCTTTTAAAGTCACGACACGAGCGCAGAGACAAAGATGATGAGACGCATTCCCGCTTCCTCTGACTCCTGTGTAAACAGTATTGCCTCTTTTCTAGACGTCACATGATGGCCCGAGGTTCTCTTTGCTCTTGCGCCGCCGAGCGTGGTCTGCGTGACACGCTCAGCTCTGAATAAAGAGCTTTTTCCAAATAAGGAATGTTGACCGAGCGCAATTTATCGAGCGATTGACAACGATGCACGCTGAGCTGCTTGTTACAGTGAGAAGTTGTGTCTGAGGGTGTGGGGTTTTTTTTGAAGGGACATCTGTCGGTCTGTTACAAATCAAAGTTAAAAAAGAGGGGAAAATGGCTGAGGAAAACAGGAGGACATAAGAAGGCACAGAAAGAACAAACAGAGAGGGAGAGAAGGAGTGCGAGCCGTTATGCTTCCCACTATTCGTGCTAGTCCTAGATCTGGAATTGTGTTCTGGGCTTGCACTGTGTCCAAGCTCTCAGCCACCTTGTCTGAAGATGTAAGGAGGTGTGTGTATGTGTGTGTGTGTGTGGGGGGGGGTATGCATGTGTGTGTGGTGTGTGTGTGTGTATCTGTGTGGTGTATGTGTGTGCATGTGTGTGATATTAAGCCATTACAGAGAGGAAATGGACCCTGGCATAGTGTATAGTTCCACACGTCAAAACCATCACTGGGAACCTGACTGCTTTATTCAGTTATTGCTGTGGCTTTTTCTACGACAGTTTTGCAGCCATTTCTGTTTACAGTTCCAAAGGCTACGCAGCTTGACGAAGAGGAGAAAAACATTTTCTGACTCATTGCCCGTGGTTTTGACACATCGTGAAGTTGGGGAAATCTGGGTTCCATAAAAAGCCGCAGTCCAGCAGCCTCAATCAAACCAACCACGGCCTTCACTTAAATAAGGCAAAGGAATGCCAGGGATGCTGGGTTGTTAAATCAGTAATTACCACACACAGGCACGCACACATATCCATGCACTCACAACCTCTGTCTGTGCCTCACTGCTTCACTCAGATTAATGCAGACAAATCTAAAACACATACACGCACCCTGAGGATATGTCCTGCCAGCATGTTTGCTGTTCAGTATCTTTCCTAAGTTTGTCTCTCCTGTTTATGAGGATTTTTCTTTTTTTAAAGCAGTAGGATTGGATTTGTAGAATATGTTTTCAGATACAGGTACTTCACAGGCAACATGACTGCTAGCTGGCAGACCTCCATCTTCTGTAACACAGTGTGACTGCTGTGTTGTTGACGTCATTTATCATGCTATGTTGACATTAACTCTGTTGTGGAGAGTGGCATTTTTGACTTTGTGGTACGGTTGACGTAGCCAAGTGTGACATGGTGTTTCTTATGTGGCTGTGTTGCGATGTGTGTGTGAATCTTGTGTGGTTAGTGTTGTGGTGATATTATATAACTTACGTGGCTGATTTACAGTGTAAATCTAGGGTATGCCTCTGAGTTTGGCTTTGTGATGTTCTTTGACTCAGTCATTATGTAATGATGTGTCCTGGTGTTTTGTGTTAGTAGTTATGTGGCTTAGTGTTCTGATGTTTCGTTATTTTATTATGTGTTATGTTCCAGCAGAACAGTATCGGACAGCGGCACTGCATGTGATGTTGTGTCACAGTGGCATGGTGTTCTGACGTTGTGTCTCTAATATGGTGTTATCACAACTGTGCGGTTATGCTCTGGTGTGTCTGTATATTTTAGCGTTCGATGACAGTTGTGTGGTGGTGCTGTAATGTGTCTGTATATTTAGCGTTCAGTGATGGTTGTATGGTCCTTCTGATGATGTGTCTGTATATTATAATGTTCGGTGATGGTTGTGTGGCTGTGTTGTGATGTTGTGTCTGTATATTTTACTGTTCACTGACGGTTGTGTGGCTGTGATGTGTCTGTATATTTTACTGTTCGGTGACGGGTGTGTGGCTGTGTTCTGATGTTGGGTCTGTATATTATAATGTTCGGTGATGGTTGTGTGGCTGTGTTCTGATGTTGGGTCTGTATATTATAATGTTCGGTGATGGTTGTGTGGCTGTGTTCTGATGTTGGGTCTGTATATTATAATGTTCGGTGACGGCTGTGTGGCTGTGTTGTGATGTTGGGTCTGTATATTTTACTGTTCACTGATGGTTGTGTGGCTGTGTTGTGATGTTGTGTCTGTATAGTATACTGTTCACTGACGGCTGTGTGGCTGTGTTCCGGTGGGTCCGGTGTTGCAGGTGAGGAGTGCCTGACCCTGGTGATGGTTGTGTGGCTGTGTTGTGATGTTGTGTCTGTATATTATAATGTTTGGTGACGGGTGTGTGGCTGTGTTGTGATGTTGTGTCTGTATATTATACTGTTCGGTATTGGTTGTGTGGCTGTGTTCTAATGTTGGGTCTGTATATTTTACTGTTCGGTGACGGTTGTGTGGCTGTGTTGTGATGTCGTGTCTGTATATTATACTGTTCGGTGACGGCTGTGTGGCTGTGTTCCGGTGGGTCCGGTGTTGCAGGTGAGGAGTGCCTGACCCTGGTGATGGTTGTGTGGCTGTGTTGTGATGTTGGGTCTGTATATTATAATGTTCACTGACGGGTGTGTGGCTGTGTTGTGATGTTGTGTCTGTATATTATAATGTTCGGTGACGGTTGTGTTGTGATGTTGGGTCTGTATATTATACTGTTCACTGACGGTTGTGTGGCTGTGTTGTGGCGGGTCCGGTGTTGCAGGTGAGGAGTGCCTGACCCTGGTGATGGTTGTGTGGCTGTGTTGTGATGTTGTGTCTGTATATTTTACTGTTCACTGACGGTTGTGTGGCTGTGTTGTGATGTTGTGTCTGTATATTTTACTGTTCACTGACGGCTGTGTGGCTGTGTTCCGGCGGGTCCGGTGTTGCAGGTGAGGAGTGCCTGACCCTGGTGATGGTTGTGTGGCTGTGTTGTGATGTTGTGTCTGTATATTATACTGTTCACTGACGGTTGTGTGGCTGTGTTCCGGTGGGTCCGGTGTTGCAGGTGAGGAGTGCCTGACCCTGGCGCTGAAGAGCCGCTGTCAGAACCAGCTGAAGCGGCGCCAGAGCCGCAGCGAGCGCCCGGGCGGGAAGAGCCGCGCCCGCCGGGGGGCGGGGGCGGGGGCGGGGGCGCACGCCACGCGGGCGGAGCGCAGCGGCGGCCTCTGCGAGATACACTTCCTCCCCCTGGTGGTGGGAGTGCGGGACGGCAACCGGACACAGCGACTGCACTGCGTGGGTGAGTTCCCCCCCGGGGCGTTCAGGTCGCCGCGGCGACGCGTTCGCGCGATCCCCCCTGGCCCGTCTCCCGTGCGTGAGCCTGCGTTCTTGTCGTCGCCCCCCCTCCCCCCCCACCCCCCACCCCTGCAGATCACCCGGGTTTCGCCCCGTGCCCGCGGCTCCTGCCCATGTCCAGCCCCAGCGCGCCCGCCTCCAGCTGCGAGCTCAACAAGAACACGCGCCGCTGCCACCAGCAGCCGCTGGCCACGCACCTGTCCTGCCGCCTCTACCAGACCTGCGACCACGCCGTCCTGCTCTCGGGTAAGCCCTCCGGCGGGACAGGTACGCAGGCGTGCACAAGCCTGACGGCGGTTCTCTCACTGAGGCTTCCGTCCGTGTGCGCAGGGGGCTGGCAGGAGCAGATCACCTTCCTCCACCACGTGCAGAACCTGCGACTGTTCTACCGGATGCTGAGGAGCAACGGCTTCCACAAGGACCACATCAAGACCTTCTTTGCCGGCAGCAGACAGGTAGCAGGTGAGAAGACGGGGGCAGCGTGGGTGTCTCTAAAGGGGGTGGGGGGGGGCGTGAAGGTGGCCACTCCCTAATCCCTCCCACCACATTGAGAATTAGACTGGGAGGTGACGTCTAGACCGCGGCAGATATAGATCACCTAATAAGAGGGTTGGGGTGGGCGGGGTCGAAGTGGGTAGGCAGCCCCAGAAAATGCTAACGATGCAGCGTCTTTGAGCATTAAGAGGAAAGGAGGCCATTAAGACCTGGAAGAGTAGCCAGAAGAATTCATGAAAAGACCCCATAGCTCAGCCATCTGTGGCGAGCACTTCCCTTTATCCTTTGAAGAGTGGGTTTTTCGGAATGCTTTTGTTCAAAATTCAGTCAGCGTTCTAGCACTCCATTGCTTTCCAGTTACCAGCAGTGATTGTTACATCATTACAGGCATTTGGCAGACGCTCTTATCCAGAGCGACGTACATCAGCATTAGAATGCTAAGAACATTCTAGTTGTATATTTCTGATCTTACACCTTAATGGGTTTAGCCAGTTTTCTGTATTTCATCCTTCCTTCCTGCTCTCTGTTGTCTCACATATTTATGTCTTTTTTTTGCCTTCTCCCTTACATGGACTCTCACCTTTTCTTACTCTACGAAATGCCAGCTTCAGCATAGGGCCGAATATTACAGAAATCAAAGCAATGATTCTTGTTTGACTGGACGATCGTGTGCGTTACCTGAATAATGAACCAAATAGAAAATATTCAATAGGAAAAGGCTGAGTCAGTGTCTGGCTCCACAGCGTGACTAAATACGCTGGAGTAAGCAGGTCCTGTCTCCGTTATGACCAGCAGCTTTACCAGTGCCCTCAGAGGGGGACACACACACAGCAAAACGTTCAGACAGACAGCACTGTTCCCACAGCCGTACGAGCTCTGAATAAGCGACCTCTGCTTAGGTGACAAGAAACCCAGTCTGGGGTGTGTAGAATGTTAAGTCATGCCTTTGTCTCTGTTGTGCGACCCCCTTGTAAGTAAGTGTTCTTTAAATCCTGTATTTTGTGTAATTCTGTATGTTTTCTGTATGTCTTGCCTGTTGCGTTATGTGAGCACCTACTGTGAAAAAGAATTTCCTAATCTAATACAGAGTACGTTAACTCTGACAGCGGACATTTTATCTCTTGTACACTCACATAATCACTCTCAGAGTAGCGCGACCACTGAGCGCTTTGCTTTTCATTGCCTCCCCGTGTCTCATGTCTGCTTGTGTATCCCCAACCAACCAACCTACGCCCCCCCCCCCCGCCCCGCCCCCCCCCCCCAGAGGAGAGCGCAGAGGGGGCGTACCCGGCCACGGAGAAGGAGGCGATCAGAAACCACGTCTCCCACGTGTGCCGCAAGGAGCACTGCGCGGACTCCCTGGTGCTGTACCTCAACAGCCCCACGCGCAACGACGGGACCATGCTGCTGTGGGACGGCAACTACAACGGCATCGTGAGTGGAACCCCCCCCCCCTCCCCTCTCCTCCCTCCCCTCCCCCCCCCAAAAAAAAGCAAAACAAAAACGAAATAAAATCCTCAACACGGGGAAAAAAAGGGGCTGAATTGAATGACTAAACACGCATCAGAAAGCTGGAAGTGCTCCTCCCGCGGGTGAGGTGTGTACCCTGAGGCTCAGGCCAGGGAGGAGGCCGGACGTCAGCGCTGCAGACAGACGCAGCGGCAGATGGGGATGACAGGCCGAGGAGACCAATCGGGCCGCCGCCCCCCAAAACGCGGGAGTGGCGCTGAACGAACGCAATGCGCCCCGCGCGCGTATGTCACCGCCACCACTTCAAAGCTGTTGTTGGCGGGTCTGAGGGAAAACAAGGAAGCGTTCGACCGTGTGAGAGGAAGTTACGCCTGCTTGTTTACTGGCTGGTTACGCCGTACCGCAACGCGGACTAGCGCTGTATCCCCTGAGCCGGGGATGAGGCAGCGGTGCTGATCTCTGTATTGTTCTGAGCAAGGAGAGAGGGATTGAGTTAGACGACAAAGAGAAAAAGAAACAAAAGCTGCCCCTGAGCCTGCAATTTCATTAGTAAGCAACCTGCTGCACACACACACACACACACACACATACACACACTCACACAAACCCGCGCACGGGTCCGCACACACACGCTCCCTAATCTCGACCACTGTGAACCTTCACAAAAAATCCTCACAATCTTTCCCCCCTGTAAAACCTCTCTTTCATCTGCTGCTAATGCGGCTCTCTCCGGACTGCGCCCACTTTTAATTATATTGTCTTCTTGCCTTTTCAAACGCGCTCGACCCCCCCCCCCCCACACCACCCCCCCACACCCCCCTTTCAGTCCACCTTCCCCTCGGAAGGTGTCCAGTAATCCTCGCCATATGTTCCCCCGTGGTCCCAGACGGAGTCGTTTTTCGCCCCCCCCCCCCTTAACAATGAGCGCAGACCCTCGAGGGACAAAACAGAACAACCTGATCCCCTGACAGGGGCATCGGGACAATGGCTCGCAGGAGACAAGGGGCCACACAAGATCAGCGGTTTGCCAGACAGTCAAATCCTGAAGGCAACTTAAGACCTCCACTCCGGTCGACCGAGCTTCGAGTATTAGCTCAATATTTACAAATCCGATAAATATGTTTCTGGATTAAGAGGCGAGGCTGGTTTGCTCTTGGGGAGGGGGACACTGCATAGCAGCCGTTGAGCTGTGTTCTCTGTGCAGAGGATGTAAGAGGCTTCCGTTAGCACTGCTTTTAATTAAAACAGGGCTGTGGATCTCGGCAGCCATGTATGTGACTGCTTTCTGAAAGCAGGGGCAATAGGCTAGCGGGGACATCCAACCCAGTTTGGGCTCAGGCGCAGGACAAAATAAACAGCCAAACGTAAGAAAGAAAAGATGCCCAGATGCTTAAATAGATGCTCCCAAATGAGTAAATTTGTTACCGCAATGTTTTGACCAGCAAGGTCTTCGTCAGGCAAAATGACATGATAAAGACCTTGCTGGTTGAAACGTTGCAGTAATGAATGTACTAATTTGGGAGCGTATATTTCAGCGTACGGCCATCTTTCCTTTCTGACGCGAGGCGGCTCCCTTCCTCCCCTCAGGCGGACGCTAAGGAGCGCTACTCGGTGGGCGAGCTGCTGGCGGACCTGGCCGGGTGCCGGGCCAGCCGGGTCCTGCTGTTCGTGGACCAGAGCTACAGCGGCGCCCTGGCCAAGAGGCTGAAGGGGTCGCTCAAGCACCTGAACGTGGCGCTGCTCGTCGACTTCCCCTGGACGGAGATGGCCGAGTACTGGGGATCCTCCGACCCTCCCCGGTGTCTCATAGACCACCTGAGCCAGGTGAGGACAGGGGGAAATGAGACTGGAGGGGGACGAGGGAATGGAGTGGCCGTTAGGGTACTGGGAGAAGGGCTGGCCCGCGACTGTGGAATGCAGTCTGGGAACATTCGTGTGAAAATAAATACAGCAAATATGTCAAACGCACGTCAATCACATCTTTCTCCTCCCCTCTTTTTTGGCTGTATGTCCTCCTCCTCCTCCTGCTTTTCCTCCTTCTCATCCTGCTCCTCCTGCTTCACCTCTTCCTCCTTCTCCTCCTCCTCCTCTTCTCCTGTTCCTCCTGCTCCTCCTCCTCCTACTCTTCCTCCTCCTGCTCATGCTATCCCTCCTCCTCCTCCTCCTCCTCTTCCTCCCAGGATCCCGCCGCGCCCCGCCTGGGAGACTCCGCGGCGGCGCTCCTGAACGTCACGCTCGCCGGCGCCCCCTGCAGTGCCACGCCCCCGCTGACCAAGGCGGAGATCCGCCGGGAGTACATGGGCTGCCAGAACCTCCCGACGGCACTCTGGTACCAGAGCCGGCGTCGGCCGGAGGACAGGAGGCACTGAGCAGCCCTGCACCCGTTTCAACGCACGTCAGAAACACGCCCACCACACACAGTCACCATGGAAACTCACTCACTCTACACTCCCCTTCATGCCAACATGCCAGCCCCCTATAGAAGATGTCCCCGTCACTTCACTCCACGTAGTGGCCATACAGTAGGAGTTCACTCCACAAAGTGGCCATACAGTAAGAGTTCACTCCACGTAGTGGCCATACAGTAAGAGTCCACTCCACGTAGTGGCCATACAGTAAGAGTTCACTCCACGTAGTGGCCATACAGTAAGAGTTCATTCCACATAGTGGCCATACAGTAAGAGTTCACTCCACATAGTGGCCATACAGTAAGAGTTCACTCCACATAGTGGCCATACAGTAAGAGTTCACTCCACATAGTGGCCATACAGTAAGAGTTCACTCCACGTAGTGGCCATACAGTAGGAGTTCACTCCACAAAGTGGCCATACAGTAAGAGTTCACTCCACGTAGTGGCCATACAGTAAGAGTCCACTCCACGTAGTGGCCATACAGTAAGAGTTCATTCCACGTAGTGGCCATACAGTAAGAGTTCATTCCACATAGTGGCCATACAGTAAGAGTTCACTCCACATAGTGGCCATACAGTAAGAGTTCACTCCACATAGTGGCCATACAGTAGGACTTCACTCCACATAGTGGCCATACAGTAAGAGTTCACTGACTGGGAACGAGGGAAACATTAAAAACACCATTACATAAGAAGTGCCATCAGTAATAAGAGTACAAATTCCAAACGCAATAAACCAGGAGGTTCAGTGTCCACTCCGGCACCAACCAATCAGCCCCGCAGCATGGAAATATAAAAATTTCCCTGTCACATATAGTTCTGCATTTTATTGTTTTTTCGTATGTACGCACTTATTGACATGCATCGACCTTCCCTGGACATTGACAAGGCGGCACTGACCTAAAATGTACAACGTTACTTCAGAAGAAAAGAAAAGAAGAGAGAGGGTGTCTCTGATACTTACGCTCCACGCGGCATCACGTCCACCCCTCTTCCCGCCAGCGATACGCAGTTAGCGGGCGTCCCGCGGGGAGTGTCCCGTAAGAGCGCTGCGGTGCCTCGTGGGGGGTTCAGCTGGGGGCCAGCATCGCCTCTTTGAAGAGTGCGCTCTTGCCGGATCACTGAGCAAGCCGCGTTAAAAAACATGGCGACAACACCACTCCGCTCCCCCCGCTCTCCGAGTTCCGCTAACATTCCAGGACAAAACCTTCCCCCCTCCCCAGAATGCCCCGGTGCTCTGTGACATCACAATGATTTAATCATGAGAACGGTGCCAGCCCCAGGCCCCCCCCTCCCACCACAGAGAGGTCGACGGCAGCGCTACACGCTCACACGTCAGGATGTTGCCCAAGCAACGGGTCACACACCGGGAAAGGGAAATATTCACACACTAAACAGGATACAGGGGCCAAATATGTGTACCAGCTAGAAGCAAAACACGCAACATTTAATCTGAGACACACCCCATCTTACACAGGCCTGCGATGCGGTCAGATTTACCAGTATGTGTATATATTTATAAATATATTACGATACGTATTCTTATCCATGTATTACTTAGTACACGTAAGTGAACACACGCATACCGCAAACAGAGTTTTCGTATGTAAAGTTTGTCTCTATGGATTGTTGTTTAAATTTTTGGGGCATCAGTCAGTCATACCCTCCATTTTCCCACCAAACATAAACACCAACCGTAAGAGCTTCATGAAGTCACACCTCACGCCACAATGCAACCGCTGGGCTGTGAACTAAAATACAGCAATCATCACACCTGTGCTGAAACTTCACTGCAGCCTGAACAAACTGTCTTCTGAATGCACCGTAGAAAGATTATGTTCACTGTAAATATATCCGTCTTACTGCGCCAAGACTTACGGTGAATGCTTTTTCATTGCTTATTGTACACGTGGTTTTTTCCAACAGTAATCATTCCTCTTATGTATTTTAAACCATAAATCATGTAGATGGCTGTACATATTTGTAATAAATTAACTTTTGTACATAGCAGGTTTGTGTCTGTAACGAGTACATCTTTACCACCGATACACGAGAGGTTGACACACGACATTCTTTCAGTTTAATGCTTGAGGGAAATAAATGCACTTGGTCGTATATGTTCATGTTTTGTTGTTCCAAACTCCTACACACAATCATAAGTCACAGAAGAGCAAGACGACAATCAGAATAAATGTTATAATCCCAAGTCATTCAATTGGAACATAGTTTTTTCTTTGATTAACAAAATGTACTGATTTCCAATCTCAAAATATATTTGGCAAGTAGTACAGAAATAAATCATACATTTTTCCAAAACAACATATTTATTGTAAATAAATAAAACCCATTACATTTATTCATTTATTCACTGAACCTGACCAGGAAAGTAGCTGAAAGTCTATGGTGAGCGTCAACTTTAACCTTTAAGAGAAACACAATAACCTGGAAAATGGTTCCACTTCTGACATACAAATGCAACCTGGAACAACAGTGAGAAACAAAATTCCAAATAAACAAGCCACTGACTATGGATTTGCTCAACATATCACAACCCAGAAACATTGATTTTAATTAGTACAAAATTGTGCTTATTGTAGCTCCTTTCTCTTTAACAATCAGAAATAAAGTGAGCAGCACTTACATTCATTATAAGGCCATTTTGAACAGCACAGCCTTGTTTTATGCACTGGCCACTCAACTGTGATTCATAATCACCCGTAATGAAGCACTGGATAAGCTAAAGGTACTGTCTCTGATACAAGCATCTGAAGAATGACAACCACAAGCTTTGTCAGTTTGATTCCACTATTCTGCAAGGACTAATGTTCAAACCACTGCCATTATTCCCAGTAGTGATCATTGGTGCCAGAAACAAAAAATAGAATATATTGCAATATATTGAAAATGAATACATAATCAAAATCTGAAAACACTTCACAATATATGGACAGACATAAAAAAAAAAATGAGGAAGTATTTTGTAAAAACACTGCTGTGAAAAATCCAAAATATTCACATCTACAATGTATTGCAATATTTTATTCCCCTTCTTGAGACTTGTCCCTAAGGTTAACAGATAAGTGCAGTGTTCTAAGTAGATGTAAGAACCAATGTTCACTTTCCCTTCTTTAAATTCCCTCTGGACCTGTTTGAGGACAGACAGATTAAGAGAACATGAACAGAAGACATCGTTCCTTAGATGTGCCGCTCTCTATGCCTCCTTAGTACTGCCATGAACACACACACGCGCACACACTCAGAAACATACACACACACACACACACACACACATTTAAAACATTTCTAAATCTTTTCATACATTACTGAACTGACACAAAATAATCAATTTCAGAGAATGTGCAATCAACACGAACAACAGTCCACTCAAAGCTTCTGCTTTCCTACAAATGATAGTTCAGGTACAAATACAATGAGGATAAAAACTCAGAGAACTACAGTGAGAAGGCTGTGTCTTTCTCACACGTGACACCTACCACAGGTCAGAGCGAGAACAAGAAATATCAAAGATATTCTTGAAAGGATTAAAATCATACATAATAAACTGAGAGCATAATTCTAACCCAGATCCCCCCTCCCCTTCTCACAAGCCTAACATCTGTTAAGTTTATGCTACTTAACTCCCTGAGTGGATTTCACTCCCTTATTGTTATATTTTTATCTTTATAAACGCTGTGGAGGGTAATTTATTAACGTAATTTCAGTCTGTCACAAATTCATAAAATCCATACACAGTTCCTCAAACACTTTGGCTCTCCTCAAACTCAAACTCTTTGGCTCACCAAATTTGGCTCTCTCCTTCCACTTCAACCTACTGCAGCGCTGTGTTCTCTAATCATCTACAATTCATCCATTCTATCTGTTAATCTGACAGACAATGAAACTTTCAGGCGGGACTTAATAATTACAACTTAACCTTAACATCATTACCAAAATGCTAAAGGTAGGAGATCTTTAATAGCCCAGCCAATGATTTAGCTGCAGCAAAACGCATCACGCAGCACATGACCAGAAGCCGAAGCAAAGAAAATCTGATCTTCTGATGCATAGAATGCCGACTGATTCTCAGCTTCTGCGGAAAGCAAACACCCAATGAATTCAGTATTTTTTTCCTAATGTCATTTTGTCCATTTTGAAAACTCGGAACAGAGAACATAATTCTTTAAAGAAATCAAACAAAAATATTTACGATTGTGCTTTAACAGCATATGAACTGTATTTTAATGAGTAGTGCTTCTGCTGAAAATTCTAAGAGTCCAGCAAAGACAAAGGAACATGTTGCTGGAGACATATATATGTCCAGTGACTTGACTTGACCACAGCTTTACTAGTTCCTTCTCCTAAAACCAAAAAAATAAAAAGGGATCCGTATGGCAGAATTCTGCTGTAAGCACTGTAAGTTCACGATCACAGACCTACGTTTCAGAACGAAAGCTTGACTTGTATTTATAAAGAACCCCTTTTACACCAAAATGCATTGTACACTTGAGCGATCCCAAGTTGAAGCAAAGAGGAAAGATTATGAATCACAAGCTGATTGTATGTACAATTTATACACTTTAAAAAAAGCTGAGTGCCACTACCTCGCAAACGTTTCAAATTAAAAATACAAAAATACCCAATAAATATATGCTAATATATTGAAGCAGGTGACACAGCTCAAAATTGAAACAGTCCAAATGTCTCATCTGAGCGGGCACCTTATCAGAAAAAAAAATATACACAGAACGAATGGCTGTTCTGACTCCGCCCCCCTTCCACACACACTGGCTCTCTCAGTGACCCGGATGGCTCCTGACTGGCTGCAGCTTCTCAGTCTGCTGATCCTTGCTCTCCGTGTCGGAGGCGGAGTCGGAATCGTGGGCCTGCTGCTGCTTCAGCCACATGTCGGCGTAGAGGCCGTCCTTGGCCAGCAGGTCCTCGTGCCTGGGACAGGGGAAGAGTGGGACAGGACGGGACAGTTTAAAAAAAAAAAAAAAAAACTAACCAAAAAAAATAAATAAAACTACTTTCTTGTGGTGAATCTTGCAATTCTGTGGTCACATCTCCGCTTCCTCTAAGCGTTTGATGTCTTATTTATTCTGCTCGTTTTTAATCACGGACGTTAGGATTGAGGTCAGGCTCGCTGAGCCGTGAATTTGAAGATGACATCGGTCGCAGAAATGAGCGCTGCGGCGCCATCTTGGTTTCCCGCGGAAACAGGCCGTGAAGCCGCACGGAGGCTCTGAGCGTTCAGGGAGGAAGGCGTGGGAACCGTTCTCCCGAAAAAAAAACACTTCATCTTCAAACCGTGCGTTACTGAAACCGAGTCCCGGGAAGCATAGGCAAGGTCGAGAACAAAAAAAAAAAACACTTCAGAAACTCAGAACGTAAAAGCATGAATGAGTAAACCCACCCCCACCTGCCTGACCCCCCCTGATTTTATTTTTATCCTGCAACTCGTTCTCCAGACTTTGAGGACCCCCCCCCCTTCCTTTTCTGTCCCACACCTGTCAGGAAGGTGAGAGACAGCCTCAGGACAGGGAAACGGTGTCTCCATTCAGGCCATCTTTCTAAAAGCATTTACCCCCCCCCCCCCCGGCCCCCCGGCCCCCCGGCCCTTCCTGCGTGCGTATCCCTGTCCGAGGGTCCCCCCCAGGTTAAAAGCCGGAGAGCTGCGCTAGCACCTCACGCTGTCAGTCAGGGTCCAGCGGGCCGGTGTGGGGTTACAGCACCGCTGCCCATTGTGGGGGGTGGGGGGGGTGCGCTGGGGCTCATATATCAAAGGGCCAATCAGACGGGAGAGCACCGCCGGCTCTCAAACGCAATGTTTACCCTCAGCCCCCATGGGCCAGATAAACGGGACGGAGCCATTAGGTGGGGGGGGGCGGTTGCCTCTCCCCTCCCGCCGCCCCCCCCGCGCGGTCAGCGAAAGCTCACATCCTGTGTGAAGACGAGCGTGGACGCAGACGCCTGGGGCGAGCGCTGATCGGAAGATAGCGCCGCTCGGAGAGGAGCAGGATACGTTTACACCTCTCTCCTCCTCTTTTTCCCAGGCGAGCACGCAGGTAGGCCTCTCCAGAGACTGTGAGCCAATCACGCGAACTCTCCGCAGGGCACGTCTTTCAGCGAACAGGAACTTAACAGAGTTATAACGACACCTGGCATCACACCATGGGGCGACACAGCTCAGGAGGTAAGACCGATTGTCTGGCAGTCGGGAGGGTTGCTGGTTCAAACCCCGCCCTGGGCATGTGGAAGTGTCCTTGAGCAAGACACCTAACCCCTAACTGCTCTGGCGAATGAGAGGCATCAATTGTAAAGCGTTTTGGATAAAAGCGCTATGTAAATGCAGTCCATTTACCATTACACCAATACATCCTCAGCATACTGAACGCGAGGAAGGTAAAGTTTTAAATCCGGTTTAATGTTACAGGCTCAAACACAACTATCAGAAGGCTTGCGGTGTTGGGCTCACCCCCGGTGGACGGGTCAGTACTCACCGTCCCCGCTCAGCGATCTGCCCGTCCTTCAGAACCAGGATTTGGTCGGCCCCGATTATGGTGGACAGCCTAGAACACAAATAAGCCCAACAATCAACATCCAGGACTTTATTTTTAAAACATGTAATGTTCAATATTCTGTAATGCGAAGACATGTTAACAGAAGTAAACTTTGATCCAGAAGACCCTGTGCTTCCTCGCGGTTTCTTTGAACGTGCAGCGACTAGACTGCGAGAGGTAGCGTTTCTCTTCCCTGACGCTGATATGACAGTAGGTGAGTCAGAACTTGATTCGCTAATGTGTTATTTATACAACAATTAGGCCGAATTTAATCTCATAATGGGCTCGCTGACTGGCGGCACCACCTCCGTCAACAAACGCGCGGTTTGCGTTTCCTCTTCAGGGGCTGGGGCCAGATGGAGAGATTACAGAACTCACACATTAAAGGACCGACTGTTTGGACAGGAAACGCAGGATAACGCATCCTGCTAAACTTGTAGCACCTCCGACTCTAACTAGTGCGTGCCTACGTGGAGAAATCTCATGAATGAATAATGAAAACGCGCCAGGTATGAAAAGTCTCAGGTATGCTCTTTGCTAAGAATTTTCATGTAAAATACATTTAAACATTCAAGAATCATCATGTGAACAACAGGATAATGATTTGAACTTAAACAGGGAGGGTCGGTCTGAGGGAATGGCAATAACTGTGTGAAGTTTCACAAAAGCAATGATTTATTCTCACAAGAAAACCACACTGGGCCCAGCTGCACGTGTGTGCCAATGGAACACAGGACAAAAAAATGTGTTTTACAGTAATTGCTCTCAGGTGAACCCAACCCAGACCCGCCTCCGACCCCACGTCCCCCCCCCCCACCCCCCCACCGACCCATCCCGTAAACCACACCCCGCCCCTTCTTCAGGGCGCCTGTGCCGGATCCCACTCCATCTTCAAACAAAGCTGGGGGGGGCGGGGGGGGACTTCACTGATCGCTCCCCGCCCAGATCAAAGTGCAGCCCCGCGTTCGGGGGAAACTGCGCGGGATCAAAGCTCGCGGGCTCGGATCAGGATGTGTTCACAACGTCCTTTCTGAAGAGAGGACAAAGAGAAAGAGAAGGATAGAGAGACAGGAGGAGGAGAGATGAAGAGGAGGAAGAGAGAAGAGTTGAGAAGGATAGAGAGATCAGAAGAGGAGGAGGAGAGGAGAGGAGAGAATAGAAGTATAGAGAGATAGGAGGAGGAGAGGAGAGAAGAGAAGGACAGAGAGATCAGAAGAGAGGGATAGAGATAGGAGGAGGAGGAGAGGAAAGGAGAGGAGAGTAGAGTAGAGAGGAGAAGATAAGAGAAGGACAGAGAAATAGGAGGAGAGTGGAGGAGGAAGAAGAGAAGAAAGGAGAAGAGAAGAGAGATAGAAAAAGGAAGAGGAGAGAGGAGAAGAGGAGGAGGAGGAAGAGGAGGAAGAAGAGAGGAGGAGAGGACGGGGCGAGCCTGGCCTGTCGGCGTGTTGCGGTCACACGCGCGCGCCTCCAGGCTCCCGGTGAAAGCGAGAGGCGGAGCGACACCTCGGTAACCACCAGCAGGCGCGCGCGGGCTCTGCGCCATGGCGACGGGGGCGCGCGGGGAACTCTGAGTGAACCGCGCCGAGCCGCGTAAAATATTAACCAGCCCGCCTTTTTATGAGTGACGCTGATGAAGCCCAACACCGAGAACTCTTACAGTCACAGCTGTCCGCCGGGGCCGGGGCGGGGGGGGCGGGGGGGGGACCAGGGCAGAGCGCGGTTTCATACCGCTAAGCAGCGCCTACGAGCCAACTTCACACACCCGGCTAAAGACCGCGCGCGGTTCACTGAAACCATGGAAACGCCTCGGGCCGGCGGATCTGCGGCAGATCGGCCCTTCGGCTCCGGCACAAGGACGGGCCGTCCCAATTTAATTAGCGACCCAGATCTTCAGCAACAATGAGGGAGACGGCATCCTCCAGCTCCCCGCCGACAGCTGATGTTATCTGTCAGATAAAGCCCGGGGATTTAGAGCGGTGAAGTAACGGACTTTTATTTGTATTCCTTTCATGTTCTAACCCTTCATGCGATGGCAGTTTAAGCAGCAAATAAGGGGGTGAGAATTGAAAATCCATCTTTTGTGAATTCTTCTGAAGTTTATTCTTATATCCTTTCATCTCGTTTTAAAGTCACCTTTGCTGGTGCGATGACAAAACAGATACGAAGTGTTTAGAGATCAACCAGGTCACATGCACTGACGGGGCTGGTGCTCAGCATACGGTACGTCCATAGATTTTCATAAACTCACAGACTTTTTTTTTTGGAAGCACACAAGAATAATCACAAGCTCCGTCCACACGGACATGGCACCAGATCGTGTTCAGGTAAACCCTGTGTCAGAGTCCCAGAGTCCCGGTCGCCTGCAGCGATGGCTGGCACCGTGAGCCTCGCGGGTCGAGCAGCCGGCCGGGTGAGCTTACCTGTGCGCCACCACGATGGTGGTCCTGTTGGCGCACACCTTGGTGAGCGAGGCCTGGATGTTGCGCTCCGTCTGGGTGTCCAGGGCGGACGTGGCCTGCGCAGGGAGGGTAAGAGCGTGAGACCGCGCCCCGTTTTAACAGCATAGAGCTCTGTTGCATTACATTACATTACATTACATTACATTACATTACAGGCATTTAGTAGACGCTCTTATCCAGAGCGAATTACTCAACGTTTTACACAGCATTTTACATTGTATCCATTTATACAGCTGGATATATACTGAAGCAATGCAGGTTAAGTACCTTGCTCAAGTGTACGGTTTGTTAACCAAACCGGCTAAGCCCCACCCCCCGACCCCGCCCCTTCCCCACGCGCTCACCTCGTCCAGCAGGATGATCTGCGGGGCCTTGAGGATGGTGCGGGCGATGGCCACCCTCTGCTTCTCTCCCCCGCTCAGCTTCAGTCCCCGCTCGCCCACCTGCGTGTCGTACCCTGCAGGGGGCGACAGAGAGGGACTCCGGTGACCCCGCGTGTCTCCGGGACAGCTGCGTGAGGGCAGGCACTCGGCCCCGCCCATGTTAGAGACCTGTTTATTTTATTTATTTAGCCTTTATTTAACCAGGGTAGCCACACCGAGACTGACATCTTCGTTGCAAGTGAGCCCAGGAGCCTAAATGTCTTTGGACTGAGGGAGGAAACCGGAGTACCTGGAGGAAACCCACACAAACATGGGAAGAACATGCAAACTTCACACAGGGAGGATCTGGCTGGCCGGCCGGCCGGGACTCGAACCCAGAACCTTGCGAGGCAACAGCACAAACCGCTGCACCACCGTGCCGTCCCAGCGCATTCTAACGGCCGGCGCTAAGCTTGCTAACGCTGGCGGAGGCTGCGCACCGTCGGGGAAGGCCTGGATCTTGTCGTGGATGTCGGCGGCCTGTGCGGCCTCCTCCACTTCCTGGTCGGTGGCGGAGATGCGGCCGTAGCGGATGTTGTCGCGGATGTTGTCGTTGAAGAGGACCGTGTCCTGCGGGACCACGCCGATGTGCGCCCGGAGCGACGTCTGCTTCACCTGCAGCGGAACACACACAGACAGACAGACAGAAGACACGCGGAAGTGGAGACCAGTGCACACCCTACTCCGCCATCTTCCGGCTGGCAGAGACGTTTACTCAGTGCTGACATGCCGGTCCACTGTCCTTCACCAGCGTGAAAGCAGCCAAATTAAACTCCAGCAGAGACTTCATCTAAAGCAACAAGTGCACTGAACACTGAACACAGGTGCACTGAACACAGGTGAGCTGAACACGGGTGGGCTGTAAACCTTCAGCAGGCTCTGGGACAGGAGCCGCTGCTTTCATTCAAATTCAAGACATAAAAAGTGAAATTTGGGGTGGGGGTAATGGGGGTTGGGGAAGGGGCAAGGAGGGGTCCATAGCTCCGGAGATCTGAGAGCCAAATTACAAGGCCTGATGACAAACTCCCTGACGGCACGCCCAGGCTGGGCGGGGTACCGGTAGGGGCGTGGGGGCGACCCCCTGCCGAGATCCAAGGGAGGGCAGAGGCTGTAGGGCAGCGCCAGCTGACATCAAGGGCTGAGAGTGGGGGGGGGGGGGGGCAGAGGCGGGCAGCCCACCCCCACCGGTCCCCGCGCACCTACCCTCCCACTGCTCTATGGCCTTCCACAGGGGCCCTGACAGACATCTAAGAAGCTAAAGCACGATGTCAAGGAGCGCAGACACTCGTGGTGTGGCAAGCCAGGGCAACTCTGAACAGTTTTGGTGGAACGCTGGAGAGTTTCGGTGGAACGCTGAAGAGAACATATGAAACATCGAGGAGCGATTCATCAACACTGAGGAGAGCGTCTCAGAACACTGAGGACTACATATGGAACACGGGAGTGCTGATGGAACGCTGATGAGTGCAGACAGAAAACTAAGAATCGTTTTCCCAGGAAGACTGAGGTGTGACTCAGCAAATCGTCCTCTATCCAAAGTGATTCGGTAAGGGAGATGCTGTGCCCACTTAAATTTCAGTTGGTGGGACATAGCTCTTCATGTTTTTGGTCAACACAGTTTTGTGTAATACCCTTAAAGATGCTGGTAATTGATATGAAAATCACCATGACGACACTCTCACCACTGACTCAACACACATTGCCATGGCTAGCATGAACGCGGTGCTAACTTTATTAACAGTGACTGCATGGGGCAATGTGGTTTTGCAGGGCTGTAGGCTACACCACTGTACACATATGTCTCCCAGGTCCACAGTGCACTGAGCCTTAGGGACAATACCTCTCTTTGATCTGCTTCCAGGCAGCCAATAATGCGACTCACCTTCCACACAGTAGGTCACAAAAGCATCTACAGCGCTACAATACACAGACCTACCTGGCCAACACGGTACGGACACCATATCCATACCCCTACCTGTCTGACCTCAGAGCTCAGCCCATTAAAGACAGCTGATGCAAAGTATTTTCATCACATCGGGGTGGGGGGGGGATGCTCAACCAGAGCTACTCACACACAGCCTACTTAAGAGCCCACTAACCCAGGCTTTAGGGGGTCTTGTTTAATGTGAGGGGGGGGGGGGGGGAGACTCAAAAATGTGTCGCTGAAATGCTAGAGAGCTTTCAGCGGGAGGCCATCTTCTTCTGCGACAGCCATGGCTTCTCCCCGTCCTGAGCAGCTCCTTATCTACGGCATCGACCGAGAGACGAGGACCTCAGATCACACACCGAAAACAGGAACGAGCACGGTCAATACCCAATTAACCCGAGATCTGCCAAACAGATTACTGTGAAAGTCAAACGGGTAGAAACAGACATCCACAGCAATGCAATGTAATACACAAGCTTGTTTGCTGACGCATCTCGAACGCAGCTGAGACCTGCCCAAGGACACAGAACTGCAGACAGCTCTTCGGCTTAACTTGAACCAGTAGTGAGCCGTCGATTGCACATATGGTTCGACATTCTATTTTTTTTTGAAACCATATGCTACAATCTGGTGGGTCACAGATTTTGCTTGCAATCAAACAAAAACAAAAAAAAAAGAAAAGTGGAAGAAAAGGGAGGGCATTATCACCAGGAGGGCCAACTAGGGACCCTGGAAGAGGATCCAGGAAGAGTCTAGAGCCAGGACCAGGGATAGCCGAAAACAGGACCAGGGCTAGCCTAAAACAAGACCAGGACTAGCCCGAAAACAGGACCAGGGCCAGCCCGAAAACAAGACCAGGGCTAGCCCGAAAACAAGACCAGGGCCAGCCCGAAAACAAGGCCAGGGCTAGCCTAAAACAAAGACCAGGGCTAGCCTAAAACAAGACCAGGGCTAGCCTAAAACAAGACCAGGGCTAGCCTAAAACAAGACCAGGGCTAGCCTAAAACAAGACCAGGGCTATCCTAAAACAGGACCAGGGCTAGCCTAAAACAGGACCAGGGCTAGCCTAAAACAAGACCAGGACTAGCCCGAAAACAGGACCAGGGCTAGCCCGAAAACAGGACCAGGGCCAGCCCGAAAACAAGACCAGGGCTAGCCGAAACAAGACCAGGCCAGCCCGAAAACAAGGCCAGGGCTAGCCTAAAACAAGACCAGGGCTAGCCTAAAACAAAGACCAGGGCTAGCCTAAAACAAGGACCAGGGCTAGCCTAAAACAAGGGCCAGGCTATCCTAAAACAAGACCAGGGCTAGCCAAACAAGACCAGGGCTAGCCTAAAACAGGACCAGGGCTAGCCTAAAACAAGACCAGGGCTAGCCTAAAACAAGACCAGGGCTAGCCTAAAACAAGACCAGGGCTAGCCTAAAACAAGACCAGGGCGTCTCGCTTTGGCCCCCTGACAGAAACCTATGCCAGGGCACGGACGGCCTGAGGAAATTTCATGGAAGTCCTCCACACTCACAGAATGTCAGCCGACCAATCAAACGTTCCTTTAATACCCCCTCTGTTCTGTCCAGGCCCCTTCCCCTACGAAAAGGAAGCGTCCTTTTAAATTAATTAACATCAGACAGAGCAGGGGGGCAAGATGGGAGCCCGATCGCAGCCAAATGAAACACAAATGGCCTCTTCAAGAGCCCTTCACAAGCCGCCTTTTGAACTCCGTCTTTCGCTAGAAGCTGGGAAGCGCGGCATTCTGGTCCGTTTCCTGTCGGCGACGCAGTTAATCATTTATTAAAGGCTCGTACGCAAAAGGAATTCGCTTGGGAGGCGGCTAACGAGGCGGCGGCGGCCGCTAAACCGCGCGATAACAGCGATTTATGACGGGATGTTTTCGACCGCACAGTTCCCGAAAGAACAACTGGCACGTACAGTACGGTGGCAGCGCAGTGTTCCTGTTCTCGCACAGTCGTTAAGGGTGTTGTCGTGTTAAAATAATGTCAAAGCCAGCTGGCCTTTTAAATCCTCCGACACCCACACACCGTCTGATCACACCACAGACCGCAACTGCGACCGCTCCGTAAAAAAAGAAAAAAAAATTAAAACAAACAAAGTAATCGGCCCGGAATCGATATCTTTCATACTCCTCATAATACACTGTATTTGATCGCCGCTGATAATAAATCTGGGATTGATTGGCTGGGCTGAGAAATCAGCGACATCAAATATAATCTTGCAGTTAATCCAGCAAACAGAAGCCACCATGAATCCCAGCTTCAGCTAGAACCTCTGACTTAAGGAAGTTTTTACACACAATGAGGACGGAGAGGACAACTCAGGCGACCACAAAAAACATAATTTGGAACTGCTCAGTCTGGGGAAAACTGCGACAAAACTCGCCCTGATGTCAGGCTGCGTTACAAAAAACACGGACGCTGACGCGTAGGAGCATTCTTCCGTAGTTTAACATTCGTTCTTGCGTGTAATCATCCTTTTTTTTCATGAGAAGTGCGTCTCGCAGAAGAAAATCCTTTTTTTGTGGAATCTGGGAACGAAGAAGAAAGAAAGAAAGAAGGAAAGAAGGAAAGAAAGAAAGAAAGAAGGAAAGAAGGAAAGAAGAAAGCCGAAGTTGAACATGCAGAACATGAAGCGCAGCTGAAACCGAGCCCACTCGGTGTGACCCCAGCGCCTGGGTCTCAGCCTCTCGGACCAGATGTGCGCGCGCGTGTGCGTGTGTGTGTGTGTGCGCGTGAGTGTGTGTGCGCGTGTGTGTGTGTGTGTGTGTGTGTGTATGTGTGTGTGTGTGCGTGTGTGTGTGTGTGTGTGTGAGTGTGTGTGTGTGTGTGTGTGTGTGTGTGCCAGAGCTGCAGCCATTTAATCTCCGCGGGCCCGTGAGGCTCCGGAGGGCTGTCCCATGTGCGCCTAACCCGGACCAAATGTACGCCCAGCGTCCTGTTTACGCGAGCGCCACCGCCGCCGCAGCCTGTCTCCGTTTAAACGCTTCAGAGGCCTGTCCTGGGCCCCGCTCCGGAGCCCCCCTCACCCCCCCACCCCCCCCCGCTCCCCTTTCCCAAATCAGGAGGTGGGTAATGAAGCGCAGCACCTCCTTCACAGGCCTGTCCCGGAGCCCCCTCACCCCCCTAACACCCCCCTCACGCTCTTTTCCAAAATCAGGAGGTGGGTAATGAAGCGCAGCACCTCTGCACAGAGGCTTCCGAAGAACGTTTCCAACGCCCTCCTGAGAAGAGAGAGGGGTATGAAGGTAGAGAGAGGTAGAGAGAGAGGTTAGAGAGAGACAAGAGAGAGATGCGAGAGAGAGAGGAGAGGAGAGGTTTAGAGGAGAGAGAGAGACAGAGAGAGAGAGAGAGAGAGGGAGAGGGAGAGGTTTAGAGAGGTAGAGAGAGAGAGAGAGAGAGACAGAGAGGTAGAGAGAGCGAGAGGCAGAGAGAGAGGTAGAGAGAGAGAGGTAGAGAGAGAGAGACACTCCTCATACAAACTCTGCCCTCCATACGCACACGTATCACATACACTGTACCTTCCACACACACACACACACACATGCACACACACACAAATCCGTACATAGATAATATTCACTAGCAATTCAATATTGTGAGCATTGAATAAGGCAGCTAGATTAATTAGCTGATTAGATCATTAGAAATATGCGGTACCGTATTTGCAAGAACAATCCAGAAAATGGACAGGGTCGGCTGTCGACATGGAAAGCCTGACCCCAGATCAGTGCTTCTAGCGAGAGGCGCTTTGTGAATGCAGGCCTCTGTTTCTCAGTGGCCATATTCCCAGCCAACACAAAATGTCCTCACACTGTTCCCGCCATGCAATGGCAATGTTATCACAACACTGAATAAACGTTCCGGAAACACTCTGAGAACACTTTTGTGTCAGAACGTGCCGGCACTCAGTGAAAATCGATTCAAGCGCAACCCTGTGAAGGCCATTACATTACATTACAGGCATTTAGCAGACGCTCTTATCCAGAGCGACTTACACAACTTTTACATAGCATTTTACATTGTATCCATACAGCTGGATATTCTGAGCAATCGGTTAATGTACTTCTCAAGCCTGACAACGCATGTCCTAACCCGGAAGAACCTCGACCTTTCAGTTACAGACCCATCTTACCACGTGCTAACTCCGTAAGGCCACGATGCAAAAAGTTCTCGAGGACTGTCAGAGATGGGGAGGGGCCAGGATCAACGCACTCTACCCCGATCCCGGACAGTCGATGTCACAAGCTGGTTTTGTGGCCGAACTCTGGGGAGTTGGGGGGGGGGGTGGCGTATGTGTGTGTGTGTGGGTGGAGGGGGGGGGCGCAACACGTGTGCGCGGCGAACATGTGGCCTGTCTGCTGCCTGTTCCTCCACGCGCATCGCTTACGACTTCAATAGGGACCAGCAGCCCCCCCCTACCCACCCCCCACTTTCAACACGCAGCCAAACAGCCATCAAAAGACCATAGCAGTCCCTTTGAAAAGAAACATTTACGACCCTCAAACGTTCTTATATAAAAACGTTAAATATTTCACGCTCCTTTCATCCCAGACCTTGTAAGCAGGCCACTACAATCACCCCCCCCACCCCGAAAATGTCCATTGATTCTCCGCCACCATTTATTTACTACAGCCAGAGAATAAAGAGCTATTTCAGGCACTCACACCCACTGAACCACCTCAGTGGTGTCAAAGCAATTCTCCATTTCCATCGTCAAAACTCGGTCAGATCTGCACAGTCACACTGCATGTGACCATTATCCACCATTCACCATCAGCTACTCCCTCTCTGAGTACTACGGACCAGAACGTCCACTTTTTATTAATTATTACAAATTCCCATGTCCTCTGGTGCTCCCTTTCTGTACTATAATATCCGTGTCCTGTTGTACAAACTTGTCATCACAAATAAATCAAGTTCCTTAAAGCTGGGATTTTCAGTCTTTTGGGATTCAGGGAATTCACATGTTAGTGATCTTATACCTTAAAGGGTTAAACCATTGGCTGAAGTGTCTGCTTCTCCAGACGCTTCCACCATGAAGGAAGGTCTTCTTCCTGTCCCTGATTGGGTCCTTGGCTGTTGCTAAGCAGCGGTATGGGACAATAGAACAGGGAGTGTAGGTAGGCCCCTGTGGACGGCCATCAATCTTCATTAAGAGGAAAGTCAGCAGTCACAATTAGCATTAGCCGGCGTTCGCCATTTAGAGGGGGGCTTCTCTGGTCAAACAGGACAGAGCCAGTGCGACAGAGCCAGGCCCATAATCTCCAATCTGTAGCGACAGCACACAGAACCCCTGCCATGACATTTAGTTTAGTATTAGTATTAGTTTGTTTTTTTTGCACACAGAGGACATATCATGCTGAAAAAGTAGATATGAACACAGACAGTACCGGATGGTGCTAGAACCCCAGAAGGGCTTAAATATGGGGCCTCACACTCTCACCACGTACCATAATTGTGATTCAAACGTTTCGTTGGCACAGACAGCCCCCCTGAAAAGCGATACCGTATCATCAAATACTAAAAAAGCCAGCCACAGACGCCACGGCTGGTTGGGTAAAGAGAGTGTATGCAGCAATACCACAACCCAACGCAACCCCCACCCCCCCACCCCTGAATCCCTGGATCTCCCAGTTCCCCAGAAGATCCAGTCCCCAAATCCAGCTCGCGCCATCCTAAAAGGCCTCAGCCGTGCCCCTACCCTAGCGCCTCGTAGCGTGTGGCCAGCGTGTGGAGATGTCAAAGGTTTAACAATCACAGAGTTTGGCGCTGTAAACAGACGCTATGGAAACCGAAAGCGCGGAGGCTAACGTGCTACGCGCGCGCGTTGAACCCGATGACTCCTCGCCGTGCCGGGTTCGGTGAGCGAGCGCGTTTGGGCTCGGACCGCAACCCGGGGACCCGGGAGCTCCTCTCTGGGAAATCTTACACTACGCTGGGCCTCGCCCTGCAATTCTGCTTGTGTTTAACACCCCCTACGCCCCCCCCCACACACCCCCACCCCTCCACCCCAACCGTCCCTTCGCCCACCCCCTGTAGTGTTCTCCACTCCCTCTCAGAGAAGATCACAACGCCAGCACGCTTTCGTCAGCATGTTTTTAATCCTCTAAAAACCAAAACCAACCCACTTCAAACCCACAACTTTTTTTTTTTTCTTTCCCCCCCCAGCTAAAAACATAAGTACAGCTACCAAGTGCAATTTTCATAGACTTCTAGATACAAAAAAAGACCTATATAAGGTTTCCAGGGAGAGATAAGGGAAAGGGATACAACAACAGGGTAATAAATCTTTTTTTTTAAACAGGACTACATGGATGAGTAAAGACTACTCTCGTCCCTTGCGTGTGAGAGCTAGCCTCGCGTGGTAATTAAAGGTGCTTTTCTGCCGTGTAATTACAAAGCACCGCGCGGTAGCCTCTAATCACGTGTCACGGGCACGTCTCGCTGTAGCCGACGGTTTCGTCTCATTTGCTAACGGATTTATGAACCTCCGACGTTCTGTTTACGACACAGACCTCACGATTGGTGGTGTGACGCTGGGTGCCCGTGGAGAAGTGCTAGCCAGCCGGGTTTATATCCCGCGCTGCTGGTAATTACCGCAGCCACAACCCGGCACGGCGAGGAGTCATCGGGTTCAACGCGCGCGCGTAGCACGGGTTCAACCGCGCGCTCGGTCAGCAGCGTGTACGTACCTCGCGCTTTCGGTTTCCATAGCGATCGGTTTACAGCGCACGGCACGTGAGGTACACTCAGAGCAGGCATGATTGTGGGTTTTTTTTTTTAATGATTATTTTTCAGCACATTTCCAAACCAGTTTGGAAAAGCACTGGGATTATGGGCTCTGTGCGGAGGTGTGAGGGAGTTCTAAAGTTCATCGCTTCGACGCGCACGCGTGCAGCGCCGAGGAGGGAGGCCTGCTGCACTAATGCGTCTGAAATTCCTCAAAGCCTCGGAACAGAAGCAGCCCCTCAAAAAGAAAAATTTATTCATTATTCACGACCCTTTCAAAATGATTTATTTACACGGGGCACTGCAAAATTTTTTTACAAGGCACGGCGCCGAATCACATCTCTTGGGTTTCTCTGCGGGGAAAAAAAGCTCACCGTTCCACAAAAGAATCACGCCACTGAAACTTTTACAGGACGGGCCGTGACCCAGAGAACTGCCGCCGAACTGCTTTCTGGGTACCGGCCATCCAAACATATGAAATTAGCTGCGTGTTTCCCGTCGATTCAAAAGAGAAAAAAAAAAAAACCGAGATAAATCTGGAAGGACAGTGAAATTCCGAAACCACAAACAGAAAATGCACAGAGGAAAAAAAAAAAAAGTCTTGGGGGAAAATAAACTAGCGCACTGCGTACGGTGCGTTAGCGGACTCGGTCGGAAGAAGCTTCAAAGCCCGACCGGATTCTCGCCTTTTGATGTGGCGAGCATTTGATCTGAACACAAGGAAAGATCACGTCCAATTAAATCTTAAAAAGGGGTGCGCCCCGCCCCCCACCCCTTCTCCTCCTACTCCACCCAACACAGCACAGGAAAAAGGGAGCTCAACCAGGAACGACAACAAAGGCTTCCATCCACTGCCCGGGTAGGATGCTTATTTGACATGTCTGAAGAAGCCTACACTTTAATTAGCATTTAAGGAAATGCATCCCCCTGACAGTTTGGTGAATGGGAGCACCGTGACTCCACCGGCACGCGCTGGAGCCACAGTTTGGCTTCCAGCTCCAGGAACGCCAACGCGGTGTCACCTGGAATAAATGAGCAATGCTAATTCTACGGCTACGCTAAGAGAGGAGAGACTGGCGGCTCAGGTGCGCCAGGTGATTTCTCCCGTACTTCATCCCATTTAGGCCCCGCCCCCTCATTCTCAGCTTCATTCCAGGGCCCGAATCCCGTCCGCTCTGCCCAAACTCCGCCCCCCCCCCCCCTCACCTTGGAGATGTCCTGCCCGTCGATGCGCACGCAGCCCCCCTGGACGTCGTAGAAACGGAAGAGCAGCCGGATAATGGTGCTTTTGCCCGATCCCGACGGGCCGACCTTGGGAGGGAAAAGGTCGTACGAAAATAAGACACGAGAGAGAGAGAGACAGCCACACGCAGGATTCAAACAGGGCCTGTTACTGCTTCCTGAAGAAAATGGCAACAGGTAGTTATTTTGATATTTTGTAAATAAAAGTATTGCGACTAAACTTTAACGTCACCTCACCTGACTACATGCATAGAAACTTTGCAAAAGGTATCATCGTTTGACCCATGTGGGCATCCATACCTTATAAAAGGTATCTTGATTGACCCATGTAGTTATCTATACCTTGTAAAGGTATCTTGATTGACCCATGTAGTTATCTATACCTTGTAAAGGTATCTTGATTGACACGTGTGGTTATCCATGTTTTAAAAAAAACACAGAGCGCCTGGAAGGGTTGAGAGCTTACCAGAGCCATGGTCTGCCCGGGCATGACGGTGAAGGATATGTCCCTCAGGATCTCCTTCCTGTAGGGACAATAACAGAAAGCACACGGCTCACAGTGGAACAGAAAGGAGCTTCGACACAGTCGGACATACCCAGTATATGGAATCTGCAAAAAAAGGTCTGAGAGTTTGAAGTTATATAAACATAAACACTGTGAATATAAGAAATATACATAGCAGAGGTGGAAAGTCCAGGGGTCAGAAAATAAAAGTCCTGCCATGCGATTCTTCCATCCAAGAGCTGTGTAAATTCAGGCGATTGGAACAAAATACTGGGGAGGACTTTTACTTTCTGAACCTGGATTTTTTTCACCTATGATATATATGGCGTCAGGAAGGTCCAGTGCATAGTGCTATGACCTCAAGACCCCAACGCCACCAGCTTGAGTCTGGTTCTGGCATCTCCTCTGTCCACTGTTCAGGCTATGATACTTGGCTTTGGCAGAACGGGGCTAAGGGGGACTTGGTGACCGGTTTTGGGGGGAATGCCTACCCTTCCATGTAGCTGAAGTGCACGTTCTCGAACTCCACCTTCCCCAGCTTGTACAGGAGGTTCCCGGCGTTGACGTCGTCCTTCACCTGGGGAGACGGAGGAGGCGAGACGGGGTGAGCCGTCGGGGGGGGTGGAGAAACGCCGAAAACCGCGGTCACCTGCGCGCGATCGGAAAAGGGGTGCAGAGGGGGTGCAGCGCGGGCACACGCGCCTCATCTGTATGTGGGAGCTGACCCCAGCACCCCCACAAATTTAAGAATAACCACAAAAGGCAAGTTTTGATCAAAGCTCGCTTCCACTATAGGGCCCCCCCCCTCCTGTGGAAGATTTTGCTGCCACCACACCCCCACTACCCAACCCCCCCCAAACCCCGCCCCCCTGTTCCTCAACCCCTTTCTCTTCCCCGTCACTGTATAGTAACAGCTTTCCGAGGGGAACCGAACTTAAGAAAGAAATCTGAACATCCAATAATGCCTTTGTTTTGATTCTTCTGGCCATTAACATATCAAGGGGATCTAAAGGGGCTTTGAGTGCGGAGTGTTTCGCAGGGGTAGGCCAGTGTGTGTTTTTCCGGAGTTTTCCCACAGACAGACCCTGCCCTGGGCCAGACCGAGGGCAGAGCGGGAGCAGCAGTCTGGAGCAGGACCCCATCGCACCCCCCCCCCCCCAAACTACACCCCCCTCCCAAAAAAAGAAAGAAAATGCACCGTTACAGATGTCGAGAAAAAAATCCTGCTTTCGGCTCAGACAAAATCTACAATCGTGCAAACAAAAAACACTTTTTAAACACCACATACATCACAATGAAACGTTATATTTAACTTTTACTGTTTACTGACAAACAAAAAATTTTTTTTACCTCTTCCTCCTCTGTGAAGAGCTTAAACATGCTCTCCATGTCGATGAAGGAGTTCTGGATCATTCTGGAAGGACAGAGAAATCTCTGTTACGTGACTCCATGTGGTAGGACATCTCAAAAAGAATGTGTTTTTCACAGTTTCAGAATTCACACTTTTCTGGCTGATTACAAATAATGTACACTACCAGTTCACGAAGATACAGTACACTGATACAGTATACATTTAAAACATCATCAGCAGTTTGCTTGCCCAATGAATACCGCATCTGGAAAGCAGGACATTTCAAAATCGGAGTACTCTTTGAATCTTGCAATGCTACCAAAAGTTGTGTAAATATTACAGTCAATTAAAAAAAATACAAATATCAGACACTGAAAGACGATTGGCTTTAATAAACAGGAAATCTGGGATCCCACCGCCTAGGTTCAAGGTTCAACCTTGTTAGCTTACTGTATTAGCTTACCTGTAGTAGGTACCAAACCAGTTCAGAGGGGTGTACAGCTGGATGATGTAAGTCCCAAAAAGAACATAGTCACCCACCTGGAGAACAGACAGACAGAGTGAAACACACATTCAAAACTCCACACACCATCAGTCAAGCAACTATCAAAACTCCACACACCACCCTACTTAAGCTACTATTGCACTTTTAACTGATGCACTTGTTGTATGTCGCTCTGGATAAGAGCGCCTGCTAAATGCCTGTAATGTAATGTAATACTAGCCAAAACTCCACACACCATCCCACTTAAGCAACTAGCCAAAACTCCACACACCATCCCACTTAAGCAACTAGCCAAAACTCCACACACCATCCCAGTCCTGATGTAGACTCATCATCACGCTCTGTCGGAGCACATACCCGAAATCTATTCTCCGTGACAAAGTAGGCACAAAGCAGAGATCCAGCCAGAAGGCCCAACCCGATCACCAGATTCTGGGTCTGGTTCAGAAAGGCCAAGGAGGCGTTGGTCTTCCACTCGGCCACCTGACAGAAAGAGGAGAAGAGGTGAGATGACCTTCTCCATCACCATCAGAAAAAGCTCCAATACTAATTAGCACGTACAATCAGCTTACACCAGGGCTACCCAACCCAGTTCCAAGAGATTTACCTTCCATCTCGTAGGTCTTCATTTCAACCCAAACAAAGCACACCTCATTCAACAGATAGTGATCTTGTTGAGCTGCTAATTTCACATGTGCAAAATTAGGATTGAAATTAAAACCTACAGGACGGTACATCTCCAGGAGCAGGTTTGGGCAGCCCTGACGTTAGACACGCGAGTACAAACACTCTACGGGCATTTACGTATGTTCACATATCGTTATAAATCGTGGGATTTCCCAGCTACCTGGTACTTAAGGATGGCGTCCTGAAAGCGATTCACTTCGTAATTCTCCGCGTTGTAATATTTCACCTGCGTAAAAAAAGAGAGAGAAATCACACAGCTTAGTGTGTTAAGTGAAGTAGGACGGAGTGTAGCACAGTGGGTAAGGAACTGGGCTTGTAACCGAAAGGTCGCAGGTTCGATTCCCGGGTAGGACACTGCCGTTGTAACCTTGAGCAAGGTACTTAACCGAAATTGCTTCAGTATATATCCAGCTGTATAAATGGATACAATGTAAAAATGCTATGTAAAAGTTGTGTAAGTCTGCTAAATGCCTGTAATGTAATGTAATGTAAAGTAAAGTAGGAGGGCAAGAGGAAGTCAACTTGGCTGCACAGTCTTCATTTCACCTGGTCTTATTGCAACATATTTAATAATGGCGGGAAAACTGCCCCCCCCCCCAGGAGACCCTGGAGGACAGCCTTGTTTTTCAGAGTTCCTGCACCAGAAGGTACAGCACTGCGAAGGTTATTTACCCACGCTTCGCTCGAGAAGCAAAACAATCCCCTCCAACGCTGCATGCGTTCATGGCACCGCCAGGCACCTCTTAAAGATAAGCTACCGGGTCAGTAAAACAATCAAAGTCCAGCCGGTACACCGCGATCTCACGCCGTCTCGCCCCGTACGCAACGGGCAGGTACCGTTTCGAAGTTCAGCAGGGAGTCCACGGCCTTGGACTTGGCGTTGTTGTCCTGAGTGTTCATCTCGCGGCGGTACTTGGTCCGCCATTCCGTGATGACGATGGTGAGCGCTGGGGAAAGAGTGGGTGTCAGTGGATGAGGCGTTACACTGGACAGAACACCGCTGACCGTAACCCTGGTGATCCGACAAACAGTTGCCTTGGCTACCGTTACTCACTGAGATAGAGGAACATGCAGATGAAGATGATGAGGCCGAACCAGGCGTTGAAGTTCGAGATGAAGAACACGATGGCGATTACGATGTCAGCGATGGTGGGGAGTATGCTGAACACGATGTAACTGTGGAGTGAATTAAAAAAAAACACAAGACAGTGTTTCAGATCAAGCTTACGATAAGATCTAGGTTAGGATTTTACTACAGATTGATTGCATTGAATTACATTACAGGCATTCAGCAGACATCCTTATCCAGAGCAACTGACTCAGGTTTGGCATTTCTTTCAAAACATCCCTTTATACAGCTGGATATACATGTACACTAAAGCAATGCAGGTTAAGTAGCTTGCTCAATTGTGCGGCAGTGTTATAGCTGGGAATCGAACCTACAACCTTTAGGTTACAAGCCCAATTCCTCCCACGTTATACTACACTACACTGCCGAACGGCTTTGGAATCATTCATTGATATCTGGCTAAGCCACAACAGAGAAGAGGAGGAAACAGCACTCAAACCGGCTGTGAGCAGGTGCTAATATATAAAGAAACGATCAATGAACAGGTGCGACTCTCTCTCTCTCAATAAAAATATTTTGATTTTATTTAATCTCTCTCAACAAAAACATTTCGGCCATATTGCCAGGCCTTCATCAGAATGCTTAAAACTAAAAGGGACAGGCACATTATGCAGGCGATGAGCTGCTTCTGCAGTTTGCTTTGTCTTTGCTGTGGCCAGGATTCAGCTCGGCCTTCCCCTACTGATTAAGTTCAGCTGCCTGTGCCTGCATTTAAACTTAACGATGGTACAGTCTGTCCCCTTCAAGAGCTTTACGCATTCCGACGAAGGCCTTCACACCATGGCCGAAACTTCAATGGCTTTTTTTATGGACACGGATTAAATAAAATCTGAATATCTTTACCGAGGGCGAGAGTCGCGCCCGTTCACGAGCTACCACGGAGCGCGCGGTCCGGGCCGTTTGGGGACGCTGACCCGCGGGAGGTACCTGAGCAGGCTGTTGATGGAGGAGGTGCCGCGGTCGATGCTACGCAGGACGTCCCCCGTGCGCCTCCCCAGGTGCCAGCGCAGCGACAGCGAGTGCAGGTGGCCGAAGAGGCGCACCTGGACCACGCGGTTGGTGTGCTGCTGCACCTTGATCCACAGGAAGGAGCGCAGGTTACTGACAAACCCGGAGGAGCCTGGGGGGGAGAGAGAGAGAGACAGGGAGAGAGAGTGAGGGAGAGAAAGAGAGGGAGAGGAGGAGGGAGAGAGGGAGAGGTGGGGTGAGAGAGAGGAAGAGTGAGAGAGAGAGATATTGGTGTGATTTTTAACAATACCCAGTCAATACAGCTCAACCATTTTTTCCTTTTTCATTTCACAACAAACAAAATTCATGAGCATAGCATGACCATTAAAAGCTAAAAATGACCATTAAAAATAATTACAAGTGAACTATGCAGAGAGAGAAAGAAAGAGAGAGAGATGAGTGGTGAGTGATAAATACACTGGCTCTGTCTCCCTGATGAGGAGACCTTGGCCATGAGCAAACGCAGAGGATCATGGGAAACGGAGTACCGTAGACCCAAGCGTCTCCATGCCTACCTGCTCCACCGCCCTGCAGGAACTTGAGCAGCACGTACACACACACGGTGGTCACCAGAGTCTTCCAGCTGCTTCCGTCCGACAGTTCGTTCACTGAAACACAGAACGGGGAAGAAAAAGAGCGTATTTTAATCACATGCATATTTACAGCTGTTCGCTACATGGCACAGGTTTTAAAAATTCAACTCCTACGCTGAATCAGAGTTGTTCTTCCCGTGTCTGCATGGGTTTCCTCTGGGTCGTCCAGTTACCTCCCCCAGTCCAAAGACATGCAGGTTAGGCTAACTGGAGACTAAATTGCCCGTAGGTATGAGTGTGACTGTGAATGGTGTGTGTGCCCTGCACTAGATTGGCAACCTGTCCCGAGATGTATTCCTGTCTCTCGCCCAATGCATGCTGGGATAGGCTCCAGCATCGCCCGCGACCCTGCCCAGGACAAGCGGGTATAGACAACGGATGCATGGACTGAATCTGAGTCCTACGTGCTTTTATTTTATAATTATCATGGTTTTACGCTCTTTGACTGTCAAACGTCTGATTCACCTCAAAGAAATCTTAGCATGACATCATCAAAACCAACGTCTGTCACCCTGGCACACCTCAAGGGGGATCGGGGATAATTTCGCTGATCGGCGTGAGGGGGAGATCGAAATTTCCAGACTACCCCGGTGACTGAACGCCCCAGAGACCGCGCGGGTGAGTCTCACCCGCTAACTCATCTGTATTCATTGCGTTTCTGATCGCACACCAAAGTGAGAGAGGAGGGCAAAAAGGAGACGAAAGGGATAAAGTTAAAAACAATAATAGAAAATGCCCGGAGAGAGAACAAGTGCCTTTCTCTCCTTTTGAGGATGGTGGGGGGGGGATCTTGGCACTGGGGGGGAAGGGGGGGGGGGGGGGGGGCAGACAAACAGCCCCTTGTACCAGCATGTAACTCCACTAAAAGCCCCTAATGCCCCTAATCGTGATTGGCAGGGTGGGTGACCTCCACTATCACGCCCACCCCCCCCCCCCCCCCTCGAGTGACTCCATCATACAAAAAGCTCCCTTTTCACCCCCCAGCGCTTTCATGTTGCTCCAAACCCCAGACGCCAAACGCTGGGCCCGGCCTGGCCACAGGCCACCGAGCCGCCGCGTCCCGCCATTGTGCTTTCTGTCCGTTTAGCTTTGATTGTGAACAGTGTGCAAAACCCACCCCCAAGTCCAAGTTTACCTGGGGGGGGTGGGGATTGAGGGGGGTGGGGGGTGAGGGTGTGTGGAGAGAGAGAGAGAGAGAGAGAGAGAGAGAGGTGAACAGGGTTCGAGTGCAAGCGAAGGGGGGAGAGAGAGAGAGAAAGAGAGGGAGATGGAGGGAGAGAGAGAAGGACAGAGAGAGAGAAAGAGAGGGAGCGAAGGAGAGAGGGAGACAGAGAGGGAGGGATGGGGAGACAGAGGGGGAGGGAGGGATGGGGCGAAAGAGAGAGAGGGAGGGAGGCAGAAAGAAAGAGAGAGGGACGGAGGGAGACACAGAGAAAGGGAGAACGCAGCCTAGCTCAAGTTCAGCGCCGGCTGCTTTTGTTCCGATCCTGTGAGCGTCGGGGGCTTTTTGGCTGAGGGGGGGGGGGGGGAGGAACGGTGGGCTTCGACTCTGGGGTTTTGGGGCCCGTCCCACATTCAGCTGGCCTGCGACAAGGAGCCCGTGGGGCAGGGAGGACGGGGAAGAGTCGCAAGGAGACACCGATTTTCCCCCCCACAGAGACACGCACGCAGTCCTGTCCCGTGAGCGAGACGTTCGAGCGCGTTTTTAAAGTTTTTCGAAGCGGTTAAAACAGCGATGGCCGACCTCAAGAAGCCGGGCGTGGAGCCGCAGCGCTCGCCTGAATCCACCGCCCAGCGCCAAGGACAAAGCGTCCCGCAGTTAGACCACATCACACAGCGAGAGAGAGAGAGAGAGCCAGCGACTGCAGATCTCCATCCACCATAAAACGGCAATAAACTAATGAGGTGATTAAACGTGACACACTTAAACAAACCGAAATCGTTCCTTATCTGCGGCCCTTTCGAACTTCCTCCTTTCTCAGCGTTGTTCATAAAGTCAGCGCTCCGCCTATCTTTCCTTTGCAAACACAAGTTTCGCCCTTTCCATCTTCTGCTCGGTTCGCTGTGATAGACGTCAGCCATCAGCTCTGTGCCTCAGCATAATTAATTTGAAGGAAAATATTTGCTGGCAAATGAAATAACTGATATTGAGGAACAATAAACACTGACATCCCCCTCTCAGTTAGGCACAGGATGGCTCTCAGACAAAACACACAGACACCATTTCTGAATAATTCAAACTAGCTAATATCCCACTGCAAATGGTAAATGGACTGCATTTATATAGCGCTTTACAATTGATGCCTCTCATTCACCCATTCACACACACACACACACACACACACACACACACACTCACACACCAACGGTGAAAGGCTGCCATGCAAGGTACCAATCAGCTCGTTGGGAGCAATTAGGGGTTAGGTGTCTTGCTCAGGGACACTTCGACACGCCCAGGGCGGGGGATCGAACCGGCAACCCTCCGACTGCCAGACAACCGCTCTTACCTCCTGAGCTATGTCGCCCCCCCATTTAGCATTTAGCTCTATCCTGCTATCTAGTAGTCAAATTCGTTGTCACACAGACCAGTGACTTGAGGAAGCTCACAATTCACAAAATCTCAATTAATAACTGAACAAATAGAATTTGTTCTATTTGTGGAGCTGAAAGGAAATGGAGCACTAATGCACATACCGGTTATTTGTGCAGCTGTTGAGGCCATCCACAGACCTATAAGCTTTCTTATACTGCACCCTGCTGTCCATGATCAGTATTGCAATCTACTGTATGTTCACACACACGGCACAGAAACAGAGCTGCTTCCCCCAATAATACAGGGTATGGATTGGGACGGCAGGTATGCCATCCCGCCAAGTTACACCATGACAGGGCGGCATGTCCCATACCTATACAGCACCGAGAGTTTGTCGCTTTTCAGGGTTCCCTACAGAAATAACCACATTAGATTGACACAGAGAAGCAACCAGAACCAACGTTGGACCAACAGGAGAGGGAGCTGCTGCCTTGCTGTTCAACCCGCTTTTAACTGCCGTTTGCGTTGACAGTTGTGTTTTTCCCAGTGTTCCAACTGCTTGTACGACCCCTACCGTGGCCTTGTTTTTCAGTCTCTTAATTCAATTCAATAAACTTTATTTATCCCCAAGAGACAACTAATTGCTGGGCACATTATCAATCAACATCAAAAACACACGGGAGGTAACTATGCTTTGTAGCACCACGGGTTTTAAGAAAATAAAAAAAATAAAAGCAGGGGGAGATGTTTCAGCCCGTGTCGACGAGGACGCTCTCACCGATGTTCCTGTTGTAGATGGGCACGAACACGTTGATGGCCCGCTCGCAGGCCAGCAGGCAGAGACACAGCAGCACCAGGCCCTGCAGGAGCGCGTTGCCCTGGGGCCACATGTAGGGCACCAGCAGGCGCACCTTCTTCCCGAAATCCTTCCAGGTGGACTGCGATTCGGCCCCTGCCGACAGAGGCTGTGATACAGAGAGAACGATGCCAAAAGCAATACACATCACATATGACCGTCTTATTAAATAATAGCTATTGCATACTGCTTACATCCTTATGCCTTTTGACTGGCTAATAATGGTTAAGGTTGAGAATATTTACCACTTAATTTACATTACAATTCTATTTTCAGAAATCACACAGGAAGACAAGCCAACTTATACAACACTTGAAACTTAAAAACAAACAAAACAAATCATAAATAAATAATGCTTCTTAAAAAGCATTGTATTATTGCGCCAAAAATATTGATCGTTATTTTTATTGGATGACAGGTATGCCACCGTTCAATTCCAAGTTACAGGTTAGCAGGGCATTCCCCACAACTACAAAGCAGCAAAATATACACTTTTCACAAACACCAAATTAATTAATTAGCAGGGCTATACGCCATTATGCTATAGCTATACATAATACTTAATACAAACATTCTGACTCCAAAACGTAATCCATAAAACCGTAAATACAATAGTGTTCACGCAAAAAGGTGGGGATTTCCTTACGCTAATCGATTCAATTTAGGAAGGAAAAAAAATGTCCTACCGGTATATTTAACGTCACCGAAGGATTATGAAGTTCATCTTTTGATGAATAGTTGTTGGACATTTGATGCAGGCCACCGAATTTACCAAACACAAATTGGTCGCCGTTCGTCGTGTGTTTTCCTCGCCTAGCGTTTGTTCGCTCTAATTGTCAGTAAAGATGAATAGACGCGCGCGCATCATTCCCATTCCGACTTTTCGAGGCGTCCGCGTGCAAACTGCAGACGTCAGCGCGTTTTGGCCAGCGCAGTTGGCAACAGAACTCTTGACAACATTCAAAGAGTATCCGTAGGTTGAAGACATTTCAATTCATGAAACACTATACTTTGGTGGAGCGTAAAAGCTTTATTTAATTTCCGTAGTTGAGACTACAACCCGGACAATAAAACGACTGACTCCAGCAGTAGTCCAACAAGTAGGCGAAAACTCCAGATGAAGCGCAAAATATATAGCCTAATATAAAGGTGAATTTCCAAAGTAAACGTTGATTTCGTTGCTGTAAAAGTTGTCATAATCTCACACCCCGGTCTGTAGGCTATGTTGCCAAAGCTTTTACGACTGCCGAGGAATCCACGAAAAAATGGTAAGTAATTTTGTGAGACTTCCATTACTCGTTTCATTAGCATAAAAACTTATTCTAACAAGATCCCAGTTTCAAAAAGTAAATTCATTTTCTCTGAATAAAACTGAACTGTTAAAAAAAAGTTTATCCACTTCACTAAAATGTACTCAGAAAATTTTATTTTAAAAAAGAATATATAAAAATAATTAATTTTCGGGGGCTTACACATTGCTCTGCGTTAGCATACCATCAGTGACTGCTTCTTGGTTCAGCCTCATCAATTTCATATTGCATTTTAGTTCATTTCCAAATTTAATTCAAGAGTAAAAAGAGGTATTTCACAGAAGCCAGAGTCTTTGGAGGACGTAGATGAGACCTGGGGCCAATTGTGATGACGGACCAGTGAGGAGGGGGAGGTTTGGGGGGGGGGGGGGGTGTTGCGGGGTTTGGAGGTGATCGCGATGCTGCAGCCAAAAGGGTACCTTTTCGGTTTCAGGGCTGGGGTCACATACTTCGGCATCTCCGCACGTGCCCGATAACGGTCATAGCTCTCTCTACTCGCGCAGGCGCGGCATTACCTGCCCGTGCTCCACGTCGCGCTCGTCTTCGTTGATCAGGAGCATATACGGTCTCCGTGGTAACCCCGGAGCCCTCAGGCCGATGAAGAAGAGGGTCCCCGTGCCAATGTAACGGACCAGCCAGAGTCCAAAATCCACCTGGAGTGAGAAGGGATTAATATGAACCAGAAGGGTCCCGGGACAGCTCAGGGGAAAAACTCAGTGGAACACGATCTAACGGCATCCATTTTAAATGTGTATAAATAGTGACAAAGTGACAATGGCGTCTGCCTTAAATTTCACCAAAGGGAGGAAAAAAAAAACATGAACTAGGATATGGGTATTCGTAGTGTAAGGTACATTAAATGGCTGTTTTAGTCTTAACTTTCCAAACATCACTGACTTAACTTTCACTTTCACTGGGTAAAGAATGCGAGTTTGCTTCAAAATAAGGGTATTGTTATCGTAAAGAACTTCACTTATCTATCTTACTCAGGATAATAGTACTTCATGGCATTGGCAAGAAAAAGAGGGAAGTTTGTGAGGGGGAGGGGTTTGCAAGAGGGCTGCAGCCAATCAACTTGGGAGAAGGCATTAGGGGGAGGAGTCAGGAACAAGCTGCTGGCAGAAAAATGCATGATCAAGAGTGACTCAGCATTCTCTCTCTCTCTCTCTGTACACATTTATGCTGCATCACAGGAGCACATGCCTGCTCTTTTGCACACTAAGGCTGAGTTGCATTTCAACATATTTTAAAACAGTAAGGCCACATCTTAAAAAACAGCCTAGGTAATGACCCAGTCATGTTATCAGCATCCGAGTCATGGGTTACTGTATACTAAATACAATGAACTGAGTATATTCTCAAAGGCTGTGTCATCCTACCTCATGGAATATCAAAGGCAAAACACAATGAGATATGCAGAAAATTAAACTGACAGCACTGATGCTCAGTTTGCAAAGAAACAAACAAAAATATTTAAAACTCATTATTTCTCATTTAGAAGATCATGTATTAAAACCAAACAACCCACAGAAGTCTGTGCTAAACTAGAGATCGTAGATCCAAGGCCTTCTTGCAACTGTAGTGTAAAACTGACTGTCGAATCCACAGAATACAAGGACAGTTTCAGCGTTCAGTGCTCACCTGCTTTTGTGTTGTTTCCAGACCCCACCACCAGAGGGGGCTACACCAAGAGACAAAGGCCAGGTTCTCCGCGGCGAATGCCATGGCCCAGAAGAGCAGCAGGACGGTGCTGTGCCCGCGGGTCCGATCGCGCAGCAGCACGCGCTGGCGCTCCAGACGCAGCATGGCGACGGCCCAGACCCAGCTCAGCGCCGAGAGCAGCCCGTACAGCAGCACGAACCCCGGCAGCACGCCGCCTTGCGCCGCCCGCCACACAACGTAGCCGAGGAACTGCAGCAGCAGCAGCGCCGACACGCCCAGCTGCATACCGTACAGACGGGACCGCGGGATGAACTTTGGCTCCATCGGCGTGCCGTAGCGCCGGTAGCACACGCAGTGGAAGGTGCCGAAGAAGAAGGCGAGGGTGAGCAGCACGGTGGGCACCAGGGTGAAGTAGAAGCAGGGCGAGAGCCCGTTCTCCACCCAGGCCTGGCTCATTGAGCCATCGTCTCCACAGTAACTCCCCAGGCCTGTCATGGCTGGGAAGCACGGTTCACGAACACTACAAATATAAACAAAAACATAAACACACACAGGAAGAGCGATGCTTATAAATCAGCAGATTTTCTAGTCTTGTCCTGCCATTACATATTAATAAAGTGCATAATAAAAGAGTCCAGCATGGTTGCTTAATGGAAAATGGAAGGTCTGTTTCCAGCCCTTAAAAGTAATAACTATTTTGTGATTAGGTTTGTTTAAGCGGAACTTTGTCCTGTCCTTCAAGGCTTATCAACTGATAACTGTCATGTACTACCCGATAACAACCAATTTCTGCATTTAAGTAAAAAAAGTATCATACATTCAAAACATAAATAAAAATAATCTTCCAGCCACGCTATGATGTTTACATTTAACACAATACCAGTTCTGAATATTCCTGCCACTGAGACAGTAGAGCGTCGCTGCAGATCAATTTGCATGTAGGATGGCAGGTAAGTTACAGGTTGGAGCATACACCACCTGAACGTTTCATGGTTTCCCACAATAACATAAGCACCGCCTAACGATTTTAACGTAAACCGAGTCAGCTGTGTTTGTTTCCGGCCGTTCCTTTCTAATTTGGGCAGTGAACTTTCCTGTCCATGCTCGGCGAGTGAGTCACAACGCCGAATTGTACCAGCCGAAAGGATCCCTGGCCCGCTGACCACGCTCTCACCGGCGCATCACATAACAAAAACGACCATGGAATGTTGCTGGGTTACTTTAACAAACAGCGGCTAACTTTTGTATCGAACGAAGGAAGGTTGAATCCTAAAGTCAGAATGCACCGTTCTAAAACACTTCACGTTAAGTTAGTTGTGAACTTGAAATGTAGGCTAATGGATCGTTTCAGACGATCACAGAATTCTCAGTTGTTTTGACAATTAAAGCACGATGGTGGAAACCATTCAGCAAACGACTACACCATTAGAGACGGACAGTAGCTAGGTAGTCATCTAGAGCAGTTATAAATTGGCTATCTAGCTAGTTAGATCGCGCTCGTCATTTTCAGATGGGTAGTCACACTCACCTTCTCGAGAAACAAGTTATCTAGATGGTTACTTCAATAAAGGTTTCCGCATTGACAATAGGCTACTTCTTTAAAAATAAACACGATAATTGCATATATCGATTTGAACCACGGAGGAAGAGGAAAAATGTGAACAGAAATATCCTGCAAAACGAGAATGTTCTGTATCTTTTGGTTTCACACCACCGTGTGCAGGTCGCAATCTACAACTCGGCAATCGACTCTTTCTTATAAAACATTCAGCTTCACCAGGTCCTAGAGTCCACCGAAGATCTATCATTCCTTATGACGTTGTCACGGTGAGAAGATATTCTAATGATGATGCTTCTTCTTCTTCTTCTTCCTATATTATTATTATTATTATTATTATTATTATTATTATCATAATTATTATCAATAATATATATATATTTACAATGCTTTACTTTATTTATGCAAGAATAATACACTTATATCACGTGTGGAATGAACTGGAAACACAAGTAAAGAAGCCAATCCATGTCACGGACAAACAGCAAAAGAAAACTATTTTCGTTTAACATATTCACAAGAAAACCAGAATTAATTGAATAAGAAATTAGAAGTACATATTAAGTAAAAGTACATATTAAGACCGAGACCATAGAAGCATGGTGTCGAGGTACAACATATGACTCTAGGAATTGGAAAGGGTAATTAGAAAATTATATTTGTCTGCAGTCCATTCTTTAACTTTCAACGGATTTGGTGATAAAGGGAAAGACTGCTGTTTCTAAATACACGGTCAAGGTATGGGAATTGGGATCTGTAAGGAACTGTAATGTAAAGTAAAAGGCCTTCTTTAGAGAATTGATTGTCCTATGCTGGCACCTTGTGGATAAATCTGGCATTGCAGGCAGAAGAATGGCGTCCCAAAGCAGGCTTGCTGCCACCTTGTGGAATAAAACGGACAGAACGAAAGTACGTTACATGTCTAAGTTAATTGCAATACGATTACGCTGAAAAAACGAGTAACTTGAAATAAATATGGATCTATTAAACGTATTCTAATCACTTCCGGGTAAATAATACGCTAGGTCGTGTGTGTGTATGTGTGTGAGCGTGCACACACGCGTGTGTGTCTGTTGGCATTTATTTCACGATTATTTATGATTGTTTCATGATTTCATTATATCACATTTATTCCATTTGAAGATAATATGGCCGTATTATATTGATTGTGAATAATGAACATTTAATGTATATCTTGGTCTTTCTATTTCTTTTTATATCTGTGTGCGTGTGTGTGTATTTATACACATTACATTACATTAATTTATTTAACAGACGCTTTTATTCAAAGCGACGTACAAAAGTGCATTTCATGGTCATGGACAACTACAAAACACAGGTTCAATAAGGTACGATACTCATTTCGTACTCATTGTGTTTACATACACATCTGCATGGGTATTCACAATAATAATCCAAATCCTCAGATAATTCTGACAATCAACGCTGTCAGTCAAAGCCGTGGTGTAACCTGCTGGTACTCCTCATAAACTGATATAAGGAACTTCAGCAGTCTTCTTGTTTTTTTCTCCATCAAAATGTGGTTAAAGGGCGATCATTGAATGCCAGCGCTTTCTAATCTCTCCTCCCCAATCCCCACAACACCCATTGTATTGCCAAATGCTTTTGTCATTTATAATTACAGTGTGATTTGAATGCAGTGCCACAACATGCATTTTGTTGTCAAATAGTTTTATCATTACTTTTTTAATGAAAACAATATATGCTCGCCTTCGACAGCTGCCGTGCCATGTAAAACTAATTGTATGCTGCTGTTTATTGTTTTTATATTGCTTGTATATTTGCGGTTTCCCCAGGGACTGCAACCTCTTCAAGATGTGCTATTGCTAACTTGATTCAATACATCAAATGTCATCGTTTATGTAAATCGTCATACACAGTCCCCGAGAAATAAAAAATAATAAACAGAATATAATGAAACTGTCATAAAAGCATTGTGAGCGATGAGACTGATTCCAATTATCAAGCACAGTGAAAAAAAAAAAGAAAAGAAAAAAAACATTCATTATTCATGAATGTGTTATATTGCCTGGTATCAACCTGTTTCACTCAAAACTCTTTATGGTCTTTCAAAGAAGTCGTAAATGTCATAGCACAAATGTCTTGAGGAGATTATTACAAATTATGCATCTTGCTCCCAAAATTTGAATAAGGATATTTTCTTCTTCTTTTTATATGGAGGAGTTTTCAATATTTTCTTTTTAAAAAAAGTTTTTTATGTATAAATTTGGTGCCTAACAAGTCAATTCCCCCCAAATTTGGAATGGCCAATGATCTGCACCCGCATACCTAACTGCCAATTCAAGAGAGTGCAGACATCCACGGTTCTCCTCCGAAACATGTGACGTCACCAGATGCTTCTTTTCACAAGCTTGCGCAGAGTGGAATCAGAGGAAGACCTTTCATGCATGGCTTTGAGATGCAGTCCATGGCTGCTCCATCGACCAGTGGAAATGCAGACCGCTAACCAACTGAACTCTCCCATTCCCCGGGCAACGCAATCGCCAACTGCGCATCACCCTATGGAGTTACCAGCCACAGTCCCTGGCACAGTCCAGATTTGATCCAAGACCGTGGGGCTCATCCTTACACCACAGCATCCTTACACAGCGTGTAAATCGAACGAGCCATCTATTTTCTGAGGTATTGTGAAGATCTCTCTCTTTTTCTCTCTCTGTCCCTCAATCACCTCCTCCTCCGTATCCACACAGACACAGACACAAACACACACAGGCCTCGTGAACAGCATGGTACATGACTGGGCCCTGTTGTAATTTAGCTGTTGAACCCCTTTTTGGAATGGAATCCATATCTGGCAAGGCTAGTAATCCCTGTGAAAAAGAAAACAGAAAGCCTCCTTTCATAGCCAGCTTCTCCAACAAAGCCCAGTTTAAGACACATTTCTCCGCTTTACTTTTCCAATCCTAGCTTCTTTTTCTTTTCTTTTTTTCATTCCACTCGGGAGGGGGGAAAAAAGAATAAAATATAATCAAAATGCAGCCGCTGCTCTTCAGCTGCACAAAAGGAGGGGGAAAAAAAAGATGCAGAGAAGAAAAAAAAGAGAGAGAAAAGACATAGTGTATGTGCCCACGTGCGCCTGAGCGTGCGCGGGGCGGTGGGGGGGGGGGACCATAAGGGTCAATCTTATCATCTCTCCCTAACAATGGGCCGGTTTCTATGGCAAGACAGTCGGCGATCCGGTTTATCTCTCCCCCTCTTTGTGCATGTGGTAATGGACCGTCTGCCCGTCAGCTGCTCGTTACCCGCAGCTTTGTCCGCGAGCGCGGCGGACTGCTGTCCATCACCCTGCTCATTTCTCAGCCATTGTTGCGCTCCCCGGCCCCCGACGCACGGCCCTGTGGGAACGCCCCCCGGTCCGCGGCTACCTCGCCGGCTACCCCCGCCCCCGCCGCTCTTTCGTCTTTGTAATCCGCGCGGGCCAAAAAAAAAAAAACCGCAATTTTATAAAAGACGGGGAGCGGATGGGGGGAAAAAAGGCAAAAAAAAAGAATCAATCCGGTCCTCGTGAGAAAGCCCCACTGGGAAGCGAAGGAGGCAATCCGCTCGGAAATGATTGGTATTTTAGATTCTGTGCCAGGCTCAAATATAGATTTATTCAACTATATTTGCTCTCCTTCCATTCCAAAATAATTTTTCCATTTTTCATCCCTCCTTTCACATTTATATACAGTATTCGGATATTGGTCCCGCTCACCTCACATATATATATAAGATTTACGTTTTATAGAATTTACCCTTTCCTTACCTCCTGCAGTTGCAACACATGCTTAGCATCTTTGTGTTCAGAGGGAACTCTGAAAGAGATGCACCTGCTGCTTAGCCACGACACATGCTTAGCATCTCTGTGTTCAGGGGGACCTTTGAAAGAGACACACGCTTAGCATCCCTGTGTTCAGGGGGACCTTTGAAAGAGACGCACCTGCTGCTTAGCCACCACACAAAGTTAGCACCTCTGGGTGTGTCCCATTTGTTTTCACTCCACATCCAGGGAGTCCTCTAAAAGAGACACACCTGCTGCACAGTGGAACCTGAAGAAATGCACAGTGAAATAAGACAGGCACCAGCTAATGGATAACCTCCTGACAGGCCCATACACTGTATTTATTTCAGTCTTGACCACAGCTCTCTAAAGACATCTCTGCTCATCTGGCCTTTCACTGCAGGAGAGCAGGGGTAGTAAAGCATTCTTGCGGCAATGTCTAGGACCGGGGGGTTCCAATCTTATCCGAAATGTGCCAGTGTGGTGACTCTACTTATCCAGTTCTTGACTGAAGACCGTGATCAGTTGATCAGTTGATCAGTTGATCAGTTGAATCAGGTATCATAGTGCTGGTCTGAACAAATGGTGTCTGGGAGGGAAGATTTACTGACACTCCCTCACCACCACCACCACCACCACCGCCACAAACACATATACACACAAACTTGCACATATGTACACACACACATACGCAAGCATACACACACACACATACACACACACACAAACACCCACCCTCACACACACACACACACATGCATATACACACATACAACCACACACACACACACACAAGAGCACAAATACACGCAAACACACATGCATACACAGCCAAATGCAAGCACACAAAAACACACACAGAAAAGCACGCATACACTCACACGTATACACACACACGCATGCACGCACGCACGCACACACACGCACACTTCAGACTTCAGAAGTCCTCTTTTTCTCAGTGGCTTATTGCAACCAATAAGAGGAGGAACAATGGGGGGGGATCGAAAAGCCCAAGTGGAAAAGCTCCCACTCTGTCTCCTCTCTTCACAGCTTAGAGCACAGGGCCGTCTATCAAGATCAAAAACCTCTCCTGTCTCACACACACACAATGGGGACCTTTATTCGGGCCTGGGTTTTCTCCAAATCCAGCACACCCCCCCCCCCCGCCCCCCCGCGCACGCGCGACCCTATCTGATGGCCGGGCCCTCACGACGCCGTTGAGTGAGTGCGAACAGGTGGGTGATCGCGGCCGGTAATCACCTGGTGAGTGGAACGTGAGCCGCAGGACACCCACCGTGCTCCCTTTCTCCCATTAACTCTGCTCCTGCGCCGTTCGGAGGACGCGGGGATAAGATCTCTCTCAATTCGAGCCGTTTCTGCCGAAACACAATGAACCCCCCCATCCCCCCACCCCCCACCCCCCCCCCAGCCCCGACTCCGGAGTCAATGAACTGTCCAGGAAACTCGACCGCACTCCCCCACATCACTCGGATGCTCAGATAAGATCAAAAACAAGTGTTATTAACACATCCCGGAGAAAGAGGGAAGGGGAGGGAGAGAGTGAGAGCGAGAGAAAGAGAGAGAGAGAGAGAGAGAGAGAGAGAGAGAGAGAGAGAGAGAGAGAGAGAGAGAGAGAGGGCTTTTTGGAGTTTTAACAAAACCTTTATTGTACAATACACACAGCCTGTCTCAAACAGTCAACCCTCAGGTTAGCCCTAGAGAGAGAAAGAGAGGGAGGGAGAGAGAGAGGAAGAGAGAAAGAGAGAGTCTCAGGCAGTATTTCTTTGATGATGACACCGTAGCTGTGAGCTAAGGCAAACCGGTGTAAGATGTGTTTTCTACACTTTTAGCTGGCCTATATAGTCAGCTAGTCCACCAGTTCGACCACCAGCTTTCTCCTACCAGCTTAACCAGCTTTGACCAGCCGCAGACCAGCCGCAGACCAGCCGAAGACCAGCTATGACTTGCAACAGACCAAGTATAACCAGCTAGAAGTAAAAAACACAGCTTTAAACAGCTTAGAATCATAGCGGGTCCAAACTCTTAGCTTAGCTTAAAAAAACACAAGCATTGCATCCTGCGTGGCTGTTTGTCTAGGTCTGTGTGGGCGTTCCTGTCTGTGTACAGTTTTTCTTTGCAATGTCTTTTTTTTTTTTGTAAATATGGTTCTAGCTCACACCTTCATAATACCTCAGAAAATAAAAAGAAATCATCATTCGTAGTGACATATGGTAGGTGCCATCACTCTTGCTTCTGCAATCTGGTTATTCTTTCTTTAGACAGAGTTCCGATAGACACTGAAAACCTGTACTACTCTGCCTGCTGGATCTTAGATGCCATTTATGGACAGTTGGTGTGATAGACTAAATTCAGGAAACTGTTGTGATACAAGCCTAGTTAATTTGGCTTTTTTTTTTTTGGTGGAATGGAGTTGATGGGCATTGGAGGTGATGAGTTTGAAGAGTGGGTGAATAATGAGTAGAGGGATGAGGTGATTGGGTGGGGATAGGCGTGTAGGTGAGGACGAAATCTGTCATAGCAATCCACTTGTATTCCTATATTGCTTTTCGATAGGGGAAAGCACTGCGCCGCAGTATTCCACTGTCATGGCTTGCTATACCGCGTGCACACCACAAGGGGGCAGTCCAAATCCATGTGCAACACAATGAAATGTTTTTTTTTTTCTCTCCGTTTTTTTTCTGGCTTCCCCTTTGAGGCTGAGAACCCCTCACTGTCCCAGTAGGATTGGCTGAGCTGATGAATATGGAGGCCGCGCTGCGACTGCACCAGGGAAGAGGTGATCTTGTTTTTGTGTTTGTCTTTGTCTGTGCGTCTGTCAGTTCATTACTCTCGGTTTTCGGGGAGCCTGGAGGCTCGGATCACAGATTATACTGAGTCATGGTAAATATCCAAGGGTGCTTTTACAACTCAACAGAGTCTATCAGACAGGGCGTTACTTACGTTAAATATCTTTAACGTTTTTCTGGTTTCGTCCCAAAAGTTGAGCAGGGACGCTGTGATGCTTTTTTTTTCTTCTTGGACTCTTGATTCGTAAAGTTTTAAAAATTCGTTTTTGTAAACTGGTGGTTGGGGGGGGGGGGGGGGTCATAAGGGGGTCTGAACAACTGCAGATGAAGTATTTTTCAGATAAAATATTTTTCTCATATTCATCAATATTTGATGTTCGTTCAGGTGTGGGAATTCTGCATTTTGTCAGTCCCTCTCCTCTCCCTCCTGTTTCCCCGTGCTTTGGCTGTGCCTCTGCCGTGACTGGGACGTGGATCACTCTGCTTCAATCCATCAGCCGGGCCGTTCCTCCCTCAAGAGGCCCCCCGACTACTCCTGCACACACACCGGCAGAGATCTGATGTCTTTTCCTCCCTCCATTTGTCTGTCTGGCTCACAGACACACACACACACACACACACACACACAGACACACACACACACACACACACACACACACACACACACACATACACACACACACACACACACACACACATACACACACACACACACACACACACACACACACACACACACACACGCCCCCATCTGTACCTCATATACACTACATGGCCAAACGTATGTGGACACAAGACGTCCAACGTCTCATTCAAAATTACGGGCATTGATACGGAGTTGGTCCAGGCTTAGCCTCCGCTCTTCTGGGAAGGCTTTATACTACATGTTGGAGCATCGCTGCACGGATTTGCCTTCCATTCAGACAGCAGGGCGATTTGATTGGGTGATTAGGACCGGCTAGCGGTTGGCTTTTCAACTGATCCCAAGGGTGTTGGATAGCGGCTGAGGTCAGGGCTCGGCGTACGCCAGTCAAGTTCTCCACGCCGTTCTCGACAAAACCATTTCTATATGGACCTCGCTGTGCGCCCCTGGGGCGTTGTCATGCTGAAACAGGAAAGGACCTTGCCCCAAACTGTCGGGGAAGCACAGCATTGATCTAGAATGTGATTGTATGCTGTAGCATTAAGATTTGACTTAACTGGAACTAAGGGGCCTAGCCCAAACTATGAAAAACAGTCCCAGACCAAAGGGGCGTCCAGATACTTTTGGACATGTAGTGTACCTCCTTGGGACTTTAAGCTCATGGGCTTCCTCACCTGTACTGGTGTCCCCTTTCCTAATTTAGGGGTAGCAGTGGCACTCTGTTGAGCAAGGTGAGGAATTCGGCCCAAATAGCGTGCCTGACCCCTGACCTTTCACCCCGCAAGCAAGACATTCTAAGTATTTTAGTAGGAGGGCCTCTGCTGCTGCGGTTTTACATGTTAAGGGAATGTTCTGTCTCTCCCAGTCTTCATGCCCTGTGGTTTTAGAGGGCTGGTTATCGTCCATCAAGATTTCGATGTTTTCGCTGAGGAACACGTCCCGCTCGCAGAACAATGTGCCTCTCAGTCTCAACCCCCCAAAAAAAAAAAAAACAGGCATCCCAGGATCCTCCCCCTCCGCTTCACGGGCAGCAGAGCATGCTGGGTAAACACGGGCGATCACTTACATAGTGGCGAAACTCAGCGTGCATTCCCTGCGTCAGCGTGGGGCCCACCGTTAACGGGGCGGGGCGGGGCGGTGGGGGGGGTCTCCTGCTTCGTGTTACGGCAGGACTCTCTGTTGATGAACACTGGGCCCAAAATGACACGGGTTCCACTGCATCCCGAAACACACACCGCACATTGTTTTTTTTTTTTTTTTGTCCAAGGTACACAAGAAGGTGACCCGGTCAAGTGATTTAAAGTGGAAAGCTGATGGTCCTGTCACAGAAACAGCTGTCTCTCCTCTGAGGGGAAAAAAACCTCATTATTTTATAAATCTCTCTCTCTCTCTCTCTCTCTCTCTCTCTCTCTCTCTCTCTCTCTCTCTCTCTCTCTCTCTCTCTCTCTCTCTCTCTCTCTCTCTCTCTCTCTGTCTCTCTCTCTCCCTCTCTCTCTCTCTCAGCATCTGTGCCTGACCTGCTAGGTTTGGCAGCAGCGCAACGTTTTTGGGGACAGAGAGAGAGAGAGTGAGACGAGGCGGTGTGGCCGTGCGCCCCCTCCCCTCAGTGCCCCGTCCTTGCCACCGCGGCGCGCCCCCCACCCCCCCATCCCCCCCAGCCGACGGCTGTCCGTCCGCGTGAGTGACACGCAGCCCCCTGCCGGGGCCCTGACTGACAGGGCCCGCGTGGGCGGTGGCGATAACGTTGGGCGCGCGGCCCACCGAGTCAATCACCCCCCCCCCCCCCCCCCCCCCCGTAGTCCTCCTGTCTGCGAAATGGCAGCGCTATTCAATCCGCCACATTAATCATAACAATGCAACGCTCGGAGGAGGAGTGGGACGGTCGTGTTTATGTTTATTTCTTCGTGCTTTATTCCGACGCTCAGAACGTGCCATTTCGAGAGACAACTCTGACATTTGTGGGGGGGGGGGGGCTGTATTTCAATACGGCGACACCCAAAGGTGTTTTGATGGATTGACAAGTCATAATCTGGAAAATGGATTATGATAACAATGCTCGTTGTTGAAAAGATTGTCCTTTAAAACTTTCTGCTTTAGTAGTACCATACTGTAATTCCTCTGGAGCTGGTAAAGGGGGACTGCTTGTGTATGTGTGTGTGTGTGTGTGTGTTTGCATGTCCGTTTGTGTGTGTGTGTGTGTGTATGTCTGTGTGTGTGTGTGTGCATGTGGACGTACGTGCGTGTGTGTATGCGTGTGTTTGCGTTTGTTTGTGTGTCTGTGCGTGTGCGTGTGTGTGTGTGCGGATTGTATAACCATGTACAATCCAAGTTGGGATCTAGACATCAGATGTTTGCCTTGAAATATGAATTATTCCATTCTCTCAATTTAAAACAACGGGCAGCGCCTCTCCCATCAAATCACCCCCACTGCATATCTATTCGAAAAGTGGAAATGAATGCGCATAAAATATTTTAGCCTTGAATATAAAATACCTTTTCATTTTAAAATGCTTTCAGTCATTTTTGTTATTTCAGAAAACAACAGGGGAGCATAACGCAATTTTCTTTAGCCCACTGTTCATAATATAAGCAAGATGGCGCAGGGTCAGTTAAAATGGATTGCACCACTTTGTGCTCATTTGGAAAAACACTGAGCTTTTTCAAACAGCCATCACAGAATAGTTTGATAAACGATTTAAAGACATTTTTTTTACAAGTTTGTTCAGAATGGGTTTGAGTCTGTGTAACGAGAATGGCAGTTGGCCAACAAAAACGAAAAGTTTCACACGTTCCACTCCATCATTTCAGATAGACGCGCGTGGCGTTAAAGTATTACGTCTGAATCGCCCACGATGCTTTTTAACGCACTAGGCTACCGCAGGAAAGCAAGGCCTGTAGGTATATTTGTGCTTTCCCGAGTTCGGCTCATTCATTACCTGCAGGTATCACACGGGGGGAAAAAGCGGTCGAATTTAGTTTACTTTTGAAACTCTACAGGAATTTCAGTAACACTGTGTCAGACTCAGACGGAGGATGTCGGGCTGAAAGCGTTCCGCTGTTTTTTTTTTTTTTGAGTGTTTACCGCAACATCCTGGCTGAGGCTTGCCTGCAGCGTGCGGCTGCTGCCGTTTTTAAAAAAGCGGACAGGAATTCAGCGAGACTGCGCCTCTGTGCTGAAGGCTACGAGCGGCGGGTGGTGTGCTGGGGCGGACTCACCTCGCCGCCGATGTTCCCTTTCCTCCGGTGATGTATTGTGGGGAAGGGATAATATTAGCACATCGCGGCAGGAACGATGTCGGAGATTAAAAGAATGGGAGTGCGTGTCTAGAAGCTACGGTTATTCAGATGTTTCCCTGCACGTGCCGAACGTAAAATACTATGTCTTTAATATTGCAGCGCGTGAGCCAGTGTATAACGTCTCATTTAGCCCATTGGGCCACCTGGGTTTGACGCCGGTGACGTCATCCCTCGCATATTAGATCATTATGGAAGAGAATGGCATAAAGCCTTAAAAAATGAATGCGTAATTACAAAATTGCCTCCTCCGTGACCCCTTTCAGTCACCACCTCCATGTGTTCATGTTGATTGCGGTGTCACATTGTCTTTTTCCACCGAGCCCCATGTGTCCCTTCTTGGCTGCCATACCCTCGTCTCCGCACTAACACATCTGTGCCAGTGTGAAAGCCAACTCTCGTTTCCATGACAACCATCGTCAAGACAGCTCCAATGCGCTCGGCGTCAAAGAGCTTGGAGAGGAGTGTGCAGCGCTCTGAAACCGATCCCTGAGAAGACCTCTGGTCTCTGAAGAACTGGGTGATGTCATCATCAATATATAATATTAAACGGAAAACACATTAGCGAGTACCAGGTGAAAACACGTTCTTCGTCTGCGTAACAGCGTTGAGGGGAAAAAAAAAAAAAAAAAAACGTTGCCAATGCAACAGCACTGTCAAAATGACGGCTCATTATGATTCCTCTTCAGAGATAATTCCTGTTTTTAGCACTGCAGTTTGAGTAATGAATTAGCTTGCAATCTGAACCAAAATGAATAGGCCTTGTCTCTCTTCCTGGAGTTGACAGGCCATCTGTTTTACTGTAGGCTGACTACTGTATGTTTAAAGATGACGTAAAATGCTCGAATGCTGTGGAGGTACATACCAGTCGTACTACACACACACACACACACACGCACACATTCATGGGTGCCCTGGAGAACCACTTTGCACAAAAGTGTGTTTGCTGTGAGGCAGAGAGGGGTACGGAGAGCAGCATGGAGCTTTCAGCTGGGTCCCACGCTACACAGCCACGTCAGCGTCTGTCGTAATTAAACAAAATGAAAGTCGAGTCGCAGTAAAAACAACCAGACAAACAGAAGAAATCCCACCCCCCCCCCCCCCACACCAGAGAAACAGAAGAACCCCCCCACCCCCCATTTCTGGTTGGCTTCCCGCCCTATTCCACAGGCTCAGCTCGAGCTCGCGAAACGTTTTCATTATCGGTTAATGCGCGGGCAGCTACTCGTAGTTACGGGTTTGTGGTTGAGGCCATCACAACCCCCCAGCGCGCTGCACCACGGCAAGAAAACGAAACGGCATCGATTTTGAAGTTTTAAAAACACCCCTCTCACGAAAAAACGCTTTCGCTCATACAACATAACTTCGGGATCAATTAGCCTTTCGGAGATTGCGTCCGAGACCCTCGCTGTGTCGGGGCATCCTCCCCCTCTGTGGGGCCGCTCGTAACTGCCGGGCAGCTTGGGGCGAGCGCATTGTGCTTGGCAGCCGGTCTGAGGGGAAGCGGTAAATTCAACATCACCAATCAAACGGGACACCGCCGGGCTCTCCACCAAACCTGGTGCGCTGCCAGCCAGGGGGGGCGGCCCAGCGTTTTCACGCTTTTAAAACGCCGCACACAACAAAAAAAGCGGGCGCGGACATAAATCAGAGCTCCCCGACGCCTTTCCCACAGAGGCGAAGGAGGAAGTGGGGGGTGGTGGGGTGGGGGGGTGGGATGGGAGACACACAGGAAGAGCCTCCAGACACATACAGATGAGAATCTCCAGGTGAGGTCGAGGCAGAACAGCGCCGCGTTGGCTTCCATTTTGAACCGGGTCGAGCTGGAAGTGGTTGCGTTTATTGTTTTTCTTTACCCCCTGAGATTTGCGAAATAAAAACCTTTGAGGGCGACTTGTAAACTGTTGACAATGCAGACAGGATATTAATGTAATTTATAGAACGTTGTAGCGTGTGCGGTGTTATTAGAACATTGGGAGATCCGCGTGTTTATTGTTATTGGTATGTTTATTTTCGCCCGCGCGCGTATTTATGGAAACTCCACCGCTGTTCCTTTGTGCTGTGAACCCAGCTGTAGGAGGAAGTGCGTTTGTTGAAGTTTGCTTATCTTACAAGATGTTTATTAGAACTCCAGAAAGGGGACCGGTTCTCTCTTTGGCGTCTCACCAAACACGATTTACGCTCAGTTGCTTCGCGGGCCTTGCAGAACGATGTGTTCTACATCAGCGAGTGTGAAATAGTCTAATGTAGCTGTAAATATTGGTGTATTTCAGTTTCCATAGGGGGAATAGCGGATATTACATGGAAAAACCGCGAACATATTAAGTGAGCCGTGTCCAGTAGCGCCAGCCAAAAACAATAAAACAACCGGACGACGGTCAAAGGTAGCCAGTAGAGAATATTGGTGCACCACGTTTCCAGCCAAATTTGGAACTTAGTACTTCCAGTCATGGTCCCCATGCTGACCTCCCCCATCTGTTACTGTTGAACATTCACATCAGTTAATCTATTCTAGGTAAAAATGGAGGGGGGGCGGGGGGGGGGCCTAGTGTAGTCTTTAATCTTTGACTTTGGGTAAATCTGGCGTCGAGAGAGGGGGCCGCAATGGAAAGTGTCAGAGTTTTTAAAAATGGAACGTACAGTACAAGGTCATCAGCGTCGCTTTTGAGATCTAAGATGGCAGGAGAAGCAAGGTTTGGAAACACCTGTTGGTATGTGCCTGAAATAATGAATGAGACGTTCAAACACCAATAAGGTGTGGAGTGTTTGGCGTGCTATGTGAAGCCACCTTGTCCATTTAGCGTATTAAGCAGGGGGAATTGTGGGTAAAGCATGCATAGCCCTCTCCAACCTGGCTCATTTAGAGAGAGAAGGCTGAAAACCGTACCACTGATGCTTTTTGAAAAAATAAATGAAAAAATTAAAACCCCAAAACTCAACCCCCCAAACAGACCCATGGGGAGGGGGATGGGGGGCAAAGCCAACTGGCACGGCCTTGCACCCCGACACGCCGATTCGGGGGTGTGAAAGGGCCGAGGCGACGGGGCACAAAGGGCGCGGATGTGGGGCGAGGGGGAGGACCGGGAGGCGCTGGCACGGGTTCGGCTCCGCGGCTCGAGGAGAAGAAAGGATCGGGGAGGCGACAGTTGGGCCTGGCGGTGAGGGCGTGTCGGAGAGAGAGAGAGAGCGAGAGAGAGTGAGTGAGTGCCAGGTCGCTCCATAGATAAAAAATCAAAGAGTCCTTCCTTCACCCCACCCCCACCCCCAAATCACCCTGTCTCCCAACAGCCAAACCCAAACTCTCTCACAGAAAAAAAAAAGAAAGGAGTGGAAAAAGAGCGGTGTAAAAGGAGGAGAAACGGCGTGCACAATTTCTCTTTCTTGGGCGAGAGGGGGAAAGCGGCTCGGCTCCGAGCGTGACAATATCCCCCCTTTGAGCGGAGCAGGGGGGGCGGCCGTATACGGAGCGAGGAGAAAGAGGGGCGGGGCCTTTCGGAAGGGGGGAGACGGATGGCGGGGGGGGGGGGATAAAAACCTGCCGTGCCATAACGTTGAATAATTCCCGACGGCCGAAAAGCGTCTCTGTCTCTCTTATCCTCTCTCTCCCCCTCCTCCTCCCCTCTCTCCCCTCCACCTCTCTCTCCCTCCCCTTCCCACTCTCTCTCTTCTCTTCCCTCTCTCCCTCTCTTCTCCCTCTCTCTCGCCTATCTCTCTCTTCTCTCTACCCCCTCCTCTTTCATCTCCCCCCTCTGTCTTTCTCTCCTCTCCCTCCTCTCTCTCTCTCTCCCTCTCTCTCTCTCTCTCCTCTCTCTCTCTCTCCTCTCTCCTCTCTCTCTCTCTCTTCCTCTCCCTCTCCTCTCTCCCCCTCTCCTCTCCCTCTCTCTCTCTCCTCTCCTCTCCTCTCCCTCTCTCCTCTCCTCTCTCTCTCTCTCTCTCTCCTCTCTCCTCTCCCTCTCCCTCTCTCTCCCTCTCTCTCCTCTCCCTCTCTCTCTCCCTCTCTCTCTCTCTCTTCCTCTCTCTCCCTCTCTCTCTCGCTTTATCGCCCGTCGGATGCCATTCTCTCCCCTCTGCCGCTCCTCAGCTGCACATATAAATATTTAAGGAGGCCCGGCCCGCAGCCTCATCAATCTGAGAGTCGCTTGTGATTACAGCGGCCGGCTCTCGCATTCGTACTCCGAGCGGACACCCCAAAAAAAAATCGGCGTGGAGAGCCAGCGCCCGCCTCTCCCTCACTGCAAACAGTCCTGGGGGGTTGGGGTGGCTGGTGGGGGTGGGGGGGGGGGGGCATGGGAGGTTTTGGGAAGGGGGGGTTGGGTTGGGGGGGGTGGAAACAAAGGCCATCTGCTCCCAGACAATCCTGTCCGACGTGTCGAACTGTAACACACAGAAATTCACGCAGCTGTAAGGCTGTCCGCGTGGTGAGAAACGATGGTGTAAAAAAACAAAAAAACGTTTTTTTGGCTGTAGCTCCCTGACGTGTACTTGACATGTATTATTATGATTTTTTTCTTCCCGGTAGAGGCCTTGGACTGTACGTCTTTTTTTTTTTTTAACAGGCGCGGGAAATAAACTTCAGTAAAAGCCTTTCGTTCCGCGCCCCGGGTTCGATGGAGCGCGATGCGGCGGAATGTAAAGATTACTCGTTTCCCCTCGGCCTGTGCTTTAAGTTAATGGGATGACCTGACCGTGGAAAGCAAGCGCACTCGATTTACTGCGAAACCTCGCGGAGAGCAGACGTATTGATGGCCGTGGCTCGCAAATGCCATGTCTGTCAACCGTGTCCTCCGATTGCACACACGCACACACAAAAAAATACAATACTGTGACAGTCTTGAATGATTTCCGTTAAACCGCGTTGGGAACGGGCCATTAACATAACAGCACTTCTGTCATGCAGCTGAAATGAAATGTCATCATATTGTACTCTCTATGACGACAGCTCCTCCAGTAAAGACGACCATTTGAGTACACACTGGTTGAGCTGGTCTTGTAACCTGAAGGTCGCAGGTAGGACACCGCCGTTGTGCCCTTGAGCAAGGGTACTTAACCTGCACTGCTTCAGTACATATCCAGCTGTATAAACGGATGCAATGTAAATGTGTTGTATAAGTTGCTCTGGATAAGAGTGTTTGCTAAATGCCTGTAATGTAATGTAATGTTCTTTGCCTGTTTTTTGCTAAAGCTTTTACTGTTAGCGTATATATACCAAAAAACCATTATCTATGGCATCTTGTGCTGCTTATGTTTCGCATGAAGGATCATTCACCCGGATTTATACAGCTGGATATTTTAGGTTAAGTACCCTGGCAAAGGTTACAATAAGCCCAGGCCCAGGCCCGGAGTCAGAACTGCAGTCAGCCCTCTCTGTTTACCAGGCCGATCCCCCCCCCATGAGTACTTTACGCTGCCCGCTCTAGTTGTGGCGTGATCAATGTGACATCTGCCCGACCTCAGCAGCTGAGCACACACACAGAGAGAGAGAGAGGAAGAGAGAGAGAGAGAGAGAGAGAGGGAGGGAGAGAGAGAGAGAGAGAGAGAAGGAAAGAGAGGGAGAGGGAGAGAGAGAGAGAGAGAGGGGGAGAGAGAGATGTGAGAGAGAGGGAGAGAGAGAGAGAGAGAGAGAGATGTGAGAGAGAGGGTGAGAGAGAGGGAGAGGGAGCGAGAGAAAGAGAGTGAGAGTGAGAGAGACAGAGAGAGAGGGAGGGAGAGAGAGAGGGGCCACCGCCGTGAGGAATGGCGGGATTCGCGGATGCACCTGACGCGGAGGAGAACTCTGCATGCGCCCCCGCCGCCGCGCGCTCGCGCCTCGGGGGAAAATACCCCGTAAATCAGAACAGGGGGGCTGATGTCACTGCTGGGGGTTTACTGGGGGGCCCCGTGGTGCGCCGGTCCACACCAACCCCTTGCGCACCCTTCCACGGCAGTCCCTTCAGCGAATAAACCCCCCCCCCCGGACTCATTTCACTCCCTCTCCAGAGTGGCTGCCCCTTTCTCACGACCATCACTCAAAAACGGAGAATGATGAACAGCATTGCTCCATGGGCCTCCGACAACCATCCTGATTTACAAACCTTATGACTGCACAAGAAGAAGAAGAAGAAACAGAAACATGACAGTTATGCTGTTTCATATTATAATGGTACATGTTTGCAAGACCTTTTCTCAAAATTCACCTGGAAATGAGACCGAGGGGTCAGAGAACAAGGCATCACAAGCAATGTTACTTTAGATTAATATATGTATTTTCATCAATTGTTAATGAGAATGAAGAACAGTTCTAACGAGATAATATCCCGTATGCAGGCACCTGAAGATGCTGTGAGCGCAAAAAAAAAAAAATTCCAGGAGAACCAATCAGACGCCTGTGACACAGCGATACTGGAAAAGAGAGACAGATGCGGACGGTACACACTGTACTTTTGGTGGTGGGGGGCCGGGGGGGGGGGGGGGGGGGGCATTTGTCATCACTCTCCTTTCTTTTTTTATTTTATCCGTACCGTGTTTCATATCACTCTTCTCTGTCAGCCGTCACCTTACTCAAATCCACATGGACCCCCCCCCCCGCCCCCCCACCCCCCCGCCAGCGACCTCTGCACACGGCCCGTCCCTGATATTTCTACGGTCTCACACTACTGCTGGGCCATTAAAACATTTCCCATAATATTTCCCCGCTCTTTTCTCACCGCGCGTATAAAAAAAAGCGCTTTCCACATGTTGCTTCGCGGTCTCCGTGTGTGAACAGGAACGCATTAAAACTTCAGCGTTGGATCTAAATCACTGGCTGCACTTCCATTAGAACGGGTAGCACGGGTAACATTTACCTTGGAACGCCTTGTCCTGCTGTGCAGGAACACCCACCAAGACATCTTTGCACTGGGGGGGGAAAAAAGAAAAAATGACATCACATGATGTGATCGAGCCCCAGGCTTTTGCAGTCAAGGATGAACTAATTAATCATCTGCACAAATGTGAATTATTAACTTTTTAATGCAACCAAGGTGTTGGACAAAGTTTGTATGAAGTCATGATTGCCTTGTTTGAATTTAGACATCTCAAACTTCATAATAAGTATGTGGTGTGACATTTTCTTTTTTTTACAAATTACACATTTTTTGAGTAATTACAAACATTTCTTTTTTTTTTTAATGCTCAAAATGCATTAGGCAAAGATGGAAACCTGGAAACTGACATTCTAAAGTTGCATAATTTGCATTATAATGCTGAATAAAATCACACTAATGGAACAGAAGTTACACACAGTGTTCTTGGTCAACTTGGAGGCAATTAGAAAACTGGATGAAAAAAAACTGCACTTACATTAACGACGCTCTGGCCACCGTGCCTTCCGTAGTTATAATTAATTATTTTAATATTTAACAAAAAATAAGAGCAGCTTTTGTGTTGTCCAAACTCTGTGGTAGTTTTTTGGCCAAAAGCCTGTGGCGTGAATAGGAGGGCAAATCGGCAAAGTTTTTAAAGAGCTCATTTGGCCAGTGAGAATCTTTCCACAGGGCGCTCTTCACCAGGAAACGCTACAGACGCTATGCGACTATCAAAAAATGCGCAAAAGAAACGTTGCGGCGGCTGCAACACGAAGTGAACCCAAGCCAACGGTGTGGCGGAGGACGCGGGGGTGGGGGGTCCGGGCGGGGGGGGTCCATCGAACGGGACGGCTTTCTCATTACCGCGAAAAACCGCACCTGGGCGAGCCGGGGGGAGGTGGAGGGGGGGCGCAAAGAATAGCAAAGAATAGCAGGGAGCGGACATGGGTGAGTTCACAAACACGCACCCCGACCCGGGCCGTTCCAGTCTGCCGTGGCGCGAGATCGATTATCGGCGAACAACGACGCCCCTGGAGAGAGAGGGCTTGCACTGGATGGGGGTTCGTATTTTGATTATCAGATAATCTCCTCAGGGTGAAGCAAAGCCCCGGGGGCGGGGGGCGGGGGGGGGGGGCTGGGGGGCTGTCTTCCTTTCAATGGGGAAAGAGAGCGAAGCCACACAGAACAATGCCTAGATGCACACGCACACGCACACCATGCTGAGAAGGACCAGTTGGGAAGGAGCAGAACTGGAGGCCAATTACACTAACTTTGGCAGTAGCATTCATGCTTGGTGCCACCGTCTATTAGGAGGAAATAGGATTGGGATTTTTTGTTTTTTTGACGTCTTAATAGAGCCAATGGCAGTCATTACATTACATTACATTACAGGAATTTAGCAGACGCTCTTATCCAGAGCGACTTACACAACTTTTTACATAGCATTTTACATTGTATCCACTCATACAGCTGGATATATACTGAAGCAATGCAGGTTAAGTACCCTTGCTCGAGGTTACAACGGCAGTGTCCTCCCCAGGAATTGAACCTATGACCTTTCGGTTACGAGCCCTCCTTACCCACTGTGCTACACTGCCGCCCCAGTCACTGTAGGGGGACGTCAGAGGAGCTGTTCTGAAGCATTTCGCTCGCTTGTTCCCGGTCCAGATCATGTCAAGATTTCAACAAGATCCCCGATCTCTCAGCAGCCACACCTGCAATCTCCTTATCCCCTTCCGCTATCTCCATGGTACAGCAGTCTTCTCAGTCAAGGAAGTCCTGGAATTTGCACAGATAAAGGGCAGGTTCAAATGCCTCTGTCCATGCCCAGTGCAAAAGCTTGCGAAAGCGAAAAAATAAAAAAATAAAAAAAACCGAATCTAGACATCTAGAGGGGTGGAAATCTAGGTTGAGAAACATTTTGACCTACAGTGAAAGGACTAGGTTGACCCCAATATGGCCCAGGTTTAACCCAGTTATAGCCTGGGCTATGTCCCGTTCGGGTAGAAAACTTTGGCTTTTGAGCTGAGTGTAGCCGGTTTTTCACCCGAACACCTAGACAGCATTTCACTGACTTTTCACCACAAGGAAAGTTCCCCAGGGAGAGCCTGGCATTTCACAATGGCTCGTTATACAATACAGAGTACAGTAGGCCCAGTACAGAAACAGCACAGTAGGCCCAGTATAGAAAACACATAAGACGGCTAACAGGGACTGAGCATGGTTTCAGAGCTCATAGACAAAATTGTTTTTCACTCCGACTGAGAATCTCGCTGACTGAGAATCTTATTTAACCTTTTTTCTATTTAAACCTGTGTAAGGACAAAATTGTGGATAACTTCAGTACACTGTCTCACACAGTCAACACCCCCCCCCCCCCCCCCCCCCCCACACACACACACACAACCAGGCCCAAGTGCATACAGATACAAATATTTTGCAAGGCCATGTCTCAAAATTCACCTGAAAATTTGACCCTACACAGACCCTGTACAGCCACCTGTGACACAGCGACAATGAAAAAGAGAGACAGATACAGAGTGTACACACTGTACTCTTCCTCTCTCTCTCTCTCTCTCTCTCTCTCTCTGTCTCTCTCTCCCTCTCTCTCTCTCTCCTCCTCCTCTCCTCTCTCTCTCTCCCTCTTCCTCTCTCTCCTCTCCTCCCGTATACAGGTGCGCTGTGTGCGCGTGTCACGTACAGACTGGCTTGACCGAGGTGCAGGTTCGTCCCGGTAGACCTGCCGTTACCCTCGCAGTACTACCAATGCTTCAGATATACCTGATAAATGTCATGTAAATTATGTAAAAGTTTAGTCGTTCTGGATAGGTCTGCTAAGCCTGTAGTAATGTATGGTGTTGCTGTTGCCGTGTGGAGACACCATGGAGACATCATGGAGACACCGTGGAGACCCTCTCCCGCCCTCGGTGGGGAAAAACAAGCCTGTGGAAGCTTGTGACCCCCCGATTTTCACACAGTCCCTAGACCCGCCCCCACCCCCCCCCCCCACCAATTTCATCACTTTTACAATGTTTTCCCTTCTTCCCTGCGATCGCATCTCCGATTCCATGTCTGAGTGAGCGCCAGGAGACTACAGGATCCTCTCGCTGCGAGCAGACACACTGACCTGCGGAACAACCCCCCCCGCGCTACACCCCTAAAGCCCACTTGCAACCACCCCGTACACCCGGAACAACCCCGGGCTCGGGCGACGACTTTCTCCCAACGCGAGGGAGACTTCCACTCGCATATAGGAGGGAGTGTAGCACAGTGGGTAAGGAACTGGACTTGTGACCGAAAGGTCGCAGGTTCGATTCCCGGGTAAGGACACTGCCGTGGTACCCTCGAGCAAGGGTACTTAACCGAAATTGCTTCAGTATATATCCAGCTGTATAAATGGATGCAATGTAAAATGCTGTGTGAAAGTTGTGTAAGTCGCTCTGGATAAGAGCGTCTGCTAAATGCCTGTAATGTAATGTAATGTAAAGAGTCAAGCTGTGCCGTCTACAGCTGGTACGCCAGTGACGCCGCGGATATTATTCTGGTTTTTCTCGCGCGGAAGTGAAGCGACGTGCGCGCCGTCCCGCGTCAGATGGGCCTGCGTTCTGGACAGAAGGCGGTTTTCGCAGAACGCGTGCCAGACTCGATCGCTGTCGTCCCCCCCCCCCGTACCGACCGTGGAACAGCTTGCGCCCGAATACCGCTGAGTTTAATTAGCGCTTCGGTTGTTTTGTTTCTCCGAAAGTTTGCGAATTCGTCTCTGTACACACACGCGCACACAAAAAAAAAGAAAACACAAAGCAAAAGAACAAACAGTATAGCGAAAAGAACAACAGAAGAACAAATGCTTTTTTTTTTAAACTCAGAAAGACTGATTGATAAAGAGACAAGGGAATTATCTGCAGAGCATTCATCCTGATATAATTCAAATACAATGAAATAGATTACATACTTTGGATATTTTACTTTTTTTGCCAAACATCTGGACAAATTGAGGGATGGAATACGCCTCTGTAAAACTGCCACTCTCGGTTTCCCACAATGCACCTGGCCCCGGACCCCAGAGACCGAAGTTTGGGCTGTTACAGTACTGCACCCTGGGGAGGCGTAGAGCAGGTGAGCTGGGGAGGTTTACTGGGGCGCACTGGGACGTCCCGGGAGAGGAGGGAGGGGCAGTGAGGGCGGTGAGGGTGGGAAGCAGATTTTTGCTAATGTACCGAGCACATGCGTGAGCCCTGGAGGCAGGTTCACCCCCAGCTCAGCTTTTTACTGGGGAGGGGGGGAGGAGGGGGTGTGAGGTGGGGGAAAACTACATCTGGTTTCCAAAGCTATCTCTGGTTCTCAGGCCCATGAACTTCTCCCCCTCCCCTTCTCTCCCCATCTTGATCTCTCTCTCTCCCTCCTTCTCTATCGCTCAATCTTTCTCTCTCTATCTATCACTTTCTCTCTATCTTTCTCTCTTGCTCACTATCTCTCTATCTCTAGCTCCCTCTCTTGCTTTCTCTCTCTATGGCTCTCTCACTCTCTCTCTGTCTAATTCTCTCTATGGCTCTCCCTCTCCCTCTCTCACACACTCTCTCTCTCTCTCTCTCGCTCTCTAAAACAGGAGGTCTCTCTCCCCCCAGCTGTTGTGACTTCTCCTCATAACGGCGTATTACGGATAGCGTAATACACAGGCACACAAGCTGGGGCTCCGGGAGGCTAGCGCCTGACAAATGGGATGAATTTCAAATAAATCTCAGACATGAGAACTCGGGGCTTTTCCGTTTGTTCTCTATCGTTACCTGGCTGTGGAAACACGTTCTGAATCCCCGGGGGGGGGGGGGGGGAACAACCTTCCGCTTAGACCTTCCACTCCTAATTTCCCACATCTCTTCCCTCCCGGTCAGCTTTATCGATGCCGTCTTCGCAGAGAGGGGTAAAAAAAAAAATAACAGGTGCTTCGGTTAAACTCGGTTACGCTGCGCTTGCTAAGGACCGCGGGGTCCGAGCGAGCCCCCCCGGAGTCCAGCAGTTAATATGCCACAAGCCCTGGCATTTAATCCTTTTATTAAATCCGGTCCTTATTAAAAACATAACTCATTATACAAAAAAAATTAAAAAAAAGGTCATTTGTGTACCAAAGAGCAGCGGCTGTGCCCCGCTGCGCTCTGTCCTTTCGTGCCTAGGGTGCCCACAGGAAATCAGCCTTCGCCAGCCCGCGCAGCGAGCAGAGGAGCACGAGGCCAGCTCTGCATTTAACCCGTCGAAGAGCATCTTTGTTTTTTCTAAGTCAGTGTTCTAGAACTCCACTGATTTCAAGCGTCAGCAGCGACTGTTAACGTCAGCATTAGAATCGTTGCCCCTAATCATCGCCTCAAAACTCTGAGTCAGTGTTCTAGAACTCCGTCGCTTTCGATTACCGGCAGTGACTGTGACATCATCGTTAGAATGTTCAGTGGAGAACGCAAGGCCAGCTCTGCATTAAAGAGGGCGTCTGTGGCCACTGCCGGGGGGGGGGACATAATCACCTGTGATTCCGGCGAAGTCTCTCTGCGTGTCTGAGAGGGGATGCAGAGGCAATGATGGAAACCTTCTCTTTGTACGCCTCCGCGTCTGGCTTCGTGCTCGGTGCCGATATGCTTGTCTGATGTCGTGGGTCTGCGTCGGTGTCCCCACAAGGGGGGTAGTTTCAGAGTAGTGTGTGTGTGTGTGTGTGTGTGTGTGTGTGTGTGTGCAAGGTGTGTGTCCATGTCCTCACAAGGTAGGCATGACCAGACTACTGGTCCCTCAGCCCTCATCCAGAGGAGTCAATCTGACGGGGAGAAGGTGGCGGTGGTGGCGGAGGGTAGAAGCAAGCGTGTAAGGGGGGGTGGGGGTGGGGTGGTTGGAAATGAAACTGAAGCCCTGAACAGCTGGGCAGGGCAGTAAATCCACCTCCCCCAGGGGCAGTTATTTGGAGGTTTACAGGAACGCGCAGCGAGCAGAGTGCTGTCTGAGGGGAGGAGGAGGGGGGGGGGGGAGGCCGGGGGGGGGGGGGGGTAATCAAACCGCACTCAATCCCGGCCCCATTCCATACCTCTGAGCGGGACATAAAGAACAATCTTTCAATTTCCATTTGGGAATCAATAATGAACTGGGGGGTCCGACACAGATCCATAATTACACTGCGGCTCCCTGGCACTGCTCCGGAGTTCATGTTTAATGCATGCGGCACTGTGTCTGCTTGCCACAGAACAACACCCCAACCCCCTCACCCACCCCCCCCACCCCCCCACCCCTCCCAAAACACAAACCAGTTCAGATGACAGTGTGACTGCAGAGAAAGTCTCCGTGCTGCTAACCATTCTTTCCAAACATGAAACATGCAAAAACGCAAAAAAAAAAAAAAGCAAACCCAACCTCTTTCTGCCTCGTGCTCTCTGTATTAAATGTACTGTAGGCAGCCATTGATGGTTCTTCCCATTGCTTTGGTAAGTCAATGCATGGGATAAATGCTAATCCATGAATTAGCATTAGTTACAGTTTATGCTAAAGATGGCAGTAAAATATACATTCTGGACTCCGTCAGTGTGTGTGGTGTATGTGTGTGTGTGTGTGTGTGACTGTGTGTGAGACTGTGTGTTTGGGTGGGTCATAAGCATTGGTGGTGGGTGAGCTAAAAGTGGAGGTTGGGGGGGGGATAAATTGCTACTGGGAATAATTAGCTATACCTACTGCTATTGATTATTCAGTTAGCTAATAGCTTGATTATTGATCCAGGTGACTATATGGATACGCCAGTGGCAATGAGCGCAATGAGCGTTTCAGTCTACAGTCTCTGGCTGTTCACTCACACGAGGGCTCGTGAGCAGCCGCAGTGATGGGCTTCCCAAGACCACAGTGAGCCCCGGAATCTTCCGGAACCCCGTGACATCAGCGCGGGGAGATGCCTCTGTGCACGGGCCACCAGGGATGCGCCAAGACCCCCCCGGACCCCCCCAGCAACAACCCCCCCCCCCCCCTTTTTGACCCCTGCTGTCCAGAACACGCTGTCCCATGGCAAAACACTCGGTGGGTGAATCACTGCTTTGGGGGGGGGGGGGAACTGACAGACACAAATTAGCCATTTACCCACAATCCAACAGTGGCCCCCGAAGTATCCCCGGGCGACGGCGAGTTCCTGAGCCAGCACAGTGGTCCGGGGGGGGGGGGGAGGCCGACGTGCGGGCACCCGCCCAGCTCCTTCCCCCGGAACTCCGGTGCCACCCACGCAGATCAAAGCCCGTGGCCGAGGGCAGTGCCCGCTGCGTGCCCCCCGCCCGCCGTTTCTATTTCTGAAAAGAATCTCGAGAGGGGTCTGGCTTCGCCGCGCGGCCCCGCAGCAGCTGGTTCAGAACCAGAGGCCAGGCGGCCATGTCTGCCCACAGGTACCCAGCATGCCTCGGGAGCCCCACTCCTCCTCCCACCTGTCCGCGTGGCTCTGTGTGTGAGAAACGGGCTCGGGCGTCAGAGGCAACAGCGTGCCAAGAAAAGACAGAAAGACAGAGAATGACATTTTTTTATTATTTTTTAACCAAACCCTTCATCTCCTCCTCACTGTGAGATTTCAAAGGAGGGATTATTTTCTCAGGACAGGATTCAAGAACACGAAGGTTCGTGAAGTCGTAATCTTCAAAATGTAAACATTTTTCTTGACGTGTTCTAAAATATTATGCATGTCTTACACGCTGTTAGCTGTAATTGCTGATACAACATTTCTGTGTTCTCTAAAACGGCTTTTTTTTTTTTTTAAACAGCGTCAACATTTGTAATTGAGCCACGGCGACAGCTACTGGGGAAGAAAAGCAATGTTCTGAAAACGAGTTTCCTGTTTAAATATTTTCTCTACCCAAAATGTTGGAAGGCCGGACTCCATCCCTCCATGCAGCAGAGACAGGCCTTTTCCAACTTCTGCACTCACACACAATTGTTAGATCCAGGGCAGCAAGCCGTTCAAATACACAGGGCGCGCAGGTCCACGGATTTGAGGGCTGAACAAACAATTTTCATTCACCTGTGAAAAACACGACTCTGAATTTGTTTTGACATCGGTCCCCTCCATAAACCTTTGCAGCGCTGTGACTACATTGCCATGGTGATCTGGGCATGTTAAAACCCCCCTCTATTTGCTGAAGGGCCGTACCTTTTGCTCCAGCGAATGTCTCATAATCTCTTGATTTATGTTCGCAGTCACACAACAACAAAACATTTGTTGATGTGTGAATTGTGTGGCTCCACAGAAGAGCTTTCCACTATGTGAACGGTAATAATAAAATTTATTTGAAGGAAAAAGAATGTGTTTTAACTATATGCAGTAACAGTGCCCTCAAAAAGGACTGCGATAAAATACACACCCTGGACTCTGAGTTTGATTCTCTCAGTTACTCTGTTTGGCTCTCTCTATATATGTGTGTGAGTGTGTGTGTGTGTACGTGAGAGTGATTGTGTGTGTGTGTGAGAGAGAGAGAGTGATTTTGTGCATATGAGTGTGCACGTGTGTGTGTGTGTGTTTGTGCGGGTGTGTGAGTGAGTGGCTGTGTGTGTGTGAGTGAGAGAGAGAGAGAGTGATTAGATTTTGGATAAAATTGAGAAAAGATTATAAAAGACATGGACAGTTTAAAATTGCGCTCAGCTCAACTGTTCTCAGCTCATTACTTTCCTGCTCTGCTGTACTGTGTAGCCCTGTGATAGTGATCAATCGCCGCATTATTCAGCACCTCAACATAAGGTCCTCCTGGATTAAAGTATTAAGACACTCTGCATTTCATTGACATTTACATCGTGAATGTGGCTTGATTGTTCAAGCTGCGCACTTTGCTTTACTGAATTAAACTCCAGGTGGAATTACATCGCTTAGCACATTCGGCAGGAACAGGTATCTCTTTTAATTTTTCACAAATTTTGTCGAGAGTTTCTTGAAAAAGTGCTGAAGACACTTTGGGGTAAATGTCACATTTTGCATGGTGAGAGAGGCCAATTCATTATTATTTACTTCCATAGTTACAGCATGTGTCCATTAAATGTCAAAACTAATGTATGCAACAACAAAAACACTTGTTTCGTGCAGACACCTACCAAGACAGGTGTTTCTGTTGCAGTTTTTCAGCTTGAAAATGTCAAACCATGCGATTTGGCTGACCCACTCCACTTGCGATTAGCTATGACTTAAAATAACTATTTTATCGAAGCACTTTTGTGGAAAAACGGTTTTCTGTGGTTGAAACATTCCATTTCCCCTAATGCACGTTTAGTGCATTTATTTAGCATTTTCCTGAACTGTTGAATGACTAAAATTGTGCTTTAAAAAAAAATCGGACTTTTTTTGTATTATGTTGCTTCGGATAAGACCGTCAGATGTTAATAAATAATTATAATGTAATTTGACTTTCATTTTTATGCGCATAACGCCTGTTTCTATTAAGAAAGTTACCAAAAAATTGTAAATAGACTTTCTAAATGTGCATAAATCAATGCTAATAGTATTCTATCTGCTGTCACTCAGGTATTAGGATGTTCAATATTTTGTCTCCGCTGGTGGCAGGCTGTCTGAAAATTTTACACTTGCATCGACATTGTAATTGTAATGTATTTTGGAGCAGCTGGGTTTTGGAGTGCCATTACATTTGATTGTCTGGTGAATAAATAGTCAGTAATGAAACATGAATTAATCATGGGATGGGGAATGAAGATTTTTAATTATTCACAAGTGAAAATTCCTGAGAACTTCAATTCTAGCAAGTGCAATTATGTACTGCACAAGAATGCTGAAGAAAAAAAAAAAAAAAAACTGGAAGCCTGTTTCTGTGTGTTTCTGTTTGCGAGTGTGTTATCGAAAAATAAATAAAATATTTGAAACTATTAAAAAAAAAAAAAGTTACAGTCTTTTACTGGCCTCCAATATCTCCATTAGATATTAAAAATTATATTAAAATGATATCTATGAAATGTAAGTAGGCTAGTTGTGTGTGTGTGTGTGTGTGGAGAGAGAGAGAGAGAGAGAGAGAGAGTTTGTGTGTGTCTGTTGGTGTGTGTGTGCATGCAAGTGTGTGAGAGAGTTTGTGTTTGTGTGTGTGTGTGAGAGAGATAGTTTATGTGTGCGTGTTTTAGGTGAACGCTTTGTCGTTGTTGTAAAAATTATGTCAGCAGTGACTAATATACAGGACTATATACAGGTCTCTGAGAGTATACTGCACATAGCCATATGGTTTATATGGGTTTATATAAGTTAAAAGTATTTTTACAGACAGAAGGAGGAATTTATGCACTGGACCACAAGTATAATGTGCTACATATGACACATTGTAGAACTACAGCCTGTATCTATATTTATTCAGATGTCAACATAGACAAAAAAAAAACAAAAAAAACAAAAAAAACAACCAACCCCTCCTTGAATACTGTCATTATTCTAAAACAGATGTGACAATAATATTTGCACATTAGGCTACGTTTATGGAAACGATAAAATAAAACAAAAATAATGAGGATACCATTTGTTCGTTTGTAAAGGATTTGTGGAGTGTGAACATTTACAAGCTGTACTGCAGGTGTGCTGTGTCCATGGCGATGTTTACTGAGCCATAGGGAACAAGCTCGTTTCGTCTCATTTTGGGGAGCAGCTGATATCAAGACCAGAACAGACGACTGATAGCATGAATTAAAATGCACTGCCCTTCATTTTTTAGGTGAAATGCTGGGGGGCTTGGGTATAAAAAGATTTTTCACCAACCCGCAAACTCCAACTGTCCTGCAGGGGTCACTCCCATCCAATCACATTGCGGACGACAGGTGTGGCTGAGCAGAGGTATGTGACAGGTGAATATTTTAATGAACTCACCTGGTGAAATATCAGGTGAGTCTCAGCATGTATTTTCAGGAGTGGGGGGGGGGGGGTGCCAGGGTGACTCGCGTCATATGGATGATGGGAGAGAAACAAGAAGTTCAGAGAAAGGTCTGGACGCTCCTGAAAGCCTCTGCTCTCTTAGGGCTACGAAACTCTCACGTCTACTTTTCTAAATCCTGCACTCTCATCTCTCTGATTGGTCGCGTATCTCTCGGCCATCTGTGTCCGACACATCAAGAGGCGCGCCTCGGAATTTGTTTTGACGGTCATTTTTAAAGATTAATTTCGGGATAATTTCACGCCCTTGACTCATAACAGTCTACCGAAGAAAATTAATGCGCTCTGTGAAAGTCTACTGCTAAGAACAGTCTCAGAATTTCATGATTTATTAGGTTAGTATTTCCCACATTTTCTGTAGCACTGGTGGAGCTAGCTCCGAGATTAGTCCAATATCTAATTATAAATTAAAAGCCAGTCCTTTGATGATGAGTGCTAAATGAATAGAATGATTGGTCTTTGATCTCAGGAAGGAAAAACCACTGAGCGCTGGTTTGCAAACCGCAGAGAACAAAGAAGCTATATTTCAAATATCCTCTCGGCAGTTTTATAGATGTGTAAACATTTAAGTTTATTTAAGAATTACGACGTTACGCCCATACTTGGCCCTGGCCGATTCTGTTCCGCTCGCGACATTTTTATCGTTCCAACTGTGGAATCTGAGAGAACCAATCCACGTCCTTGATTCGTGGCTCCGATCTGTTTAGTTGCGCGACAGAATTAGTACTGGAGCTGAGTCAGAGCCATACAGACAGCAACAGAGGCACGCCGGAGACGAGCTTCCCCTCCGCCCTGATATACAAGCGATCTGATCCCGCGGTACATTTTTTACTGGCGCAAGGCTGACGCTCCTTAATAGAAAACATCAACATGCTAATGAGAGCGAATGGCAGGCAGGCAGGCAGGGGTTCGTCTACGCGGAGTAGTCCAGCGATGTTGCTGATGACACATTAGTTGTGTCGGTCGCATGCTGCTGCCACTTTCAAGAACATGGGAAATATGTTCACACGTCGTTACGAAGACACCAAACAGCAGACAGTCCTTGTGTACAAGGGTCTGGATGGCATCTGAGCTATTGCATTAGCCTCCATAAGCAGATGCTGCCTTCGTGAAGACGTTTCTGCTGAGACATGCACAGGATTCCAGATATCCATTAGCGAACATAAATAGAACTGAACATTATGCAAACATACTAAACGCCATCTTCAGCAAATATTCTTTTTAAATGTTTCTGAACCCCCTTAATGAGATAGCATAGTATTTATAGTATAATTTCTGAAATGTATAATAATTTTTTTTTCTAACAGATAGGCCTGTAAGGAACCATGTGGGGATTCAGGACTTTTTTTCAGTGTACAAAGAAGTGACAACACAGGATCTGGGGCCGAGCACTCCCAGCCCCCCCCCCCCACCTCCCACCTCCTCCCCCCGAGACCCTAACACACATGTACCAATGGTTCGTAATGCACTTATCTCCCGGGGGGAAATGTGTGAGTGCAGCTAATATCATTAGCGACTGGAAAGTAATTACTTTTTTACAGCTCAGAGATTAACCTTGGGAGAGATGTGTGCGGGAAACGTTTTCCTCCCACGGCCAAAATTCCCCTGGAAGCCCGGATCTGTTTACCAAAACCCTGTGTGGTCTCGTCTGAGCCACTAAGCCGGCTTCTAGCAGCTCCCGCCTGTCCGTCCAGCAGCCAATAAAAAACCCCGATAAGCCTCTGCTCCGTCCGCCAGCATTCGCCGCGACCGGGCCCTCCCCGTTAAGATTTAACGCAGGTACAGGGAATTAACGGTTAAATGGGACGCGAAAAAAAAAGGCTCACGCGGGAGGAAGGAAGAAAAGAGAGAGGGAGAAACACACGGAGGAGTGCAGGCCCACTGGCAGCGAGCTGGCTGGTGGCGAGGGGGGCGGTGGGTGGGGGGGAGCACTGCTGGGGAGGGAGGGGGGGTTTGGGACCGAGCAGTAGGGCACATCAAAGCTTTGATCTAATGAGGCTCGACTCCTAAATGAAGTCGGCTGGAGGTCCTGGCTAATGGGGGCTCATGGGGAGATGTGAGGGACAGTGGCTCTGTGTGTGTATGTGTACGTGTGTGTGTGTGTGTGTGTGTATGAGAGAGAGAGACAGATAGAGAGAGTGAGAGTGTGTGTGTGTGTGTATGAGAGAGAGAGACAGATAGAGAGAGGGAGAGTGTGTGTACGTGTGTGTGTACGAGAGAGAGAGACAGATAGAGAGAGGGAGAGTGTGTGTTTGAGAGACAGAAAGAGAGAGACAGAGAATTTGTGTGTGTGTGTGCAAGAGACAGTAAGAGAGACAGAGAGTGTTTGTGTGTGTGTGTGTGTGTGTGTGCATGCAAGTGTGGGTATGTGTGTGTTTGTGAGAGAGATAGTTTGTGTGTGTGTGTGTGCGAATCCTTGTTTGTGTGGGAGTGTACATGCGCGTATGTAAGAGAGAGAGAGAGAGAGACAGAGAGAGAGGGAGAGAGGGAGAGAGAGAGAGAGACAGAGAGAGAGGGAGAGAGAGACAGAGAGAGAGGGAGAGAGGTTGTACAATATGTGTGAATAAACTGTCTCCGCTGAAGCAGTTACACGGACACACAGCAGCTGCTGCTTTGCATAAACCCGACAGTAAACATCAAGCCGAGGTCAGGACAGTAAAACCCACTCAAACAGCCCACATCACCCACACAGGGCTACCCACTGCCACACAGGCACGGGAACCGCCGACAACAACAGCAACACACGCGTCAATATGTTACCAATCCTTTATTAAATAATAACAATAAAAAAGAACATTTCTGTACAAAGTCTATAAACAGCAATTGAATATCTGAGCAGTGCCAGGATTTTCACGTCTCTCTCTTGTTTTTTTTTTTGTTTTTTTCCGGTCGCCCCCTGTCCCAGACAGAAGAGGTAATACTATCTCAGCTCCCAGGGAAAAGTGAATTTAGGTGAGCTCCAAGGCACTTAGCAAAGGGTCAGCAGAGACTAATGAAGGGATGGCTGAAGAAAGAGTGGGGTGCGCACTTTTAAAATTTCATTTAATTTTTTTTTCCACTAAAGCGTCTTTCAGCACCCTCCAATCAGCTCCCGTGGATTTGAGACTGTCGGGTTTCCGGCTTGGCTCGGCCCCCCCCCCCCCGGCTCCGCCCCCCCGGCCGAATTCGCGGTGTCTCTGATTGGCTGGGGACGGAGCGCGCGCGTGTGCGGGCACTACAGACTCGGTACAGCAGAGGTGCGGCAGCGAGAACGCGCGGTTCGCTTTATTTTGTCGTTTTTCCGGTTCGAGGACAGGGGCGGGGAAATCCAGAGAGCGAAGCGACGCGACACAAGCCTCCCGACGCCATTTTGTGTTTTCGCCACAAAAAAGCACTGTGTCCTGTTAACCCTCACTTTTCTTGTTGTTGGGAGTAAAAACAAAATAAAAACAACTGCCCAAAAAAAAACAAAAAAAAACGTTTTTTTAAAGTGAAATGAAGTAAAACACGAGGCCTAATCCTCCAAGGCCTCAGCGGTTAGGGATCCAGGAGCTAGTGTTTCTCAATGGCTGTCCTCCCAAAGCAGTTCCTTTAAGGCTCAATAGTGTGTCCAAGAATTCGTCTTCGTTCGCCACTTTCTGTCATTTGTCTCTTTGTTTTTTTCGAGGTCCTTCCTGTGGCACACAGAGAGCTGGTGCTGGTAGAGTCGTAGACGCCTGTCTCTCCGCCATCGCGAGAGGGCCGTTTCCCTCCAATTTCTGACGCGTATGTTGGCCGTACGCGACGAACGTATTTCGTTGTCCCCCGCCCCCCCCCTCCAGCTCTCTGCAATCCACAGGCTGCGCTGAAGTAAGCTTCACAGGTCACAACGCAGCGTTTCGCTGTGCATTTTGTTTTTTTTCCTTCCGTCAAATAAAAATGAAACACCAAAGACAATCCTTTGACTAAATCTATCTTACAGAATCAAATATCTTGTCCCCTAATTTTTAGGCAAAATACTGTTATTTTTTTCTTCTTCTTCTTCTTTCTTTTTAAGACTGGCAACAGTCCGTAAAACAAAACATTGAATATTACAAACACTCTGAACTAAAGAGGAAGAAGACTGTGGCAGTCGACGCACAAGAGAGTTATTGCGAAAAAAATAGCACAGATGACAACAGGGGCTGAAGCTGAAGAACTGAAGCAGGTCTGTCACAGATGCACTGGTCTAAAACTAAAACTAAAACAGTCCACAAAAGTAACAGAAACCTAGGCCACTGTTTTCACGCAAAAGGAGAAAAAGTTTCGACAAGTCACCACCCGTCTACGAAGTCCTAGCGTCACTCGTTTCTAACTTATGTCACCTGTTTAAAAAGTAGATCTTTAAAAATCTATATTTGTATATCATTTTTTTTGTTTGTTTTTGGGATAGGCATTAAATTGATATGTTTTGATATTTTTTTTATTTTATTTTATCTTTTAAATTCGGAGCACCCGTAGAGCAGCCCCCCCCCCCCGAGACCGGCTCCTAATGGTTTTCCACCCGTGGCTCCGGGTCCGAAAGCAGGGCTCCAGTCCAGCAGCGGTTGGGGGTCAGTGCGTGTGAGGGTGGCGGCTTGGCCCGCCTTCCAACGGACCGCCGCTCGTCCACAGGAAAGGGAGAGATACAAATGTGGGAGGAGGAGTTTGGGAGGGGGAGGAGTTTGTTTTTTTTTTTGTTTTTGTTTTTTGTTCGTTGGTTTCTTTTCCCGCCGTTGGGGGGCGAGCGGACGCACAGCGACACAAGCACGGCGGCCTCTCCTCTCTCCTGCAGCGCCCCCTTCAGGGCTCCGAGCAGCAGCGCTGCTGGTTGATCTTGACCTTGTGCTTGATGCCGTCGTAGAGCTCGAAGTTGTAGTTCTCCAGCGTGGTGGAGCTGCGCGAGGACAGGCCGCCGTAGGAGCACGTGCAGTAGAGGAGGAGGCCCGCGCACACCGCCCCCAGCAGGACGCCCAGGGAACTCATCACGATGATGGTCACCAGGATGGGGTCCAGCGTGTACAGCCAGGAGTTGTCCTTCTCCGACACCCGGGTCACGGGGGGGTCAGAGGTGGGCCCGGGGGTGCTCCACTCCAGGAAGGGGAACGCTGAAGTTGGAGAGAAGGGGGCAGCAGGTGTGAGCACTGGGGGAATTTGGGTTTTAGTGTGTGTGTGCGTATGTGTGTGTGTGTGTGTGTGTGCGTGCGTGTGTGTGTTTGTTTGTTTACGAGCGTGTATGTGTGTGTGTGCGTGTGTGTGTGTGTGCATGTGTGTGTGTGCGTGCGTGTATGTGTTGTGTGTGTGTGCGTGTGTGTGTGTGTGTGTGTGTGTGTGTGTATGTGTATGTGTGTGTATGTGTGTGTATCTTTTTAGCAGAGAAGATCCTGGCTCTAATTTGAAAACATTCAAAATGGCGGTACGGTGTTAACAGTCCCCTGAAAACTCATAACTCTCCCACATCACCCTTTGAACCCAAGTCCTAAACTGCCAGTCCGTCGATGACTCATAAATTCAACATTAATTAAGCCGTTTGTGACTATCTCCAGGCTCATTGGTCTTTGAACTAACGAACACAGTGGCGAGGTCCAGTCTGTCATGCAGTTTAATTTTACACTTCTTCCCTCTCCCTGTGTCTTTGCGGGGGGGGGGTTGGGGTTGGGGGCGGGGGGGTGACATCAGGCCGGTGGGCGGAGTCTTGTCATTTCATCCCCCCGGGGGTAAAAAAAAACCTAACACAGTGTTCCTGCGGTCTGGGCCAAAGCTAATAAAAACATCCCTGTCACTTGTTTGGTGCTAATTTAGCTTTGGCAGCAGTAATATATATGTGTGTGTGTGTCATCTAGTGACTCGCAGCTAAGAGGAGCTAGGGGCTGTGATTATTTAATTATTTTCTTAAAGAAAGAGAAAGAGCGAGAGCGAGAGCAAGGCGGGCGATGAAAGGCGAGGCGATGAACGGATTCTGTTCCAGGCCAGTGATTAGCTTTCCTTCTTTCTTTCCGGGACAAAAGGCACTCTTACGAGATGGAAGTGGCCCTACGGTAGTGGGCGATATGGGGGGGTGGGGGGGGGGGGTTCATAATCCGAACAGCACTGACAGAATGAGAGAGAGAGAGAGAGAGAGAGAGAGAGAGCCTGAAACCCCCGCGGAGTGAAAATGGATCTAAAGAGAGGTGTAAACAACCAATCGTGGCTCGCGCGTACGACCGGGGGAATTGTGGGAAACGATACGCGGGAGAGGGTGACGGAAGCGACTCCAGCCCTCAGCTCTCGGTTCTCGGATCGGAGCCTCCGGCCGTCGAGCTCACCTTCGTTGATCCTGCCCCTGCTCTTGACGTGCCGCTCCTCTCCGAAGTCCACCGGCCTCTGATCTGCGTGGGAGAAGGGGACGAGAAAAAAACAAAATGGAAACCCGTGCTCTTAATGACCGAAACCTGGCAACCGGTAAACAAGGCCCCCCCGGTCAGGGGGATATACCTGCCCTTTTTTTTTTTTTTTCGAAAGGAGAAGCTAATTCTGCAGCACAAAAATGACATCGCCGGACTGGATTGTGTTATGTAATCCGGCGGGGGCGTTTCTAAATAAGGAAAGAAAGTGTATCTCCCCAGTGCTTTTTCCCCACCCCCCTCACACTCTTCTAATTAAAATAAATCTGACAATAAGCAATTACAACAGCAGGCAGGATTATGTTCACAGATTGGCCAGAAACTGTATGACTTCATCCTTTATTTTTTTAAAATAAATAAATAAAGGTAGAAGGTAATTTTTAAATAAATGTAGAATCCCTGTGGGCAAAAAAAAAAAAACAGAATCTGGACATCTAGATGGGGTGGAATTCGAAGCTGAGAAACGTTTTTGACATAAATGGTCCAGGTTAACCCCAATATAGCTCAGGTTTTGTCCAGATATAGCCTGCCAACATCCTAAGAGTCAGCTAGAAAACATTCGCTTTTCAACCAAATGTAGTCGAGCTCTCGTCTGAAGGTCTAGTTGGCATTTTATCGACTTTTCACCACAAAAATGTTCACTTGGATCATACTGGTCCTGCATAATTCTTCAACAGATATAAGAATAATGGGGGAAGACAAAATGGAAAGACGCAAGATTTTTAAAGGATAAATTTACCCTCAAACTACCCCTCTGCATTTGGACACAGTCCCCCACCCATGCTCCCTTAGAAACTTTTCTAGAAAAAAATCCTCTGAATCCAGTACAATTTCCACAGATATCATTTGTCTTTACACATAGGCCATGGATGATTGATTCCTGATAAACAAATGTTTGCATTCATTTTCTGTATTGAAATTTTCAAGTTAACACACATTGACTGAACAACTATTCGCCCCAGGGCGGCCACGCTGGGCTACTGTTCAAACACGGATAAGGGAAAAACACACAACAACTGAAATTGCATTGGACAACACGGTCACAAACACCAGAAAAAAAAAAGTTTGTAGAAAAATATCATTTTATTATTACATTCCACACAACATATTTCCAATAACATGAAATTGCACAAGCTAAAATATTCCTCATATTTTGATCTTACAAACAGGTTGAGCTGAGGTGTAGCGTAAACACAACTCACGTTGTGAGACAATCACAGTCAAAGCCCCACATTCACAGAAATAATGCAAAGAGCACACAGCAAGAAAAATCTGCCAAAGTCCCCATTCCTCCGTCAATTTTACTCAAACTTAGAATGGAAAAAAAAAAGATCTCTTGGCACTCACTCGGAGTCGAAAAGTCAGACAATCGCAACACAACCCGAGTCAAAAGAGATCAGAGGTCTTAAGAGATGTCCGAGACGCAATTTTGTCACTGCGCTGTAGGCGGTTTGTAAGTTAGCTTCTGCCTTTTTATAAAAACGAGCAGACCATAACAAATCAAAACTTAGTGCTAAACGCAAAAGCCGAAGAAAGAGAAAGGTTGGAGAGGGCCTTTTTTCTGTCCGAAAAAAACTGTCGGGCAAAGAGAGAAGAGAAGCCCTCTTTCTTTCTCCACTTTAGAGTCTTTGTGGCGGGCTGCTTGCCGATGTACGAATTCTGGTGCATTACTGTAAACAGCTGAGCGCTACTGTACGCTAGCAGATTCAGGGCCGGTTGGGCGCCACTGTACGCTAGCAGATTCAGGGCCGGTTGGGCGCTACTGTACGCTAGCAGATTCAGGGCCGGTTGGGCGCTACTGTACGCTAGCAGATTCAGGGCCGGTTGGGTAAGAGACGGGGGGCTTTGGCACGGGCCCCCTTCACTTCGTGAGGCCGAGGAGCCCTTGAGTGCTTTTTCTCATTAATATTTTCCTTCAGGGACACCGGTGGAAAGGAGCAGGAGGGCAAAAAAAAAAAAAAAGCTAACTGCAGGATTAATATATGTTTCCAGGGCCATTTACTAATTAAAAATATCGAGAGCTCTACAAGAATCTGTGGGTAGATACGACAGAGCACCCTCGGTTTGATTTACAAGCACACCGTGAGATCATGCCAAGCTTCTCCGAACACTCCGGTCTCTTAAAATGGCCCTTACGCGCGAACGTTCGGAAATAGCCCTGCGCGCGTAAGCCGAAAGACTTGGCGATATAATCACACAGTTCTGTGGGAGGTGTGTGTGGTGTGACATGTAAATTAAGGAAAGCACCAACCATACATGTACACTACAGTAAAATGCCCATGTAGGACAGGCATGTGTGCATCTATCGAGCTTCGGCGCAGAATTTGGAACTCCCAACGAACATAACTGACTTTAATGACACAGATTGGCCAGTCAAAATAAGTTTTTCCAAGAAGTGAGATAATTCAGAGTAACACGAACGACTACACGTATTCATCAGTGAGGCCTTCTCGGCAGTCCGCTACAACGTCCCCGCAAATCTAGTTTCGCTTGTCAGTGTCACCCAGAATGCAACAGGTTATCTGCGACAGAGTCCCCTGTTGTTGTCGTGCGTGTGGCTGGATTCATTGTCAGCCCCGTGAGTGGCAGTGGCAGTAATGGAGTTACTGTGTATTGGATTACAAAGAGAGTCTTTTATGGAGAAAGGAGGAATTAGGGGCAGTAGGGAGGGGAGAGGTGAGAGGGGAGGGGGGGAGGGGGGGAGGAGGAGGGGCAGGTAGTCTTCCCTTGCCAATCAGGAGCTTGATGTGCTTTTGTGTTTTCAGACGTGCCACTTAAGATCCTGGCTTATCCGAGCTTTTCACAGAAAGACTGTTTCTAGAGAGGGTTCCTTTGATCTCCCCTATCTCCCCACATATTCTTTTGTGAAACGGGAGATTAATGGTGGAATTTCAGCCAAACTCTCCACGAGGGGGGGATTACCATCACCCACTGCCAGATGTAGGAAATAACAAGATATTGGGATTTTTTTTTATATTGAACTGCCCCCTAACTGAAAAGAAACCCCCTCGATAGAATGTATGGAATTAACTCAGAGGCTACATGAGAAGATTGGAACGGCTTCGCCGACCGATGGCTTGTAAAACAACGTGAAAAACACATTTTTATTTGCCCTGGATTCTATCACAACCTTGTCTGGGTTTTATTTTTTTTAAAAAGGTATCCTGTGAAGATTTGTGTTCTTGGTCGTTTTACACGTACACACGCCTTTGTGTTTTTTTTTTTAATTCTGGTTTTCTTTTTTTAAAACAGGATGTGCGCTCGAGCCAAGGGGCAGCGATCCTGTACAGGCCACCTTCGCACAGACACGACAGCGAGAAATATAAATATGTTCTAACGCTAAAACCTCAAATGACTATTACAGCACCACAGCGTCATGTTGCTCAAGAAACCCATGAAAGCATATTTCAATAATAAACACTCAAACAAGTAGGGAGACCCTTAACTCCGTCACCTGTCTCTCATGACTGAATTTGAAGGGGGGGGGGGGGGGAAGCCTAAATTATGTCCAACCAGTCAATACTGGAGGGAACAGAGTAGGATATGGAACACAAAAACTGAGCTGAAGCCAAGACGTGTGGAGAGCGGGAATCAAAGAACATTAGAGGCTGTTCCGCTCAAAGAAATTAAAATTAATATGCATTATTTTCAAAGAAAGCCAATATGAATGCGGAAATGAATCCCACAGGAAAGTGTTTTGTTGGACACAACCAGCCTAAACCTTAAAGTTAAATTAGAGAGAGAGAGAGAAAAAAAAAAAGTCTACAGGCAGATTTATAAATGCTTGGTACACCCCCCCCCCCCCAAATGCTTTCTAATGGATTTTAAGGTCTCATAGACCTCCCGATGCCTTTTAAACACAGGCCTAGCCATGCTCCAAAAAAGTGCAGAAATTGAACGAAAAAAAAAACTGAGCTACTGAATTTTTCCAACATTTTAACTGTAACATGTTGGACCGTTAAGTTCTATCCACACCCACGCACTGCGAGAGCTCCAAAGCTATGCGATCCGGTAATTAAAGAACCACTTACCGCTGCACGGCATTCATAGTAACAAGACATACAATATGGCCTCTTACACCGGCTCAACTCCGGTGAAGGGCCACGAGCATGTTTGGCAATTCCACTGATATGCTAAGACTCAGCTATTGAAAAAACAAACATCCGTCTTTACTCAACCCGACTTTGCACATTCCCAAATAACCTAAAATTGACAACACTCAAAAAAAAAAAAAAAAAAAAAAAAAAAAAACACACACGAAAAAAAAAAACCAAAGGTACTTTTGAGTCTCACTTAAATAGAGGTGAGTGATTGAGTCAGACACCCCCGTACCCAATCCCCTGGGTTTAAGGCCAATGTAAGAGTAACGTGTCAGGCTTCTCAGAAGAAACAAGGCTGGATAAGGCAAGGTAAGAATCCTTTTTGCATATCAAAAAAAAAAGAAAAAAGCAAACGTCTCCATCCGTGGCGAGTGTGTGCACACGCAGTCGCTGCTGTCTCTCTCCGTCTTTTGAGGTCCTTAGAAATATTTGATCATCAGACAGGAGCACGGATGTCATCCAGCCCCCACCCCCACCACAAAAAAAAAAAAAAAAACACACACAAGAGCTGCTTCTCTTCCTTATGTTCTCCTCTCTTCACCGTAAAGTGGAGGTGACAACGGAAACACAGCTGCTCCTGTTTACCCTTCTAATTTTATTCTTCAGCAAAAAATAAATATACATTCCAAAAACAAGACAAAAAAAAAAAGAACACCCCCCCTGTTCGCCTTGGATCCAGGTAAACTCTGCCAGACACCCCCTCCGCCTCGCTTCGGCAAACAGGAATATAAAGAGAACGATTCCTCCTCCAGAAAACAGGGTGGGGTGTGGGGTGGGGGGGGGTTGGGTGGTTTCATTTTTTTAACGGCAACCGCTGATATCGCGCTCTCTCGCTCACTCTCGCACTCTTCTCTGCTACAGGCCTCCCTCTCTCCCCTCCTCCCCCCCTCCCTCCCTGGTGGCCATGGAAACCGTCTCGCCACACCTGAACACTTCCTGCCGCCGGAAAGCGGGGAGCACCCGCGGGCTTCGCCAAAAAAATCTTCGAAGCCCCCCCCCCCCCCCCCTCAGCTCTGCCCCCCCGCCCCCATGACTCCCGCCATGTCACGCACTCCCTCGTGTCCCTTCGTGGCGGTTTCGGGGGTCATCGAGGCCTTCGGCCGGGCTCTCCAGCGGGAGGGGCCACGAGCGCCAGGTCAGACACCCGCAGACAGGGTCCGATTCCCAGCCTTCTTCGAGAAAGCCAAAAAGGAGGGTCAGGGTGGGACAGGGTGAGGGTCAGGGCTGGCACCCCATGTCCCGGGCTGGGTGTCCTCTTAGTACACAAGCTCAAGATAGCACACGCGAGGATGAGGAAATCCATCTCCTCCTTCGAGTCTTTTCAAAAAAATCTTGCCAAAAAAAAGCATCCCAAAAAAGAAAAGCAAAAGCCCTCACATCCAATTCATGAGGTTTCATTCCTGTTGTTTTTAAGTAAAAATCTTTTTTTCCCTCAGATGCAGCATCCATCACAAGAAAGGCAGTCAAGTCAAGTAATTATTTTTCCAGCGACCTCCTACGACAGCCACCTCCCACCCCGACCCCCACTTCCAAAGCGATCGAAAAAAAAAAGGTACTGAGCAGACATCTCAGTGTGTTGCAGTTAGTTGTATCTTTAACGGGGGGGGGGGGGTTTGGGTGGAAGGGGGTGACGATGGGTGGAGGCGGGCGAGAGAGAGGGCGAGCGAGAGCGAGAGAGAGTCTGTGGCGCTGTCTAAAAAAAAAAAAAGCACCCCGCTCAGCACTGGGAGCTGCGGTCCTCCTTGTCTAGCCTAATGGTGAGCATGGGCTCTACCCCGGCCCCCGGGGCGGGGCCGCCGGCGTAGGGCGAGCTCTGGTAGGCCACCGAGTGCTGGCTCTTCTTGGCGGCAAGGTGATACCGGTGACAGCAGAGCACCATGACCAGGGTGGCGGACGCCAGCAGCAGCAGGGCACCGCCACCGGCCATAACGTAATACCAGTAGGTGGGAATGGGCTGCACTGAGACCGTGTCTACTGTGGGCTCAGTCGCGCCAGGAAGGGCTCCCCCTGGTGGAGAGACACAGAAGAGTTGGCTTGCGACAGGGGAGGCATTGGAGAACTGAACTGATTTAGCTAAGACATTTTTTTTTAAAAATTCTTTTATAAGTTTTTTTTTTTTAACTTATTTTGTTTTGCATACAAAAAGAAAACAGACATTTGCTGCACATAGACATGCAAACAGGCATGCATGCTAGCATCTCTTAATTGCTTTTTTTTTTTTTTTTGGTTAGTGCAAGCAAATATTTTGTCTCAGGACATATTCAGCAGTGCTTGCTTGCTTACAGTTTAAGGGGAGAGGCAGTTTTTCCAAAAAAAAAATTATAGCGTGCATTTAGACAATTTTTCAATACACGACTTGTTCTTAAGGCTAGAGCAAATCCAGCCTGATTCCTGAACTCCTGGGTCAACCAGTTCAGAGAACTTAAACTTGGTGTGGGGGAAAAAAGCTGCCAGTTTAAAGAAATAGAGTAGCATTCACACAGCAGAGAAAGCGAGGGGGCGGGGGGGGGGGCGGGGTGGGGCTTTTACTATGTCTGCAGTACAAACCCCCGGATACCTCCGGATACAGGCCCATAGTTTAAGTAGTTGGATTCGAACCCTGGCTCGCCTGCATCTATCTCTGTTTTTCCCCCGTAAGAAAAGGAAAAGGCCATGCAGAGAAAAAGGTACTACATGAGCCTGATCAGGGGGGAGTGGGCGAGCAGGGGGGTGCATCAGCGGCACCGTATCCAATTTGCTGCCGGTTTTTGGGTGGAAAATGCGCAGTGTTTGGGGGGGGGGGGGTGTGTGCGAGATGGTAACGGGCAGTGTCTGTCTGCGGGGGGGGTGTGGGGGGTGGGGGGGGACACCATCGTGGCGCATGCAGGAGTTCTCTGCCAGCCTCCTCTCCGCCTCAAGCCAAAACTTCTCCATGGCAACCACCCTCAACAGCACGCCACAGGGACTTCAGTGCACCCCATTCCACACTCACAGGGGTACGAACGAACGAGACACGACAACAGGATGCCACAAAAAAATACTCCCCATTCACAAAAAAACAAACAAATAAATCATCTAAATCTCCTCGCGATCTATTCCAGACTTATCTGGCAGTCCTTAACTTCAGATTTTTTTTTTTTTTTTTTTTAAAGGCCTTCAGTGTGGTTCTGTTGGAATCCTTTCGCAGATTGCGCTGCACGCTCGGTTAAAAAGAACGTAAACACTCGGGGGGGGGCTGGCACAAATTCCACATTTTCTTCCAGTGGAGTAAGCAGCTTTTTTCGAACGGCTCCATGTACGGTGCTGAATTTTTCAGCCGGGGTGAGCGATGACACAGGAGGAACAGGCAATTACTGGACGGAAAATTCCGGATACCTGCTACCCTGCACGTTAATTAGACGCGCAGCCCGACGTGGGGACCGAGAGAACGCGCTGCTCGGGTTCGGAAGCCGATCACGCCTCCCCGGAGATGGAAGGGGAGGGTGGCAGCTGCAAATTAGTTTTTCGATATACACCTACATCTCAAAAAAAAAAAAAAAAAAAATGCACATGCTTAGAATCCTTTCTGCCTGCTGGGAAAATAAAAAATAAAAACATAGAGGGGGGAAAAATGTTTTTTTTTTTAAGCCTGAAAGACATCATCGTATACTCGATATACCGCTGTCTTTGTAATTATTTAATTAACACTGTATTGACCTTTAAAGGAGAGCAAAAGCACTGGAGTGTGGGGGGCGGGGGGGGGAGCCTGGAATGTGTCTGACGTCATACATGCAGGGGTGCATGCTGGGAACATCAGACAAAGCCGGAATATCAATGACGAGCGCTAGTTCATTTTTCGTTGCCAAGGCAGCATCAATCGATCAGCGCACAGTTCTCACAGGGCCTTGAGCCCGGCACAGCCCTGGCATTGAGCTGAGCTGGGACTGCCTGCCGCGGGGGCACTAAGGCGGGACGGGTAGCGGGGGCGGGGGGGCGGTGGGCCGGGGGGGGGGGCCGTGAGCGAAACGCTCGAGGCCCCGTCTGACGCCGCGGGCAGCGGCGAGCGGCGAGCAGGATGCACTCACATTCCCACAGGAAACGGAACAGAACACAGCGAAGAGGACAAACTCACCGGTCATGTCTGGAGGGAAGGCAGCAAAGGGTTCTGGGAAGAGAGAGAGAAAAACAAACAATGTTTTAGAAAGCAGGTAAAAAAAATTTTTTTTAAAACAACTGAGTGTGGGTTGGAGCATTCATATTCAAGCATTAAGCAGACACTGTTATCCAGAGTGAATTACAGAGGCAAAAACTTGCGTTTCCTGAACAGAGACCATCAGTGGTGGCGAATAATTCGTCCTTCTTTGGGAACAAATACCTTTTTGACAGCTTATCAACAGCGCACTGAGCACGGTAGAGGGGATGAAGCACAGGGCTGTTTTTCCTCGGTCGCATTCAAAAGATGCGAATGTGTCTGTGCGAGTCTGACGGCTGAGCCGGCGGCCCGCTCACCAGAGCAGCTAGTCATTGGGTAATAGGGCAATGAAGCCTGATCGACAGAGCGACTGCAATTTTTGAGAATCGCAAGCGAGAGGATCCACGGGTGTAACCGGTACCCGACATTAGCTGACACAAATGGACTTTGAGGGCCGATCTGCCGTGAGCTCTGACATCTGAGTAACGGCAGCGCGCGTCGCAATCTCACGACACGGCTATTGATCACGGCGAGAGAATCAGCAACCAAAAAAATGCCATGTTGTTGTTAAGCCCGCTAAGAGGTTGTTAAAGGACAGAACACTCCCGGGCGGTATAACAATAACCGTTTGCAGAGCTGCCACCAAGCTGCCCGCCTGTTTATTTTGAGAGGGTGTCGGTGAGCGTGTTTGAAATAAAGTGGGAAAGCCTGAACAGTCACAGTGAGGCCCAGGAGAACGTGAGAGTTCTCACCAGGTTGTGTTTAAGAGCACGGGGGGAGAGACGCAGACACCTGCTTCGGGAATCGAGGGACACCTGCCACGGGATCGAGGTGTTGTCAGAGGAGACTGCATTACACACCTAATCTCAGAAGGCCTCAACCCTTTAAGGTGTGAGGTCACAAATACGTGATTAGAATGCTCTTACCTGAACATTCTAATGGTGATGTAACGATCACTACTGGTAACTGAAAGCAGTAAATTGATCCATAAATCTTTTTGTTTTCTTCAAATGTGTTTAATTATTCAAAAGGATAAATAATAATACAAATGCAAAGGATTCATTTTATCCCTTCAAATGGCTCCACAGTTGTGGATTCGAGGAATCGTCCTCTTTAACTTCCGCTTCTCTCTTGCCGCCATTGTGTATTTCATATTTCACAGTTCATTTACTAATTACTTTTTTTATATTTCTAAGAGTCAGCTTACAGGCTGCTGGCTCAGTGTCGTTTAATTGTTGTTTTTAGCTCAGTCTGTAAATCACAGCCCTGCAGTGTGATTCCAGAAATTAAGCAGCAGCTCACAGCTGCCTCAAAGAGCAATAATTACACCTCGTAAGTAACTGACACCCCAAAATGTCCAAGCCGACTCGGAAAAGTACTTTCAACAAAGGCACGTCCATTACAGCTGGCGTCCGGGCCAGAGTGTGGCAGAGCTGAATGCCGTGTTCCAGACTTAAGCAAAGTTCGGCGATTTACAGCTGTTTATCAGCGAGAGGAGCGCGGCAGCGGAGTCCGACAGACGAGAGAGTTCTTATTTAGAATGTGCGGAATGTAGAGACAATTAAAAAGAACACAGCGGGGGATGCTGGGAGTTCTCTGGCGGAGGCGCTGCGGTGCTGTGCGCTCGCTCAACTGCATTAATTGATAAGACCATTCCCAGCAGGCTCGGGGTGGGGGTGGGGGGGGGGCGGTGACCGTCTGAGTGCGCACGGCGGGGTTTTGGGGGCAGTGACGAGGGACCGGGCGAAGCAGGAGGTCTGAGCTGCAGAGCGCCACGCGGGCACCACATGGCACCACACGGCATCACGGGCACCGCACTGCACCACAGGTGCCACGCCGCCGCCCGCGGCTGGGTTTTGGACAAAATGTGTAACAAAGGGGGCAAAGGGGGGGCGGGGCGGACGGGGGGGGGCGGGGAGCTCAGAGACAGGTGGGGGACTCAGGACATGGGGGGGGGGGGTTGGGTGGAGCTCCAGAGACAGGTGGGGGGGGGGGGGGGGCAGGAGCTCCAGAGACAGTGTGGGGGGGGGGGGGCGGTCCGAGCAGGGTGGGGGGGGGGGGGGGGGTAGGAGCTCCAGAGACAGTCTGCTCAATCTGTCTGCTCTGCATTATCGCTGGAAAATACAAAGGAAAAAAAAAAAGAAAAAAAAAATCGGTCGCTGAGCTCTTTAAGACCTTAAAGCCGGTTCTGTTTAAATAATAAGCACGCCTCTCGCAGTGGCTGGGAAGGATGCTGTCAAGTAATTCCCTCAGATGAGGTTGGAAGGCTCTGTTTACAAATAAGAAAGGAGAGGGGGAGAGGGGGAGAGGAATCTAATGAAACATAGATTAGAATCGGAGCCCACGGGACATCCGCGGCCTACTTTCTGTCTTTTTTGGCGAAACGAGAAACATTAAGTTAGGCTTTCGTCTCCGCCTTTCTTCTTCTTCTTCTTTAAAAAAAAAAAATTGCCTTTGAAAGGCACGGTGTGTGAATGTTTCCCTGGATCTGTGTTTGTGGGGGCCGGGGCGTGATACTCGGGGGGGGGGGGGGTGAGAGTGGGGCGGTGGGGGGGGGGTGATGACTACGAGAAGCCTTCCAGATGTGGACACTTACGCGTGCATTCTTCGAGCGGCGTTGTGGAACTCATGTGGATGTTGTCCATCCAGATGTGACCCCGGTTGCCGTGGTCGAAGAACCCTTCCATGACGACCTGTCGGGGGTGGGTGGGGGGGGGGGGGTTAGGAAGAGAAAGAGGAAGAGGAGAGGCGTGAGCCGGGCGAGGAGATGGCCCTGTCCCATACGCGGCGCGGCCACGATCGATCCCATCTGCGCCCCCCCCCCGTGGGCGGAGCTACAAACGAAGCGCGTCTCATTCACACAATCGTTTTTTTTCTTTTTTACGACCGCAGGCTTGATTTACGGCCTTGTTTATGGCTCCTCCTCCGCGCCGCTGCAGCGGCCTCTGTGCCGGTACTACGGAAGGCGGTGAGAGGGTGACTTATTGGCCGTCCCGACTCCCGGAATGTGTTTTCGGTTAACAGCGATCCACTGACACACATGCCATCAGAACGTGTCCCGGGAACAAGTCATAATGCGTATTATTTCCAGCGTTTCACTGGGGAAAAAACCCTCACTTTAATGACCTGTAATTCACATTGCTAATGGACGATTTGGGTCTTTTTAAAAAAAAATTTTTAGGCAGAAGTACCGTTTGCTACTTCTCTCTTTCCAACTGGCGGAGAGTGAGGTATCTGTCGGCAATGCGGACACAAAATGGCGGTAAAATGAGAGCGCGGCTCTGTGTGTGTGTGTGAGCGCAGGCAACATCCCGCCTATTTCCTTTCGCCTAGCCGAAAAACCCGAGCAAATTCACAGCCGCCCTCGAAAAAAAAAAAAAAAAGAAGCGTTTTTCTCTGGACAGAGGTGCAAACAGCATTAGCTACGACACCGCGGACAGCCACGGCGCAAACAGGGTTTTCAGCGACACATTAGCAACAGAGACAACAACTACCAACCGAAAAAAAATTTAAAAAACGCTCCGCGCTCGACCGGTCGGTCGGTTGGGCTCCCGTTGCCATGGTACCTGGAACTCTTTCGGGGAGCGGGGCAGGATGGTGCGGCCCTCCTTCCAGGCGGGGCCCTGGTCGCCCCTCAGGGCCCAGAGCAGGGTCTCCTCCTGGTCCGTGTCCCGCAGCAGGATCCGCAGGGTGCCCAGCCCCTCGCCCCGGAGCTGGTAGGAGAACAGCAGGCAGATGGGTCCCGTTTCCGGCCCCACCTCCGGGCTCACCAGCCGCGCCCGCCGCCTCTCCAGCTTGGGGCTGGCCTCGATGTACAGGTAGTTCCCGAAATCTGTACGGGTAGGGAAGGGGGCGGGGGGGGGGGGGGGGGGGGTGCGTTAGACGCACATCGACAACGACGGTGTCAAGGAGACAGGCGCTATCCCGGGGGACAGATGAGCCTGAATTCATCAATACTGCAGAGCGGCTTTCAACACTGCCAGAGATATGCTTGATAAATGGGACAATCAGCCACAATGCTAAATACGCGGATTCATTCCGCATGGCTAGCGCTAGCAAAAACAGACAGAAGCGGCCCCTGTGGGCAGAAGGGCTTCTAACAACAACAACATTTCGATTTAATCGCCCTCCTCCATCGCGCGTACGACAGAACAACCTCTCCCCCCTGATCTGTTTCTTTGTGCTGTGTTGGGACTGCGTTCAGAGATACATGGCTGTGTGTGTTTGGTAGTGCTGTTTATGGGTTGTGTTTGGTGAAACATGGTTGTGTGTTTAGTTGCGTTTAGTGTCAGACTGTTTGGTGAAACATGGTTGTGTGTTTAGTTGTGTTTAGTGTCAGACTGTTTGGGGAAACATGGTTGTGTGTTTAGTTGTGTTTAGTGTCAGACTGTTTGGTGAAAATATGGTTGCGTGTTCAGTACTTTTTCGTTGGGCTTTGGTGGACACACGGCTACGTGTTCAGGGCGATGTTGGGCTACGACTGGGTCACAGGAAGATAAAGCGTCGGTTCTGCTTCAGTTCAGCCCAAATGGCCGCAAAAACCTACATCTGTGCGGCGGCACTCGCGGGCCAATCATCACATCGTTATCCCGTCCAGCGCTGCGTTGTGCTCACCGGGACCGCGTGGCAGACCGAGCATCGCCACGGCGATGGAAAGCGCAATCTGTCACTCGTCAAGACGACGCGCTCGGAAAACCGCGACGGGCTGGAAGCTCCCGTTCCGCGTTCCGCAGGAAATGGTAAATGGTAAATGGACTGCATTTATATAGCGCTTTTATCCAAAGCGCTTTACAATTGATGCCTCTCATTCGCCAGAGCAGTTAGGGGTTAGGGGTTAGGTGTCTTGCTCAAGGACACTTCGACATGCCCAGGGCGGGGTTTGAACCGGCAACCCTCCGACTGCCAGACAATCGGTCTTACCTCCTGAGCTATGTCGCCCGCAAGCCAGAGTCTACAGCCGCTTTTCCACCGGATGGTACCGGCTCAACTCGACTCGACTCTACTCGCCTTTTGTGGTTTTCCTTCGGGCAAAAATTGTGGACAGTACATTGGTACCTGGTACTTTTTTTTTTGGTATCACCTCCGTCGAGGTTCCAAGCGAGCAGAGGCGATACCAAAAATGTGACGTGAAAACACCGCAGACCGCTGATTGGTCAGAAACGGCAGTTTCATGCGGCGTCGCTATGACGACCAGGTACCTGGTACCAAAAGCGAGTAGAGTCGAGTCGAGCCGGTACCGTGCGGTGAAAAGCGGCTTATTTATATGCCACCTAGCTCACCGCTTGTTCAGCAGAAAGATAACAAGCAAGGGAACCTGCAACTTGCTTTCTTTAAGTAATGAATAAATGATTTATATGTATTTTTTGTCGTCTCTTCCAACAGCTAAGGAGAAGGGCCCTGCTTCTAAAAGACAGCCGTAAACGCTATCCGTGTTGGCTGAGAATAACGCTTCGCTGGTGGGTGAGCCGTCTCTCTGTTCATTATCCTTGGCATTTCAATGCTGAGGGGAAAAGTACAATTAAATGTAAGAGGGGGCCCCTTTGGAAGTGCCTTCGCAGGCAAGCAGCCGAAAAAACTTTCTGAGTGATCTGATAGCTGAGCTCGGCAGCTCGGAGATTGTTGTCTATCGCTGACACACGCTCTCGCATCCGATGTTCGGGATTCACTGTGGACCCCCCCCCCCCACCCACCCCAACCCCCACCCCTCCCCACTTTTGGAGGGAAAACAAAAACGCTGAATAGCTGACAGCTAGCAGGCAGCTGTTGCCACGCGTTGCTAAATCTTTCATCGGCCACATTTAAAACGCTTCGAAAATAATGAAACTTAAGCAGCGCGGTCGGGATAACAACAATGCCTTCATCCTGACCGAGAAAAAAAAAAGAAAAAACGGAAAAATAAATCATATCTTTCATTGATGCGGCAAAGACTTTTTTATCCTTCTTCATCTTTTTTGATCCTGGATGTGTACAAAAGGAAAATTAATAATAATTTCTTCAAGGAGACTTTAAGTGCACGGAACTCTACTTAGCATACGGTGATCTGCCTTCGAGGTAAATAAGGAGCTCCCAGCTCCCTCTGGGAGTATCGGTCTCTACCGAAATCCTCTCCACTGAAGTTAATTAGAGTTTCTGTGCATTAAGCCCCCCCCCACCCCTCCCCCCGCCCCCGCCCCCACCCCCACCCCCCAATAGTCTCAGCTTTACTACATCAGCTTGGCCAGGCAGACAAGGTTCTGTTCACAGAGGAACAGAGTAAACCCAGCCAATCGAGTTGGCCCGCTGTCAGCACCGGGGGTCGCGCAACTCCCAAAAAACAAAATGTCCGCCCGTGACGGGTCGTTAACGATAACTGCAACTGTCGTGTTGCGCAACAACCGCAGAGTCATGTGATTTTTTTTGGGGGGGGGGGGTCAGTTTGAGGGCTGGTCCTTGAGACAATCCGACTAAATTAGGGTTATAGGGTTGGAAGGTACATAACGGAATGTTCCGGAACAAAATTTTAAAAATTCTAAAAAGCTTGATGATTTCACAGAGTTATTTGGCCACTGCTGGAGTGGTGTCGAAAACACCGCTACCTAAAATGGAACACACTGCTTGTTTTTGTGTGGAAGACCAGGTCAAAACAAACCACAGCCAGACTCAGTTCAACAGAAGTGCACTCTATCATTTTCATTCTATCATCATCATTTTATTACTCAAAGATTAGGAACAGAGTTCATTTTTGACGGACCTGAACCTAGGCCTCTCCATGTCTGAGTGAACGCAGTGTATGGTCAGGTCTTTGGTCGCTGTGTGAGCTCAGAGTTCCAGAGAAAAGGGAGGGAAAGCAGGAGAAGCACGGGCCGCACTTGTCCGTTCCTGTGAAACGAATAACGGAAAAGGGCCTCTTTCCCCTTCCGCTAAAGCATTTCTCCTTAAGCCGAACATGTGGAAAACAGGCTAAGGGAAGGAGACGGGAGGACAGGAGGAGAGAGGGATGGGAAGCAGGGAGGGACGCACTGAGAGCGTCTCTTCCCATTAAGAGAGGAAGGCCGGCAGGCTGTAGGCTGTCTGTTACAAGGATAGTGATGGGTGAGTGATTACCCAGAGTTCCATGGGAGGTGAAATAAGGGGTTCCAGAGAAGGGGGGGGGGGGAGGTGAGAGGGGCCCAGCATCCGAGGAAGAGTTACTGCGGTAATTACTGCAGAGTGAAGGGAAGAGAAAGCATGGGGAGTGTGTGTGTGTGTGTGTGTGTGTGTGTGTGCGCATGGTGTGTGTGCGTGTGTAAGAGTGTGTGTGTGCATGGGGAGTGTGTGTGTGTGTGTGTGAGTGTGTGTGTGTGTGTGTGTGTGTGCATGGGGAGTGTGTGTGTCTGTGTGTGTGTGTGTGTGCGCATGGGAGTGGTGTGTGTGGTGGTGCATGGGGATGTTGTGTGTGTGTGTGTGTGCACAGGAATGGGAGTGTGTATGTGTGTGTGTGTGTGTGCGCATGGGAGTGTGTGTGTGTGTGTGTGTGTGCACGCATGTGGTTTGTGTGTGTTTGTATGTGTGTGTGTGTGTGTGTAAGGAGACAACTGACTCAATTTACAGCCTATTTTTTTTTTTGCCATAACCTAAAGTGCAGTATACTGACTGAAATAACCACCCAAAACCCAGCAGCAGTAGTCCCCTGGCCAGGTGGCCCCGGGGCCCCACACTCACCGTCGGAGCCCAGGGCGAGGTCCTGGCTGGGGCCCGACCCGGCGGCCGTGGTCCCGCTGTGCAGGGACCAGTTGAGGTGGGCGGAGGGGTCGTGGTTCCACCCGCACAGGCTGTGCTCGAAGTCGCACAGGCCGCTCAGAGGGGAAGGGGGGGTGGCAGGAGCTGGGGGGGAGGAGGACAGGAACACAGATCCGCAGTCAACTCCCGTGCGTCGAGCGTACTTGTCTTACAAAGCACACACACACACACAGCAGGTCCCTGCTGCTACCTGACCCGGGGCGAGGGGCGGAGGGGGATAGAGGGGGCGGTGGGGGGGTCACGCCGGTCAGGCACACCTCCCTGATCACCATGCCCGCCAGCGGAGGAGAGGGCCGGCCCGCGTGCTAAACGAGGCGTGGCACGTTCCTCCCGGTAAGCTGCATTTGTAACCTGGGAGGGGGTTGGGGGGGGGGGGGGGGGGGGGGGGGGGGGGGAGGGGGGGTCATTAGCATGCAGCAGCCGGCCCCCCTGCGCTGAGGCTCCTGTCACCCAGCCGCCTCTTACTGTCAGATACTGAGAGATTAGGGAGGGGGGGAGCCGGGGCTCATCTGCATGGATCCCCGCGCGCCGCCCGTCCAGCGTCCCAGATCAGCTATCGATCCGCGCCCAGCGAGGGGGGGGGGGGCGAGGGGGGGGAGAGCGCACTGCGGATTGCGCTAACGGTGTCTTCTGACGTTCGTTTACATGCCTCACCCCCCCAACCCCCCCACCTCCCCTCTTTTACTTGCTGATAGTTTACTTGCAACTCAAAAGTTACCGGAGCGCTGACGTTTTGAAATAAATTAAATCTCTCGGCGTTCTCCCCATTATCGGGGCATAATTTCCCCTTTCAAACCTAATCAGGAGGCAGGCGGAGAGAGAGAGAGAGAGAGAGAGAGAGAGAGAGAGAGAGAGAGAGAGAGAGAGAGAGAGAGAGAGAGAGAGAGAGAGAGAGAGATCTACGAGGGGGACTGAGACAAAAGAGCTCATCACGATACTGAGCACCTTCTCTCCCCCCCCCGCCCCCCCCCACCCGGGTCCGCGGCCCCCCCATCGCTCAGTGTCGAGCCCCGGACAGGTATTGATCAGTCAGAGAGGCATCCATCCCCACAGCTCCCCTCTCCGCTGAGACGCGCTAACTACGCTGGGCAGGCTATCGCTCCCGCTGAGGGACGGCGGCCAGAGGCAGACTGCTGTCTCTCCCAATACCCCGTCCTCCCTGTCCCCTCTGCCCTCGCACGCACGCACACACACACACACACACACTCACACACACACACACCCACGCACGCACACACACACACACACACACACACACACACACACACACACCAACCTCACACACACACACACGCCCACGCACGCACACACACACTCACACACACACCCGCACACACACACGCGCAACCACGCACACACACACACACACACACACACACACACACACACACACTCACACACACACACACACACACACATGCACACACGCACACACACACACACACACGCACACACACACACACACACACACACACTCACACACACACACACTCACACACACAGACACACACACCCACACACTCCCACATTAGCATTAAACGCTGGTATGCGCACAATTAAGGCAAAAAAGCACCCTTATAAACACCCTGTTCCCTGCTTATAACTGTAGCCAACCCTGTTCGCTAGTGATTACATGTACTCGACCCCAGTAAATACACTGCTGCTCGTGATGATACCACTCAACCCGGATAAATACATCACCAGGGAACAGTGTACTTATCAGGGTCGAGTACACTTATCACCAAGCCACAGTGCATTTATTAGGGTTGAGTACAGTTAATACCAGGGAACAGGGTATTTAATCAGGGTTGAGTACAGTATAATAAGGGAACAGTGTATTTATCAGGTTTGAGTACAGTTAATACCAGGGAACAGGGTATTTAATCAGGTTTGAGTACAGTATAATAAGGGAACAGGGTATTTAATCAGGGTTGAGTACAGTATAATAAGGGAACAGGGTATTTAATCAGGGTTGAGTACAATATAATTACCAGGGAACAGGGTTGAGTACAGTATCACAAGGGAACAGGGTATTTAATCAGGGTTGAGTACGGTCTATACTCAACCCTGTGCCCTGGTGATGACACCACTCAGCCCTTATAGGTGCCCTGTGCTCACACACAGCCTTGGTGATTTTCGTTGCATCCCCACACCCTTGGTGATGGAACCCCACACTGGCGTTTGGGAGGGTGGGGGGGGGGTGGGGGGGGTCAGTGGGAGGCGGGGCTTACTCACTTAGCTCCACCTTCAGGGCGGTGCTCTCCGCCTGGCGGGGCAGGGTGGGCGTGGGCGTCACCACGCTGGGGAGGGAGGTGGTTTCTGCGGAGGAAACACATACACAAGCACCGGGGTGAGTGTGTGAGTACTCACAGCGTAGACACCGTCGTCACGGAGACCTCTCTCTCTCTCACACACACGCACACTCTCTCTCTCTTACACACACACCCAATCTCTCTCTCTCTCTCTCTCACACACACACACACACACACAATCTCTCACTCTCTCTCACACACACACAATCTCTCTCTCACTCTCTCAAATTCAAATTCAAAGTGCTTTATTGGCATGACAAAAATTAGCATTTGTATTGCCGAGGCATGGCAAGGAACATATGAACCATCAGATAACAGAATAATGTGATTGTTGATTGATATGTACGTATCCACACACAAGTGCATACACATATACATACACATACATACTCTCTCTCTTTCCATCTCTCCCTCTCTCTGTGAACACACAGGTTCCCTTTGAGCTTTGAGTTGCCTGCAGCACTGATGAGGGCTCTCTCTCTCTCTCTTTCTTTCTCTCCCTCTCTTCCTCTCTCTGTGAACATGCAGGTTCCCTTTGAGCTTTGAGCTGCCTGCAGCACTGATGAGGGCTCTCTCTCTCTCTCTCTCTCTCTCTCTCTCTCTCTCCGTCTCTCTCTCTGTGTGAACACGCACAGGTTCCCTTTGAGTTTCAAGCTGCTCGCTGCACTGATGAGGGATCTCTCTCTTTCTCCCGCTCTCTCTCTCTCTATTTCTCTCTCTCTTTCTCCCTCTCTCTCTCTCCCTCGTTCTCTATCTCTCTCTCACTTCTCTCTCTCTCTCTCTGATGAGCACTGATGAGGGCTCCAGACTTGGTGTCCTTGGCCTGCTCCCATGCCGTGCACACACAGCCCAGCTCTCCAGCTGTTCGCCCTGCTTCTGCAGCAGCACCCTGCACGACTCCTAACTGTCTCTCCCCCGCACACAAATCATCTCATCCATGCTTCGGACAATTCGTAAAAAAAAACCTACAATCAGTATAAAACAGCACATGCTTAGGATGTGTGGACAGAGAAGAGGGCCCCCCTCAAACCCCTCACAGGCCCCCTCTAATAAATGCATGCACACACACACACACACACACACACACACACACTCACTCACTTACTCACTCACTCACAACACAGACAAGCGAACTCACACACCACAGCTGGAAAACTACTCAGAGCACACAGCAGTACTCATAGTTTAAATAATGCTCGCCAAGGACTGAAAAAAAAGGAGAGAAACGCTGTGTTATTGGGAACAGACGAGTGAGCAGACGTACAGGAATGGGGGGATGAGGTACGGGACGAACGGGGGACGCTCAGGACCATGGGGCACGAGGGATTGCCCCTCCGAAACCCACCACATGACTGCCGTCACCCTAACCGCCACCCATATAAACCCCACCACACCACCCCTACCCTCCCCCCCCCCCCACTCCAAACGTCTTTCCCCTCCAAAAACCTGAAACCCATACTCTTTCCGCCATCTCATAACTGCCGTTTCCGATCCCGCCGCTACAGCCCGTAAACTTCGGACCGACGTTCCTCCCGCGCCCTCGCTCTCCTTCCCGTTCCCGTTTGTTCCGCCGCCCGAGTCACGTGACCCACGGTCCAGGAAAACCGGAACGCCGTACCGTAGTACTCTCTGCAGATGGGAAACGCTTGTTTCCCGAAACGATACATTCCTCGGAGTGCCAGGAAACGAGACCAGCCGACACACACACACACACACACACACACACACACACACACACACACACACACACACACACACACACACACACACACACGACATTTTTTCCGATGCCTTTCAAAGCTGTTGTTGTTCGTTTTTTCGTTTGTTGTCGTTACTGTTTTGTTCCCAAAAAAAAGCCAGACGTTTCGTACGCCCCACCCCAGAGTGTCACGGGCCGGTGCGTATCCCTGCTCACCCGGAATCTCGTTAATCCATCTCCATCCCCCCCCCCGTGGCGGGAGACCTACTGTACAAACTCCCGTCAGAGATGAAACAGGGAATAATTCAGCGACGCTCGCGAGGTGTCAGCATAATTAGTGTCATTATTCCAGGACTCCGGATCTAATTGCCGAAAATTCGGGCGGGGGGAGGGGGAGGGGGGCGCCCGCCACCACGTCCGCGTCATAGGAAGATGAAACGAAGCGAAGAAAGCGTCTGATATAAATATATAAACGTCCCATGAATCCGCACATGAAAGAGGGTCCCCGGCTGGTAATATTTCTGACATTAAAGTGTATTAATTTCCTGCCCTTTCCTGGTGCAATTAACCCCCCAGAGGGACCCTGTGGGGGGGGGGGGGGGGGTTCAGAAGGAGAGGGGCCTACCGTACGGTCCACACGCTCCACCCCCGTCCACCAATCGGCCTGTCCCCCTGTCCTTCTCCTCCCTACACTCACCCTACTCTTCCTCCCTCTATCGCTCTCTCTCTTACTCTCTCTCTCTCTCTCTCTATCGCTCCCTCCATCCGCACAATTAGCAGAGGGGCAGGTCGCCTTTCCCCTGGCTAAGGGCTCCATTAGGATTCATCCGCCATCTTTTTCCCTCTCCTTCTAAAGGTCAGCCGCTGTCACAGAGTAAACATCCTGACCTTTCGGTGGCACCGGGCTCCACGGTAAGAAGAGGGAGGGACAGGGGTTTGGGGGGGGGGGGGGGCGTTGGGTGACTGGGGAAGAGGGGAGTTGAAGTGCCCGGTTCAGGTACCCCAAGGTCCCCACCAGCAGCCAGAGGGAGAGGTCCCAGGAACGGGAATGCGTGGGAAAAGCGAACTCCTGGGAACCTGACTGTTTCCTGCGCTGTGAACACGGCTCTGAACTTCCTGCCGTGGAGTCCGGCGTTTCTGCTACAGGAGTAACTGGAAACCTGGAGAGGCCCTCGGGCGCTTTTTTCCGCGGAGAGCGATCGCTTCCAACTGCCATGATTCAAAATCCTGACTGCTTGGGAAAAGAAACAATGAGAGCGCGGAATTCTGGCGTGGGGTTTCGGGAAAAAAACAAAAAACAGGAACGTCACCGTGAGGGAAAACTTTTTTTAATTTTTTAATTTTTTTTTTAGAAGACAAAAACAAAAAGCCACAATGACTTGCACCCCTCCCTCACAGAGTCACGGATGGACTGGCTGCAGGCAGGTCCCACAGCCCTCACTTTCTCCCTGTAGGGAGGGTGGGGGGGGGGGGCGGTTAGTTTGTGAGCTCCCCCCCCCACCCCCCCACCCCTCTCGGGACGAGAGAATCCGCCCCGCCAGCACTCTCAGACCCGCGGTGCGGTGCGGGCGCGGCGATTGGAAACACATGCTCCGCTCTCGGGTCGTAAACCCCCCAGCTGCCAGGGCCCGTTACTCTGCACTCCTGCGACGCTCGGCCCGGCAAACAGCCCCCCCACCCCCCCCCCGAAACCACCCCCCCCCACTCCCCGAAACGCCCCCTCCCTTCCCCGTCCCCCGTTCCGCTACCACTCAACCCCAATCTCTCTCCCGCGCTGGAGGCCGGCCACATCTGCCTCCAAACCCACTGACACAGCGGTTCTCAGATGGGGGGGCCGGGGGGGGGGCGGAGAAAAAAAAAACCTTCAATTATGTAGAAAGCCTTTCTGTAAATCTCTTTCTGGCAGAGGTGCTACATCTCTGTATATCTGGCAGCCGAACGCAGGGAAGCAGGGAATTCTGGGAAAATAAGCACCTTCTTCCTCCCTGCCCACAGTTCCAGAGGACACAGGGAAGAGAAAGGGGCTGAGGAGGCTCATAATGGCACACTACACACATTATAAACATTACACACGCGCACGCACACACACACACGCATGCGCACACGCACACACACACATGTGCACACGCACACACACACACACACACACATACAGACACAAACATACCCACACACACACACGAGCATACACGCGCACACACAAACACATGCATACATGTTCATACACGTGCACACACACACACACACACACACACAGATGTATACACTATGTATCCATATGTTCTCAAAGAATTAAAGACCAACACAAATTCACACATTCTCAGACATGCACAAGACATCACACACATACATACATAATACACAAGGACACACTCACAGGCCCACACAAATACTGTACAAAAACACACACGCGCACTTATGTAAACAGTAAAGCTTTCATAAATAAATCCTCAGCGTATCTCATTAAAAAAAAAATAAATAAATAAAAAACTACGACTAAAAACCTTCAGGACTGCAGAACAATGAAGCTATTTTCAGTAAACGCTAAGCCAATTAAAGCTTTGGTTTTTAATTATCTAAAGGAAAAAGCTATAATTGCGCAGCAATATCAGGCTTTTGTATTCCGACTTGGTTAGCGCCCGTCGCTGGCGTCTCCCGCAGGCGAACGCACGGAGACAGGAAGCGGACGCTGAGACCTGTTTTCCGCACGCTCACTGTGCCTGTGATAAGCGTTCCCCCCCCCCCCCCCCGCAGCTCCACAGATAATTTAATTATCAGCCACTGATACATAATTGATAAATTGTTCACAGAAAAATCGACAGGAGCTCAACCAGTCAAAGTGTTCGTGAATGCAAAATTTCATGAAGATTTTTTTTTACCACAGGTCACATTTAAAAGATTATGATCTTTTTTTCATAACCCCAGCTAGTTTTTGCAGTGGCCCTGCAACAAAATGACCCCTGGAAAGAAGTCACTGGCTAGTCTATATTTATAGCTATTTATAGCTTTTATAGCTATTATATAGTGTACAGTTACTAAATATTCATAATGATCACAATGAGGTTCAGAGATAGTACTCTTTAGATAATAATGCACTGTGCGCATATATGTAATAAATGTGAAAATTACAGTTTCACTACAATACAAGGCTCAGATCAGATAAAGAGAGAGAATGAGCGAGGAAGAGAGTGGGAAACAGACAGAAAGAGAGGAGGGAGGGAAAGAGAGAGAGGGAGGGAGTGAAAGAAAAAGAGGGGGAGAGAAAGAGGCAGAGAAGGAGAGGAAGAGGATCAGGGAGATAGAAAGAGAAAGAGAGAATGAGAGAGGAAGACAGTGAGAGACAGACAGAAAGAGAGAGAGGGAGGGAAAGAGAGAGGGGAGAGAGTAAGAGACAGAAAATAAGAGGAAGAGGCTCAGAGAGAGAGAGAGAGAGAGAGAGGAAGGGGTAACGCAGAGCAGGCCCAAAATATTTACACAGAGATGACAGGCACAGGGGCGTCGGGCAGGCAGCACTGACGCGGACGGTGAGAACGGGACCAGAGCCGGGTGCGAGAGAGAGAGAGAGAGAGAGACGTCAGAGGAGATGAGAGCAGGAAACGAGCCCGTCTCCCCCCCCCCCTCCCCCCCCGTACGCAGCCCCGGCTCCCAAAAACACAAACCGTCCCGTCGCCGAGAGACGGCGTCCGTGTGATGCACACAGCCACCGTAACCGGGGGAAACAGACAGGAAGGAGAGAAGCCAGTCAGCACATTTTTCTTCTTCTTCTCTTTCTCCTTTCGTTTGATTTATTTCTTCTTTTTTTTTCTTTGAAAAGGGGCTGGTCTGTGAATGTATTACACTGTGATGTTTCACTTCACTGTAGTTATCTCGTCCAAACACCTACGGTTGTTTTGGGACTGGAAATGAAAGTTCGATGGAATTGCAAAAAAAGGTCTGAAAAACAGTGCCTGAAAATGGAACCCCCCCCCCACCCCTAAAGGAGGTCAGCCGAAAATATCGAGCGTTCCTCGAGCCAAAGGCCAATAAATATGCCGCGCGCAGTCTGCTTTTCCTTTCACACAGAACAAGCTTCCTGTGCTGGACCGCTGCCACTTCCTGTTAAGTAGTATTACAGCGCACAGAGGTGTTCAGCAGCCTCACCAGCGGGAGGGGGTTTGGGGGGGGGGGGGCTGCACCGTGTTCTCCACAGCGGATCAGATCTGAGAGACAGCGGTGAGCAAAACCACCGAGTTCTTATTTACTTCTGCCTCGCTCCCCGCCCGCCGTGACCAGTAGAGGTCGCTGTCCCCTCTCTCCCCCCCACAGCT